>NC_080067.1:28631242-28943892 GCF_949987535.1 Balaenoptera acutorostrata
CAGTCTCTGCCTGATCCAGAGTCTGCTTTGTCTTCCAAGGAGAATTAAGGGTGAAAAATCAGAGGCCTAATTGACTAGTTGCTAATGATTGGTTTGGGGAATAAAGAGCTATGGCTTCCCATTTCCAGCACTCCTGATCACCATCTTTCTCTGCTTAGCTAGTTTATCAATTTGGAATCAGTTGCAGACAACAGAGTCCACTCAAGCTAGCTGGGGCTGAAGGGGATTTGTTAACAGGCATTGGTTGGCTTAGACACCCACTGAAAGGATTGGAGGAGTAGGCTCAAGGTTGAGCTTCCTGGAACTAGAATTACAATGCCTTGGTGAGTCAGAGAGCTGACAGGAAGTGGCAGAATCAAGCTGCTAACCGAGTCCTTAATGTATACTATACATAGTAGAGGGTCTGCATTCATACTTTGAGAACATCGACGTCAGGCGTCAACAGGGGAACAGGAGTCAGCAAAGGAGATTATGAAAGAGTAGCCAGAGAGGTAGGAGGAAATCCAGGGAGTATGGGGTCACAGAGGCCGAGGGAAGACTTTCAGCAGAAGGGAATGGAAAAGAGGATCTAAGAAATGTCCAGGACACAATAAGGAGGTTGTTAGAAATCTTGTAAAAAACCATTTTGGTGAGATTAATGAAGCCAGAATGCAGTGAGTGAAGGAGTGAGTGGGAAGTATGAAAACAAAGACAAGTGTACACCACTCTTGCAAAAAGCCTGGCTGTGAAGGAGAAGAGAGAGGGGAGTGGTCGTTAGAGTGTGACATAGTGGGGAGAGGGTGACTCTTTTTTTAGAAGATGGGAAAGACTAGTAGCACATGTTAAAATGTTCATAGGGAGAATCCTATTGAGTAGAAGTAGTTGAACATACAGGAGAACAATGTGCAATCCATGGAGTGTGGTTCCTGAAGAGATGGGAAGGGGTAGGAGGAGAGATCTGAGGAAAGAGTGGGAGTGGGAGGATCAAAGAGATGAAATACCTGCAATGGAGAACAGGAGGGTCACTGGGCAGCCCCGAGTCCTAATATATCAACAGAAATCTGTACTTTAAGAAGATATTTCAAATACCTGACATACAGATCCTAGAATGGGGAACTGGCTGAGTGAAGGTGAGATGGGGGCTGTGCAAGTCCTATTATATATAACTGGGACGCTAGCAAACCTTATGGATCAGTTAAGATGTTTCTGATTACATGCAATAAATACAACTTGAACTAGATTATATAATGAAGGTTTATAAGGAAAAGTCCAAAAATGTATAGGCTTCAGGCATAGATTGATCAAGTCTCCTTTTGTGATTTACTCTATTTGACCCCACTCCATGTGCTAGCTGTATTCTTATTCTGGCTTCCCTCAGGGTTACACTTAGACTACCAGCAGCTGCCAGGGTTAAGGATCCCAGAAAAAATTAGAACCATAAAGGAAGAGGGGGAGGGAAAGGGAAAAAAATACCTACCTCCTGCCATCTTCCTTCCATCCAATCTCCCACCATTTCTCTCCCTGGCAGGACCTAACAAAAGCCAGAGAGAAAGGGGCCTAGAATCAGCTCCAATACAGAACAAATGAGGGGAGGGATGGGGAAATGGATCTGAAGGCAAACAGGCAGATATCTGGCACAGGCCTAAGGTGGACAGAAATCCTCCCAGCACACAGAACCTGAGGAACTCGTCCTACAACCAGCTCATGGAGGGCTCGGCCTTCCTAGATCATGGGAGGTGATGGCTGCCATTTATTGGTGGCATAGTATGCTATTAGAAGTGGTACAATATTGTGAGCAGGAGTTTGCCTCTCAGTGATCCAATTCTTCTCCACGCACAGTGAGTTGGGGTGTAGCTGAATGTCTCACTGAGAGGAACTCCTATCACATGGAGATCCTAGGTGCTGGGAGCTGGCTGCAGTTCTAAGCCAGGACTTTGAGTTGATTTTGGGAAAGGGGGCAAGAACACTTAGATTATACATGTAACGGGTCTATTGCGTAAGGCAAGCATATATGGAAAGGACAGTGTGGGCTAGCCAGCCAGGTGCTGGGCTGTGGTTGCTATTGTTTGGGGCTGCCTGCATGCATTTTCTTCCTTCCTTCTGTAAGCGGGTGCTCCAAAACTTGGATGGGAACCCCACATTGGTAAGACACTCAGCTTAGACAAGCGCCTTACATAGTGCCCATTGGCCCAAACCTTCGGTCTCCCAGTGTCCTTGCCCTCACACTCCCCAGGAGTTGGGATTACAGAGGTACGCCTGTGTACCAGACAGCCAAGGGGATGGATGATGAGGTGGACAGCAGTTGTTTTTGTCTGCCCATCATGCCTTCCTTTGGGGAACTAACTCTTCTTCTCCCTGCGGTTCTGGAAAGAGCTGTAAATCACAAGCACCCATACCCTGACATCAGAAGAGTCCATGTGACCTAAGCTAAGCCAATCAGATACTCCCTCCCAGGAATTTGAACTGAGGACAGATATAACAGGGCCAGAAGACAGCTGAAGTTGCCTCTCTCTGGTAGCAGTACCCTGGAAAGACGCTGGCTTGGGGCCGGAGTTCCCAGCTGGAATCTCAAGCTCTCTCCTGCTCTTCGTCCTTCCTGAGGTGTGGGTGGTCAGCTCTGTGCATTCTGGGAACTCCCTAGTATTCTTCCTACAAACCTTTTCGTGCTTAATTGATTTTTTCTGTTCCTAACAACCCCAAACCCCTGAAACAAGAGTCAACATGAGTTAAAGACTTCACAGTCACCACAGAGCTTAAGAACTGAAGTTGAATCTCCCTTGCTAGTATTATTTAGGACAGAGATGATGCAAAGTTACACAGATCACAGGGTTCTGGAACAGGCTGTATTTGCACAGAAGTCCATGGACCACATGTGCCCTTGAAATATAGTGAGGTGTAAGGAGAAACTTCATTACCTGGGTTATGTATTTTCTTAGAAGATATGGTTTCAAAGTAAGTCATGAATTTTCTCTTTCTGTTGGGGGTGGGGGGATGCCTTGCTGAGTGGCTTGTGGGATTTTAGGTCCCCAACCAGGGATTGAACCCAGGCCCTTGGTAGTGAAAGCACAGAGTCCTAACCACTGGACCTTCAGGGAATTCCCATGAATCTTCTTTTTCATTTAACTAAAATTGTAAAAGTAATATACTAAGGGTGCTTCTTCAGGACAAACTTAACATTCTTCCCTTCTGCCTGCTGATGTCTGTGTCATACATACTATTAATTTAGGAATAATCTGTTTGCTGAAGGATATCTTCTGGACATGCACAGAGGCGTACAAATGCAGTCCTAAACACGATGCTTACAAATAATTTATTCTTATTTCATACATTTGTTTTTCAGCAAAAAATGAACAGTTATTTATACAGATTTTCATATTCAAGATCGTAGGGAACAAATGTCTCAGAAAACCCAAATCATGATACAACAGAAATGAGTCACAATTTTGTTCAGCTACATGCACAGAACTGACCAAGTGATCGTTATTTCTATGGATTATTTTGCTTAATTTATCAGGTAATAGGGGATTATGATTAAATAATCCTTTCCTGGCAGAATACACCAACAATTTGAAACCACACTGTAGTCCCTGCTCACACATCCTGAGAAAGCCTCGCCTGCTAGCTAAACACAGCTGTTTAAGATCTAGGTGGTGACTGGAGTTAAGGTAGCCTAAGAAGAATTAATTTAGCAAGCAGTGGAAAAACTAGAAACTATTAGTTTCTTTTTTTCATGCCTGCATTTTCCTTTACTCCCTTCTTCCTCCATTATCACCATTAAATGAACTTCAAAAATACTGACACAAGGAGGGCTCTATTTGGTCACTGTTAAATCCTCCCTCTGTCTCTGACTTGAGGAACAAAATGAGTATGGTCCTTCAGTTAATGCCCTTGACTGCAAAAGGGGACCTGCTGGTTGTACATTCTTGTAAATCTGAGTACAGTCATTGTATTTAAATCCTCAGTTTAGAAATGGATGAACCTCCTAAGGCAGATGGTTTGAGAAGGCCTAAATACTCATGGAATCCTTTTAGAAACCTTTTGTCTTCAAGGCTGAGTTGGAAAGTGAAGGCTTCAGGGGTGATGGCCATGGTCTGGGAGAAGGCTGATATGAAGAGAGTTCAGAGCTACCACGTGCTTTATTTAGAGAAGACAGCGGCCATAGTGTCCTCCCCCAGCCCTGAAACACAGCCTTTTCCTGGTCTCTGGATTGATGGCATGAGGCTTTATTCTTCTTTCCGCTCCAGAGAAACTAGGAGCGGAGTGTCCAGCGCTATACATTTTACTGGCTATGTTATCCACTGTGAGTGAACCCTCATCAAACTCAACTGGGCCTCATTTCTTTATTGCCTTGGTACTCAGTTGCTTAGCTGGAATAATTTTGCTCATAGCCTCCATAAAAGACCAACCTGGTAGAAAAGGAGACCTTCTGTGCTAAGCCTTGCTGGGAGAATGAATTTAATGATGTTTCTAACTAGAATTTTAAAAAGACTTAAATTTAGCCTTGTGACACACCTATAACATAGCTGACCTGTTTTCTTCTTTTTAAAAAAATTGTTTTATCCTTTTTTAAACTATACACTATTTACATTTTTCAAGACCTTGTAGGTCTTTATCATTTGGGTAAGAGCTCCAGGTGATTAAACTCCCAGGACAAAGATGAGGCTTTCCAAAAAGCGCTGGTTCTCATCTATGTGCAAAGGCCGGTTTTTACAAACAAATTGCTATTATAAACTTTTAATATATAAAATTAGAATTCTTCTCTAAAAATTTTGCCTATTAATTTTCGTTTTTGCATCCAGCATGTTACAAACAGATCATGCTTTCTAACTAGAGATGGACCTAAAAGGAGAAATGATATTAATGTGTCCCTGTACTCCATCTGGAAACAAGGGTTATTTACATGGGGTGCTTTCTCAATGTTGTGGTGAGCTGTGAGGAGCAGGGCCATCTCTACAGCATGGTTAGAAAACGAACCGAAGACCCCTCCACTCCTGCTTGAGTGCTTATTGCATATTTTAGGTGGAGTATAAGGCATGAGAAAGGTGGCCAGCCACTTTTACACGCTGGAGAATAACACTGCACATTCAAGAAATGCCACGGTTGGAATAGCTTTCAGAGACTGTTCAAGAACAAAACGTATTAAAGGTCGTGTGTTACATTTAGAAGCACAATACACTGGAGAACATTTTCAAAAGCTCAAACGCAAAGCTGTGTTCCACTGAGTTAAACAGTCAATAAATCAGCATTTTTGCTGCCTCTAGGTATGTGTTCAGAGCTTTCAAAAGTTACATCCTGCCACAATTAACAGCCAAATGAGCATTCTCGGCCTCTGACCTATCCGTAAACACTAATTCTGCAACTCACTCACAGGCTCTGAAGAAGCTGTTTGGAAACAAAAGAAGCCCACGAACCGGTTAGAAATCTGCAAACCAGAAATGCAATACATTTGTCCTCCTTTTAACAACGACAAAAATTTGTGTTGGCTTTTGGAATAGTGACCAAGAAGAGTAGACGACCAGGGGCTTCCCTGGTAGTGCAGTGGTTAAGAATCCGCCTACCAATGCAGGGGACACAGGTTCGAGCCCTGGTCCGGTGCCGCAGAGCAACTAAGCCCATGTGCCACAACTACTGAGCCTGCACTCTAGAGCCTATGAGCCACAACTACTGAGCCCGCGAGCCACAACTACTGAAGCCCGTGCGCCTAGAGCCCGTGCTCCGCAACAAGAGAAGCCACTGCAATAAGAAGCCTGCGCACCGCAACAAAGAGTATCCGGAGTGCTACAACAAAGACCCCAACGCAGCCAAAAATAAATAAATAAATTAATTAATTTATTAAAAAAAAAAAGAGTGGACACCCACTTCCACAATTAAGAAATAATTATCCATAATATTGAAGGAATAAAATCTTCAGTAGGAAGACACGCAGCCTATCACAACAGAGTACAGCATTCGGCTTCCACCAATGATTGCTGCCTTTTTCAGTTTGTCTAGACTTGTTCGCTTTTTCTCAGGCTATATAGGTCAGAGAATATTGGCAATCCTTCAAGAAAATGATTCAAAAGGTGATTTACAATTGGCTGATGCTATCCCCTCATGCTTTTTTGCCTTATGCCCTAATTTTATGGAGACAAATTAAAGACGGTAAACCAGGAGTACATCTACTACTCAAAATATACCTAGGCACTTGTGCTCAGGTCAAAAGCTACAGGATGTGGTCAGGCTGCCAAATAGAATTCCTCGCCTGCCTATCTGAGCACTAATGACCTGGGAGTGCACATGCTTTTCTAGGGACAAAATGTAAAACTCAGGCAAATTGTCCGTAGTTCAACTTGTCCCATTCTAACTGTGTGAATCTAATCCCCCTTGTTCTCCCTTCTCCCATGCCTGCTTCCTATCTTTTTCACATCTGATACTTTTTCTATGTAGCTTTCTCCAGATTAATTTTTTTCTAAAACAGGTTTCATAGGTTACAACACAATGACCTGAAAAGAGGAAAAAGGCTAAAGAACATTAGGTAATCTCAGCTAATCTTTGGAGATATAAGCATTTAAGCTCACATTTTAAAAAACTTAAATATGCTATCTGTGAAATGCAGACACTTAATGATATCACGGTTTAGGCACTTTGGATGAACCTTGCTTCATAGTGGTTTAAAACCATGAAACTTCCAAAAGTGATCGTTATTAGTATCTTTATTTATTAGCAGTGATGATAAATTTTTCAACTCTTTGTACATATGCCTGCTCTCCCTTCACCTGGATTATGCATTAAACTTTCTAGTTATTTTTACCAAGAAAATTCACATAGGCCTAGGAGCAGACAGAAAAAAAAAAAAGGAATGAAATCGATTGTGGGTAAATTAGCATGTTAATTGAAATAAGAGTCTATGCATTGCTCTTAGGCTAATAGGAGAAAAGAACCAAACTCAGTGGCTTGGGACATTGTGCTTATGGCCAAGGTCAGAGCTGGATCCCTGGCCAGAGGGCCTTTCTGGTGCTCCTACCTCTGTTCCACCAGCAGATAAAAGGGTAATGGCTATAATAATATGGCTGGTTCCTTGCCCAGCATCTTACATGCAGAAGGTTCCTCACGATCACTAAAGGGATTACACGAAAAAGCAAGTGAAAATCAACTCAGAGTGAAGTCAGCAGTGGCAGACTTCAGCAGATGAAGAACAATCCAAGATGATAGAAAGTACTTAAATAGCCGATAACATTTTGTTTAAAATTTTATCACCTAAATTCAAGGATAGCCATCTCTAACCTCGCTGTTTTACAATTATAAGGTAATCAATTAAAGGGGGAAAATATATAGATATCCAATTAGTGTTGGTGTGCTTGGCCAGGCATCACAGCCATGCGAACTAGTAACACTCACAATCGAGCACACAACCGTCTCCACGTTCTAATTCTGCCACCTTGGACCAACGGTATAACCTTGAAGTGGAGACAACTCCTACCGTATGTCTCCCACTATAGCTTTGTGCAGATTAAATCAAGTTGTGAAGAGATTTGAAGATTAAAATCCCTGTTTGTTATTGCTGTTAGCTCTCAGATTCAGCACCAAATCAGAAAAAGTTATAAAAATCACCTCTATCCTCAAAATTTGCATTCTTCAAAATGATTCCCCTGAAGTAGTATGATGAATTAAGTGAAATGGTTTTTGACTGCGATCACTTAACAGGCAGGATTTATGAATGGAAACATGGAAAGGCCACTCTGGCCAGCTCTGAAGCCCCATACTTTCTTCCTGGGCTATTTACAGAAAGTGTATGGCCAGGGGAAAAGATCACGTTTGTTTTTACAAGCCAGTCATGACATGACCGAAGAACTCACTTCCTCTCTCTGGGAGGTCACCCTCTTCACCTGAAGGTGCAGATACAAGAATGGCAGGGAAGAAAGGAACCTCCCCTTAGCCACCTAACTCAGCCTGAGTCAATTCCAGAGACCAACCCACAGGTTGACAGGCATGGAAGTCAAACACCCTCATTTCCCAGGCATGACTCTCTGATGTTGCTCCTTGAGATGTCATCCAGATCATGACTAACAAGTAAAAATAAAATGCATTACATAACGGGCTTCAAAATTCTACTGCTGAAATAGGTTGTACAGAGATAAGGGAGTGCATTCTTATCATTTGTCCTACATTTCTAACAGCTGAACACAATAAACTGAATTTTAAAGGATGTGGCAAAATGAAGAGTGTGAAAAAATATTTTAAAAGCGATTTTATTCTGATTGTCATATTACCCCGAAATATGTAATATACCTGGAGAGTTCCATGCAAATGTGGAGACTGAGTAAATATTTGCTGATTCTCAAATATCATCATTTATCTTGACCGAAATCCGATATCATTTAGCAAATAACATATATAGCTTCACAAATCAACCCTGGTCTTATGTAGTGCATACGGTACCTATTTGGAAACATGAGGTAGAGCCAAACCACTGTTTTCAACTAGAATGTCCTTTGTCAGTGCTGTATGTGGTATATAAAAACGAAGATGGAATGGGAAAGGGAAAGTGCAGGAGGGAAGAGGCAAAGGGAAGGAAAGTCAGTCCCCACTCTGCTGAAACCTTCCAGGGGAAAAGTGTGTTATCTTACTGGGCTCATGCATCATAATCACTTGAAAAATTATATGGGTATGATTTTATCCTTAAGTGGCCTCTGCTTAAGGACAAAGACACAAGGCAAGAAGAGAATTTTCTTTGAGGACCTGGAAGATGGCCAACAAAAATTTAAAGTGACAAATAGAGGCTTTATTTCTTGTTCTCAAACTCATCAACCTTTTTTAGAAGTCTGTCTCTAGAGAGTTTCTTCTAGTTTACAAGGAAGATCCAAAATGCTCCTCAACCTGTTTTTCTAGCTTCCCAACCAACATTTCTGGGGGCTCTGGAAGAGACAACAATGACATGCAAATGAGTTTGCATGTGGAAATAGCCTGATTTCCACAATTGTCCTTGAATACATGTACTGAATTAAGTTACAGCTGAGGATTAACATCCGTGGCAGGCACAACTCTCAGTCTCTGTAACCTAACAGGAATCTCCTTGCACTTTGCCAAACATGAGACACTGACACCCATCAGCAAAACGTGCAAAGTGTATTTACGATCTCATTGAGGTCCTAAGTTAAATATAGACATATATAACGTTAACTTCTGTGTGCAATTAACACACAAGGATACTGGTTCCTCCAGGGAATTGTGCTGAGCCTCTCTGATTACAAGTACAGTAGTGATTAAAAGCATAAACAAAAAGAGCAATCTTGGCAGGAGCACCAGCCTACCAGTGCTGAGGTAAGTGTTCATCTACCTTCTGTGCTTGATCTAAATTATACCATGAAGTCAAGACTTCCCCATTCAATGACTTATTTGGCTCTTCACCCAAAGGACTTGTCAAGAAGTGTTTTAAGTATTTAAATAAGCCACCTCAGTAGTTTGTGTTAGTCTAGACTTGCCATCTCAAGTCCAGGATAACGTTTATGAGAAATGTCTTAAGTAACACTGGCCAATGTGGTTGTCAGATAGGATCTCAGGAGCGTGTTTCCCTAATTTCTCAACGATTTAGGGTGACCGCCATTCATTTCCATAGTCTGGATCCAAATGAGACTTCAGTGCTTAACTAGGCAAAGGTCATCTTATTTAACTCAAAATTTTCAGCTATAACTCAAGTAACATACTCCTGACTTTCATATTACAACTGCCATATTTACTCCTGAATACTACGATTTTAATTTTAAGCAAGGCTAGATGGGCTCAGTCTAGAACAGTGTCCTTTCACCTTCCCCGATGGCAGCATTAGGAACCACAGCCTCATTAGTGGGTTGATTTCTTCTCCTTTTAAGAGAAGCCAAATGCTCTGCAGGTCCTAGGAAGCCACTACTGGTCCTACCAAAAACTTACAACCCATACCATCTTCCTTCCCTCCTGAGTAGAATGTTAAACCTTGATTTGCAATAAAGTAAGAAAAGCTTACACCTACTGCTCTCCATATGCAAGAAACTATGTTTGAGGACCAGTCATTTGGGCATTGCTTCAAAAGGCACATTTATTCCAGTGGCAATTTGAATCAGTAGAGAAAGAGAGAATAAGATTAAAAACAAAACCAAAAAATAGGATGGGTTTTGTGGAATACATTAAAGTAAATAGCAATCTGGGACCTATACAAACCACTTAGCTCCTTCCCAATAGTTTAACCAGAGTCCCTAAGGTAGAATAATTCACAGTTGTATCATGACACACACAGGCCTTCAAAAAATACTGTTTAAAAAAGTAGCTGAGAACTCTCAAGCAGCTTGCCCTGATGTCCAGTTCAAGTATATGCAATGCAGAAGAGCTGCAAGATTCAAAACTACGTGACAAAGAAAATTCAGTGCAGATCACAGGCTTTGATAAATTATGAAAAATCATTGTATATATTACTATTTAACTAACATCTAAGAAACATTTTGAAATAATTAACGTGTGTTCACATTCCATGCATTTTCTAGCAGGTTAAGCCCTGGGTTAGTGTCTCTGTGCTCTTTTCCTACAAAGCTCTATTCTTTGACAAATCCAAGCATTCCTCACACCGAAACGGAAGTACCCAGGGATTCTGTCTACTTACCCTCTTTACTGCATGCCTGACCTCACAAGGGCTGCTTGTTATTACCTCTGGCAGAAAAGACGACTGGAAGATTGAACTGGTTGGGGTTTTATGTGGGGTTCTATTCGCTGCCTTAGAAGAATCCCTGGATGTCACAGACACCACCTGCATTTTTTCCAGGGGCAAGAACCAGCCGCCCTCTCCCTCCTGCTTGCCCCACCTCCCTCTTCCAAAGCCCTAAGTGCACTGAGACCCCCTTGTCGCACTGAACTTTTTCCCTGTGGTTTTGCAGCACCCTCCTCGAGCAAAGAAGGAAACACAACAAAACTTGAAAACAAACCAACAACAGAAACTTCAAACAAACAGGTGGGCGAGCCGGCAGTCTCCTCCAAGGCGGAGGCTCACTTTTTACTGCAGAATTCGGTGTTGTTGAGGAACTTCTTGATGACCAGCCCCAGGCAGACAACCAGCAACAACATGTAGCCCACGGTGCCCGAGAAGGTGGGCGCGTCCGGCGGCGCCTTGAGGAACTGGCTCAGGCCCTCCTCCACGTAGTACACCTGGTCGTAGATGCTGAGGAAAGTGAAGATGTGAAAGAGCTGGTGGCTGTGGCCAATGATGTCGAACAGGCCCGGCTGGATGCGCTCGGGGATCTTGCTCACGTTGAAGAAGGCGGCCACCACCAGCCAGAAGTAGCGGCGGTAGAAGTGCACGAAGAGCGTGGGGTTCTCGCCCCGCAGGTCGAAGAGCCAGCTCTCGAGCATGATGGGGCAGGCCATGCTCAGGGGCATGACGAAGACGAAGGTGCGCAGCGCGAACGGATAAGAGCACCAGTCGGTGCGGCTCTTGCAGCAGGCCACGGTGCAGGCCACGGCCAGCAGGAAGGCCACGGGCAGCACGAGCGCGCGGTAGGCGGCAATGAGGCCCGTGCAGTCCACGTGCCAGCCCAGGCGCTGCTGCACGTACGGGGTCATCACCCTGGCGTCCAACAAGCTCAGGCCGGGCAGCAGGTAGTAGTAGTAGGCCACAGTGCTGCCAAAGCCGTAGTAGCTGATGGACGCGTAGTCCAGGTAGAAGAAGGCTGCGCGCAGGCGCAGCGACAGGCAGCTGAACACGTGCGCCGTGCAGCTCATGGCGAAGGTCAGCAGCACGCCCGAAGCGTAGCACCACAGCGGCAGCAGCCACGGATGGTGGAAGGGCACGTCGCGGCCGCTCAGGAAGAACAGGCGGCAGAACTTGCTCAGGAACAGCAGCAGTGGGATGAAGTGCGTCCAGAAGTTGAGCGTCTCGTTGGTAGGCTTCAGCACCGAGGCTAGGCACTCCTGCGCCGTGCACGGCAGCCGCCGGTAGCCCGACAGGATGAAGCACTCCACAAAGTCGTCGGGCACCTCGTCCCAGCGCAGCAGCGGCTTGGCGGAGGCCGGAGGGTCTCCGGAGAGTGAGGGGTGCGGGCGCGAGGCGGCCTCCGAAGCCGCCGCGGTCGTGCCGGGCGGGCCCTTTGTGCCCGCGCTCCGGGGCTGCAGGCGCCGCGGCATGGTGCCCGGGGCTTGGCTAGGGCGCGCACAGGCGACCTCTGGCGCCGGCTCCGGCGCGCTCGCCAGTCCCCGCCGGCTGCCGTCGGAGCCTTTGTGCACGCGCCGGGGGCGTCGCTGCAGGTTCCAGAGAAGACCTGAGCGTCGGAGCAGCCGTTCCTAAAAAATAAATAAATAAGTAAATAAAAATAGTCATCGATTTCGCAGCCGCGTAGCGACCGGTAGGAGCGCACGGGGCTCGGCGGCCCCTTCGCCAGGCGCCCTGCTACCGGCTCTCGGCCGCCCGCGCTGCTGCAGCGGCGGTGGCGGAGCGGCTGACGGCGGCGCTGCTGCGGTGACTGGGCATCGCGCGGTGCGGGCGCAGCAGCAGCCGCCCCCGGCGCGGGAGGAGGGGATGTGGGAGCTGAGGCGCTGGAGGGAGGGAGGGACGGGCGCACTGGGGGAGGGCGGGGGCCTCTCTGGCTAGTGTTTCGCGGCGGCCTCGGGGGATAGAGTTGTTCCTGGGCTCGAGTTCCGTACCATCCCTCCCTCCCTCGGGTCGCAGAAGCCCGAGCTGGCCCGTTAATGATTGATGCGGGGGACCAAAGGCTGCGCCCGCGACTCGGCAGCCCGCACCGAGGGCGAGGGTCGGCGCGTGGATTCGAAACCCGACAGCCACGCGGGCGTTCGACAGGACACCGGAGAGCCGCGTTCGCTGGGGGCGGGGAGCTGCGGCCGCCGGGGGAGGGGAGAGGAGCGCAGCCTGCGCGCCGGAGCCGGGGCAGGGCGGAGGGATGCGCTGACAGTAATCTCCGGAGGGGGCGGGGGCGCTCCGGAAATCGGGGGCCTTTGAGGCCATGTCTGGATCGGGGCGTGTCATTGTCAGATACCTGGGACTGCTCCTCTCTTTCCGTGCGTGTGCGCGCGCCCGCGCGCGCGGTCCTCACTCTTCAGCACCATATCAAGCATTAGTTTGTCTCCTTTCGTCTAGCGGACTTAATTCAGGTGCGTCACTAACCTCCTTTCGTCCTTGTCCGGTCCAAACGAACGGTCCTCTAGACCGGCCTGTGGTCGCACTCACCAGGCCTCGGGGGCCGCAGCTCACCCGTGCTCCTGTTCTTGTGTCTTTAACTAGGAATTTTGTTTGGAGCCCAAAGTCCTACAACTCAGAGCGGGCTGCTCAAACTCCACGTTTTAATCAAAAATTTCAGGTGAAGACCAGGTGATTCAGAAAGCCTGTAACGATCTGAGGAATTTATTAAGAAGGGGTTCCCAAGCAGGGCTGCGCCTGAGTCAAAGGCTGATCATAAGTGGGGGGCGTTGATGACGGAGGACTTCAGGGAGGAGGTGCGTTCTGGCCCTAAATGAAAAGAGAACGGAGACGAATTCGTAGAGACTCGGAGGGGTGGCTTGGAAAAAGCTTATGCATAATTTAGCAGAAGTACCTGGCAGGCTAAGTTTGGTGGCTGGAGCCCAAAAGAAAGGAAGACTGAAGAATGGAAAACAGTTGTGATGAACTGCGCTGTGAAAATATGCCCGTAAGCCTTGTGAAAAGAGGGGCTAAAAAACCTGCCTCCTGTAAAATGTTTATCATTTCACGGAAGTTTCTCTTAGTGATGCCTTGGGGGTGTGACTGAGTCTGACTTGCATCACTGACCTGCTGTATAGTGTCATGGCAACAAGGGCTAATCTTTAAGAAACCAGGCACTGTTCTAAGTGCTTTACAGTTTAAAATTTTTTTAGGTATTATTATTTTTCCCATTTTGCAGGTAAGGAAGTGGAAGCACCACAATGGTGAATAATATGCCCAATTGGCAGAAGGGGGATTTGAACCCAGCAAGCTGCTTCTTGATCTCGTGTACTTAAAGCAGAACATCCAACAACCTGATTTGCTCAAAGGAAACTAGTAGGGAAGGATAGTCCGATTTGAGGAAAGCCTTTCATTTTAATTTTATAAGTGAAAGGCCACCTTCATCACTATAACAAATCCTGTAGGTATGTCAAGGAAGATTTACTTAGTGGTGGCTCAGAGGACTTAAGTTATGGATAAGAATTATTTATAACTAAGAAATCATTCAGTATTGTAAATGTCTAAAATTACTTAAAGGTAGTAGAAACAGTCCCTTTAGAAGTTTCCGCCTTCTCTTTCAAAAAAGTGTTTTCCATTAGTAACTGCTTTAGCAGACTCTTACACAATTAGACCAAAGGTACACTTGGGTCTTGAGCCTTTCTGAACTATCACAAATTCCTTATTGGATTTTAAATAAATGAGATTTTGCCGTAGTTACTTAACTAGTATTTTGTTTTGCCACTGTCTATAGCCTTGTTGTTTTAAAGCAAAACCTAGTTTCCTTTCACATCTGGACTAAGGATCCAGGCTAATTTGTAAAAGGGATTAAGATTCAGACATTTATAACTCAAACCTGGGAATGATAAAACTGAATCCAGGGCAGGCTGGTAAAAAAATTTTTTTTCTATTTTCTTTGTTACTCCACAAACAACCTGAGCTGTAGAAAAATGTTGATCTTATAATAAACCCCATATTTACCAACCTCTTAGTTGCATAATCAGCTCACTTACATAATCGGGGAGAAAGCATAGAAAGTTCACATCAAGTGAAATAATGGAATTGACTGTAAATGAAAGTGAAAAAACTCTGGTTAGATGGAATAACATTTATCTTTATGACTAAGAGTGGTGAGACTGGCTATAATAAAAGATGGTGTTCTTTAAAACACTCAGTATTTTATAAAGTCAAAAGATCTGTTGTAACATTCTTATGTCTTTCGGAAAGCCTTTGTGACTTCTGCTTTTCTCTTTTCTCATGCGTCTCCCACCGCACATGAGGCACAAAATCAGCTGCTGCCTTGAAGTGGTGTTCCCGAAAGCTCTCTGATGCCAGCCAAGACAGGTGTCCTGGCTGTACCTTGACAAAGCCAAGTAAAAAGGAACTAAGGAAACTGCAAAATTCACCTAACTTACTTAAAAAAAAAAAAAAAACTATGATTTTTCCTTAATTACTACCAATCTATAGAATTAATTTTTCTTAAGGTTTTTGAGATGTAAAACTGTGTTCCCCAAACCTTACAAAGGCTGGCTTTTGTAGTTTATTTTAACTCCAGTAAACTAACTGCCTCTTGTCAGTGAGAACCACGATTCCGTCCCCTGGGCTTGGCTAAACAGATAGAAGCAGCGGGCTGGCTGCCATTCCCTGAAGGTGCACTGGGAGATAAGGCATCTCTAAGGTAACCAGAACTACCAAGTCCCTGATAGAGAGGAGTCACCAGATATTACATTGGAAAGCCAGTGCCAGCATTTAGAGGCAGAAACCAGCTAGTTCTCCCAATTGAAATCTTGTCAAACCAAGGCTACAAATGTGTTTTTCACAGTTCTGTGGAGGCTCTGTACATTTGGGTGCTGAGGGGTCCTGGCTGCAAAACGCAGTCATAGGTAGGAATTGTAGCAAGCAGGACAAATGGCTTTTGCCCTTGTGGTTTGCTTTGGTGATGTTCTTATAGACCAACTATAGGTTTATTTGTGTTTCTCTCTACAGTAATAAGATGAAGCATATATAAAAATTCCCCAGCAAATGTGATGTCCTCTAATAAGGATGATGAGATATTTGTAAAACCTGCAGAAAAAAATATGCTATGATATTTGTTAATACTACACCTGGTTTTGGAGGAAGTAATTTTTTTGCTAGTCTCATTTTTAGAAAATCAATCAACTAACCAAACAAAACCTACTCTGGACCCAGTGCTTAAATGCACCCATGACTCTGTATGAAGAGAATTCTATAAGGTTTGGTCCCTCTCCTTAGAATATACAGTCTAAACAAAGTGCTTCCCTTTCCTCAAATTGAAAACAGTCGTAATGTTATCATCCAAACTCTTCCATGCTGTTTGGGATTAAAATATACACACTACTATGTATAAAATAGATAACGTGGGAAAGGGACTGTGGGAGGGAGACGCAAGAGGGAGGGGATATGGGGATATATGTATACATATAACTGATTCACTTTGTTATACAGCAGAAACTAACACAACGTTGTAAAGCAATTATACTCCAATAAAGATGTTTAAAAAAATAGATAACCAACAAGGACCTACTGTATAGCACAGGGAACTATACTCAATATCTTGTAATATGTTGTATCTTCCAATATACCTATAATGGAAGAGAATCTAAAAAAGAAAATATATATATATATAAAACTGAATCACTTTGCTGTACACATGAAACTAACACAACATTGTGAATCAACTATATTTCAATACAAATTAAAAAAAACGAAAACAAACAATCACTTCCATGTCAGATGTGGTCACTACCAGATTATAGGGTCCCGGCTTCCTAATGGTGGAAAAGCTTCTGGCAGTGGCATCAGGTGTAACTATGGCAACTTTTTCAGGGCAAAGTGCAATCCAAAGCCTGGGTAGAGGGCTCAAAGTGAGACAGAGAGTGGTGGGAGACTGAGTTCTTACCTGGCACCGTTCCTGCCTGGTTACCGACATGGTGGCAGGGTTCTCTCTCCCTTTTTTTTGGCCGCACCGCAAGGCTGGTGGGATCTTAGTTCCCTGACCAGGGATTGAACCCGCGCCCTCGGCAGTGAAAGTGTGGAGTCCTAACCACTGGACCTCCAGTGAATTCCCAACAGGGATCTCTTTTGAAGGAAAGCTAAGGGAGCCTTGTTGAGGGTGTTTTTGCCTTTTGAGGTTCTATGCCGGGAGTGACAATTCCATATGCCCCTCTCTCCACAAGTTCACCTGCTCTCTACCAGTGGTCTCCAGAGTGGTCTGCACATGAAGACCGATTAAGGTGAAGAATAAGATGTCACAACTTCTGTTTCAATAGCTCTCATCCTTCTGAATGTCCGTACTCTGTGAAGGTTGTGTAATACGCTTAATGTGGAACCCATGGAGGTAACTTACAAATAATATGTTGGGTCGTGGGGAGCGTCTAAACACTGGCAGGTAAAGGGCACGTGATCGAAACTGTTTGACGACTTCCGCCCTAGAGTCCATTGCCCTTGTTTGTCTGGTCTGCTTCCATCCCCTGTCCCAGATCCAGGATGGACTCCCCTTTCCTGCCTCTCAGGTTGCTGGAAAGGGTGTTTCGGAGTCACCGTCTGTCCTCCTACAGTCCCTAGGCTCTGATTAGCCCTGCCCAAGCCTTCAGCCCCTCCCACAGCTTTCCTGAGCTAATGCAGTCTCCATTCTGGAGTTATTTCTCCCATTTCTGCCCTTTCTGTTTCCTGACTAGAGCCTGTATTGTCTTCCTATAAAATCCTCGTATTTATGTGTTAACATTCACCCTAATTCAGAGTTACCCTTTGGGGAAGAGACTTTTTTGGTAGTGTCTTTGAGGTGGCTTCCATTTATTTAACTTTAGAAACAGTGATACAAGTGTGTAAGATAGATGACTGAGTGCCTGCTTCTCAGTGCCTGCTTCTCATTATTTATTGACAGTTTTCCTTGAGACACAGTGCTTTGCACATAGTAAGTACTCAACATGTACTTGCGATTGGGGCAATTCTTTTCAGTACTGTAGATCTTTAAAAGGTTAGAATCTTAGAATAGGCATGTCCTGTAACCCTTTGGTCATCTACAGAGTTCGTCATCTAGTCCAACTCTCTTCCCATTTATCATAGTTGTTTCAGTTTATTGATCATACACTGTATTCAGGTACTGGGATAGGTACTTTACCTATATTATCTCTAAATCTCAGAATACTCTTTGTAAGGTAAATCCACTGTCCTCATTTTCAGACAAGAAATCAGAGGCTCAGAGATGTGAAGCAGTTGGGTGGCAGAGCCAGAGTCAAACTATTAATTCCAAACTCCCCACTCTTTCCTTTATGGGGCACTGTCTCCGGCAAGGCTATGGTGTAGCGAGCCTTGAACATCTCCAGCAAAGGCACCTATTACCTCATATGGTCTCCCCTTCCATTTTAAGCATTTTAAATGGTTGTTGTTGGAGAACTTTGTAAATAATTAAATGAGCACAACTGATGATAAAAAAGCCACTGTTGCGTCTTGGCCTAAAGCTCAACCATAAGTGTTATTGAATGTGGTCACTGGTTGGATCTGGTTAGAAAGTCCCCGAAAAGAATGATGCCAAATTAGGCGTGTGTGCATGCAGTATGTGTCAGCTGCGTATTGATTATCCATGGCTGGAAGGTACATTTCATACAAAGAGCATTTTCCTGTAAACAATTAACATCTGTTGTTACCAGGGGGCTTGCCATACCCTCGATCTCTACAAAGAGGCAAATAGCAGATTCTGTGATTTCAGAGATGATCCTTGCATTTAGTACAATATTATTGACTACAGTGATTGATTAATACAGAAAGGAAAATATTCTGCTATGGTTTCATTTAGTTTTTTTCTTTTTAAAAATTAAAAAAAATGTTTATTTAGGCATAATGCACATGCAACATTATATTAGTTTCAGGTGCACAATGATTTGATATTTGTATCTATTGTGAAATGATCACCACAATAAGTCTAGTTAACATCCATCACCATACATAGTTACAAAAAAATTTTTTTTTCTTGCATTGAGGACTTTTAAGATCTACTCTCTTGGCTACTTTCAAATATGCAATACAGTATTATTAACTGTAGTCACCATGCTGTACATTACATCCCCAGGACATTAATTTTTTTAACTGGAAATTTGTACTTTTTGACTCCCTTCACTCATCTTGCCCACCCCCAGCCCCTGCATATGTTATTTTCTTCCTCTGTCTGACTTTTTTCACTAGCATAATGTCCTCAAGGTCCATCCATGTTGTCACAAATGGGAAGATTTCACTCTTTTTTATGGCAGAATTATATTCCATTGGTGTATCCATCTATCTATCTATCTATCTATCTCTTCTTTATCCATTCATCCATCTGTGGACACTTAGGTTGTTTCCATATCTTGGCTGTTGTTAATAATGCTGGAATGAGCATGGAGGTGCAGATATCTTTTCGAATTAGCATTTCCGTTTTCTTTGGATAAATACTCAGGAGTAGAATTGCTGGATTGTATGGTAATTCTATTTTTAATTTTTTGAGAAACCTCCATACTGTTTCCACAGTGGGTGCACCAATTTACATTCCAATCAACAGTGCACAAGGGTTTCCTTTTCTCCAATACAGGTTATTTCTTACCTTTTTGATGATAGCCAGTTTAACAAGTGTAAGGTGATATCTCACTGTGGTTTTGACTTGCATTTCCCTGATGATTAGTGATGTTGAGCATCTTTTCATGTACTTGTACATCTAGCTTGTTAATATAATGATTTTCTTTTTCTTTGAGGTACAATGTCTATTTGTTGAAAATATTTATCAACATAATTATCTTGGGACCAATCACAAAACTAACTGAAGGTATCGTATCTTACATATATTGATTTTTTAAAGAGTGTGATCTTGCATTCACCTTGTACCCCATTCATGTGAAAACCACAAGAATGTGGTTAATAATAGGACTTTCCTCCACACATTTAATTCATTTCTACACGATGAACAAGGAGCGTTTTTTAAGGAACATGCGTAGTCCCTTGGTCACCCAGTGGCACGTTTCCTTTGAGCCATGTGTTCTGAGAATTCTATGGTCAAAATGCATTAGTTTTGTTTTATTCTTGGTCCCTGCCCTGCTCCTCCACACTTCCACCAAACTCAGCTTTAGATACCTCATTCTCACACACACTAAACTCACTGATTAGAGATAACCCAGTGCTGGATAGGGATTATTGAATAAATCTATAGTGAGCATTCAGGAGACAGGCCAGTTGTTTATTTAACAGGCGATGATAAACACCACTTATGCACATAGCTGGTACCTATTGCTCAGGGCATGGAAAGGCAGAGGAGCAAGTTGGAGCACAACAAAGAGAAGTCAGAACCATCCCTCTTCTCACTTGGAGGGGAAATGGGTCCACAATGTTCTAATGCAACCACTTTGTGATTACTTATTTAATGCAGCCATTTTGAAACAAGGAACGTTTCAATGCTGCTTCAAACACCATTAAGCTTCTGATGTTTTTACTTCTAAGTAATGTGCTAGACAGACACCTGCACCCCACCCACGGAGGTCAGGGCTGGGGTGAGGGTTAAGCACCATCTGGCAAGAAAACTATGGAAAATGAAGAGTCGTGACTCATCCACACTTGTTCATCTCAAAGAGAACTGTCATTCCTGGATTATTTGTTTGTCCCTTGGTTTCCATCTCTGTTCTCTGATTTCTCCTTTACTGTACCAATGCCCAGGCTCACTTCTTCTTCTTCTTTTTTTAAATAGATCTTTATTGGAGTATAATTGCTTCACAATACCGTGTTAGTTTCTGTTGCACAGCAAAGCGAATCAGCCATATGCATACACGTGTCCCCATATCCCCTCCCTCTTGAGCTCCCTCCCATCCTCCCTATGCCACCCCTCTAGGTCATTGCAAAGCACCGAGGAAGACCTAAATAGACATTTCACCAAGGAAGACATACAGATGACCAAGAGGCACATGAAAAGATGCTCAACATCACTAATTATTAGAGAAATGCAAATCAAAACTACAATGAGGTATCACCTCAGGCCGGTCAGAATGGCCATTATCAAAAAATCTAGAAACAGTAAATGCTGGAAAGGGTGTGGTGAAAAGGGAACCCTCTTACACTGTTGGTGGGAATGTAAATTGATACAATCACTTCTAATTAACAGCTTTGAATGCAAGAGCATGAAACTGACTTTGTTTTCCACTTTAAATTGCATGAATGTCCACTCCTATGTTTTGGAAGCTTCCTGATTATACTAACTTTATTTAATTGGGTCAGTGTTGGGAGGGAAGGGGGGTGGGAATGGAATGACTCTTCCGGCTTACAATTCTATCTCATATTGCAAGCTCCAGACTGCATCGGAAATCCTCAATTAACATTTCTAACAGGTCCTTCAGTAATGTACATATATTCTATCTACTGGCATCAAATTCCTTTGCAATAACTTAGGGGAGACAGGCTAATCCAGGTCTGATAGATGTCAGCACAACACTTTGTTTTCTCATATTATTAAACAAAATTAAAACAAATATCGAGTAATTAGATGTGGGCTTGTCAAAACCATAAATTTGTAAGACATTTTAAACAATTCAGAAATAAAGTAGAAAATGAAAATCTCATAAAAAAGGGGATTAGAGATGGAAGAAGGGGTGAGGAAAGGCTATTTTTCTTGTTTTATTTGGTAATTTAAAAACCGGTAGTGATTTTACACTTACGTCAAGAATCTTTTTTTTTTTTTTTTTTAGAATTTTTTTTTTTTTTTTAATTTTATAGCTACTTTATTTATTTATTTATTTATTTATTTTTGGCTGTGTTGGGTCTTCGGTTCGTGCGAGGGCTTTCTCTAGTTGCGGCAAGTGGGGGCCACTCTTCATCGCGGTGCGGGGACCGCTCTTCATCGCGGTGCGCGGGCCTTTCACTATTGCGGCCCCTCCCGTTGCGGGGCACAGGCTCCAGACGCGCAGGCTCAGTAATTGTGGCTCACAGGCCCAGCCGCTCCGCGGCATGTGGGATCTTCCCAGACCAGGGCTCGAACCCGTGTCCCCTGCATTAGCAGGCAGATTCTCAACCACTGCGCCACCAGGGAAGCCCACGTCAAGAATCTTTTGACTTTGCTGTGAAGAATGTTCTATCTCAGGAGAGACAAAGCATGGTACAAATACTATAAAAGAAGGAATAAAATGGGGAGGAAGGAGAGGATTTCTCTGTGTGAGAGGGGCATGGAAATAGCCTGCCTTAGTTTCCAAATTGGAATGGTATTGTATTAGGGCTGATGTGGTTCTTAAATTCTACGTCAGCCTCATGGTTGATGGCAGAGAATCATCGCCCCGGTGGGGGACGGAGGGGAGTCCCTTGTCGGGGGGAGGGGGGGCTACTAAATCCTGTCCCATGTGGTTGGTGGTCAGCTCACGGAAGAAAGGGATTTTTAATCTACATCACTCATCTTTTAAGACAGAGGTTGCTAGTTACCGTGCTCCCTCATTCAATCCTCTCTCTCATCCGCTGCACCAGGCTTCCTGCTGTCCCTCTAAAAGCATGTGCCACCAGGAGAGGCTTCGTGTCGCTGTGCGCAAGCTGTCCCCTGCACCACAGCCTGGCAGCAGGGGCAGGGAGGTCTGACAGGCAGCCTGTAATCTGCCGGCCACACTCTGAGCCCAGGCATGGGCTGTCTCCCCAGAAGAAAGGGTGCCTTTCCCTGACTCACTGCTGGGCTGACAGCTGCCCCTGGGCCCTTGCACTTGCTGTTTCTCTCTGCCTCAGATGCCTTCTGCCCTGACATTCTCCCTTCATTCAGTTTTCTGATCAACATCACCATCTCTCAGAAAACTCTGCCACCCATCCGATCTAAAATGACAGCCCCCGTCACTCTCTGCCTCCTCACCCTGCTTTATTTTCTTCATATTTTACTAGCTGACACTGTGTAATATATGGCATGATATATACTTCTTCATTCTTTCTCCCCTCCTGAAATATAAGCTCTGTGAGGGCAGGAACTTTGCTCTCTGCTGTATCCCCAGCACCTATCAGAGGGCCTGGCACAGAGAAGGCACTGAATCAACATTTGTGAAATGTTTAAAAACACCCATTTCCAAGGCTTTCTAAGTCCAGAGTTAGGCTCAGTTCAGAACATTTGTACTGACCCTGTTCAAGCAGACTCTTCTCTAATTAACTGATCTCCACAACCCAGAAAAGCTAAACCAAAAATAGAAAACACAAAAGCTGTTGGCTGAGAACCTGTGACTAGGGCTGTGGTGTCTGCACTTCAGAATCAATCACTTGGGGACCTTAACAACAAAACCCCCAAATGAGGCATGCCACCCCACTCTCACCACTCCCCTCAGCTGAACCTCTGGAAAGAGCCCTGTTCACTTGGTGGACAAGTCATTTATCTGGAAAGAAACAACATATAACGTGGGCTATTATGATAGGAAGACTTACCAGTGCTTTGATTTGAATTTTAAAGGTCAATTCTAACAAAGTAGTTTGTATCAAAGAGAATTCCTCAAATCTCTTCTATTAATAGCATCATTTTGCACCCGGGCAGCTCTGCAGAGGCTATTTAGGATTGTCTCACCATGGTTTCACCTTAACTGAGATAAAGAAGCAAATGTCAGCGTGGATATAGTGCCACAGAGATATAAAAAATTTACACCCTCTTTCCCTATGGCCTGAGCTTTTAGAACTTAACAGATCCTTTTCCTGAAAGTCTGATTTAAAATGCTTGGAGGTTTGCAAATTTTAAAGAGCTTTTAGGACCACAACACTAATTTTAAAAAAATTTTTTAATTTAAGTATAGTTGATTCACAATATTATACTAGTTTCAGGTGTACAGGGTAGTGATTCAATATTTTTATAGATTATACTCCATTTAAAATTATTATAAAATATTGGCTATATCCCCTGTGCTTTACAATATATCCTTGTAACTTATTTATTTTATGCATAATAGTTTGTACCTCCTAATCCCCTACCCTTATCTTGCCCCTCCCTTCTTCCCCTCCCCACTAGTAACCACTAGTTTGTTCTCTACATCTGTGAGTCTTGTTTGTTTTGTTCTATTCATTTGTTTGTTTTATTTTTCCGATTCCACATATAAGTGATAACATACAGTATTTGTCTTTCTCTCTCTGACTTATTTCACTAAGTATAATACCCTCCAGGTCCATCCATGTTGTTGCAAATGGCAGAATTTCATTCTTTTTTATGGCTGAGTAATAGTCCATTGTGTATATATACCACATCTTCTTAAGCCATTCATCTGTTGATGAGCACTTGGGTTGTTTCTATGTCTTGGCTGTTGTAAATAGTGCTGCTATGAACATTGGGGTGTGTGTATCTTTTTGAATTAAAGTTTTTATCTTTTCTGGATATATACCCAGGAGTGAAATTGCTAGATCATATGGCCTGGGCTTGAAACATGGCTTTGTTATATATCGACTGTGTGACCTTGGGCAAGTTGTTTAACCTCTCTGATCTGCAAAGGGAACCCGTAATGTTGTCTTGCAAGTTTGTTGGGAAGATTGATGCATAAAAAGTGCTAGATACAGACTAGGTATCAATAAAGTGTAGCTGTTACTGTTGTTCCTATGCCCTCCCCCCAAAACCTTAGTCAAGGAAAAACAAACCCAGCCACAGATATTACAAAACACTAGTTTAAGATGGTAGAGCTTTCAAGAGTATTTATTTTTTTGTAGAGATCCTTGAAAAGAAAAAGCCACTGAGATATAAAGGGATTAACTTTAGTAATGGGATGGACATCTGGGCATGGTCCAGCTACATGCAGGGGGACGGGTTAAGTGTTAGGGGAACAGTTTCCCCTGACGGGCCCAGGAGGAAGCCAGTGCGAGGAGGACGCGTGAACACATGAAGACAGATAAAGTGGTGTCCAGGCAGACAGGCAGCCTTAGGGCAGGTAGCTAGCCATCTAGCTAGCCTGAAGAGGGACACGGCACAGCAACCAGAAACCTGGAGGAGTTGAGATGCACACTTGTAAGTCTGAGTAGCTGACCTCAGGGCGATCCGTCAGGAGGTGGGGAGACCATAGCACCTGTTCTCATGTTCAGTCCTGGAGAGGTTGGCGGTGGGCAGACCGACAAATCCCAACAGCAGACAACTGCTTCTGTGCTTCCCTTTTAAGTCTGGCAAGAGTAGCTTGTGTATGTCGATGTGTCAGTTGCCATTTATTTTTATTTACATAAAAGCATTTTTTTAGAAATAGAGAATTCTGGGGAAAAAACCGAATTAAATTCTAAACCGTTAGAAATAGTCTAAATGGGGCTTCCCTGGTGGCGCAGTGGTTGAGAATCTGCCTGCCAATGCAGGGGACACGGGTTCGAGCCCTGGTCTGGGAAGATCCCACATGCCGCGGAGCAATTAGGCCCGTGAGCCACAATTACTGAGCCTGCGCGTCTGGAGCCTGTGCTCCGCAACAAGAGAGGCCGGGACGGTGAGAGGCCCGCGCACCGCGATGAAGAGTGGTCCCCACTTCCCGCAACTAGAGAAAGCCCTCGCACAGAAACGAAGACTCAACACAGTCATAAATAAATAAATAAATAAATAAAAGAACGTGAATTTCTTTAAAAAAAAAAAAAAAGAAATAGTCTAAATGCTCTTCTAATCTTTCTCAATATTCCTCCAGATGTTTCACGTAATTATAATCCATGTGTGAATTCCATCTTCTGTTCTAAATGTAGATATTTCCATGAATTAACAGAGTACACACCCTTTCCATTTTTAATGCCTCTGTAATCTTTCATCCAGATTATATCACAGTTCTCCACTGGAAGTATTGGGGATGCTAAGAATTTATCATAATTACCAATTGCACTATTATGAGAATATCTTTGGCCATTTTTTTCCTTTTACGTTGTTTCTTTGCCATAAATGCCCCAAAGCAGAATTATGAGATCAAATATATGAACAGTTTGGTGGCTTCTGACATGATTGACAAATTTCTTTTGCAAAAAACCCCTGAGATCTCCCTCCTCAATGCCCTGTCAACCCAAAGCCCACATAGGTCTCACATCCCATGTTCCACAGGGACATGACCCCACCTTTGCCCTGGACCCTGGAAGACACACTTCATGTGTGCATCAAGATTTGAGCAAGGCCGGCTTCGAGGCAGAGGTAAGAGTTGGTGCTGGGCAAACTGACTCATGCTGGCCTCGGCCCAAGGCTGACCTCAGCCCGAGAGAGAAGGCAGAGAAGAAATGCTGCTTCTCTTTCTATTGATTCTTAGAAAACATATGGTAGAAGGAAACAGGATACAGAACTGAACTGGAAAAAGACTTTCCTATGTGTAGTAACAGAATTTACTGTACTATACTGTTATCAGGTCTTTTAATGATAAAAGATCCTATTTGTTCATTTAAAGGTGGAGATAACCGATTCTTCATTCACCAACTGCTCTCCGTTTGGTTGTTCCAAAGGAAAGTGGTGAGTGCATCACAATTTCATCCCAAATGTGTCTGTAAGCTCCATGAGGGTGGGTCCCTGTCCAGCTGTGCTGCCTCTCTATTCCCAGCACCTGGTACAGCACCTGAAGTGCAGGAAATACCTGCTAAATTCATAAATGAATGAATGTATGCCCAGAAATAGGAAATCAATGAGACAACCCAGTTCTTTTTCTCCAGGGGACTTTCTATCCAAGAAGCTTTCTTGCTTTTCTTTAATAGTTAACAGTGACAACACAACACTTAGCAGACGTGATGTGAACATCAACCATACCCCGATGTAAAGACCAGCCCAAACAAAAGGAAATTAATTCCAGAAATTCTCTCGGGAAATGCTATTTAATCAGTACTTTCTAGGGAACCTGCAGGATTATTTTGAATTCTGCTGGTGCACCGGTTTTGGTTGAGGGAATGAAGATCTGATGAGTCAGCCATGCAGCCAGGGCTCTATCTCTAAATGGTCTTTCGTGAATTAATCGTTAGACCACAGGCAGGGCCCCACCCATGTTTACTTTCCATCTGCAAGATTATGTTTCACAAATCCCCAAATAACACGGAAAATAATTTTTCTTCCAAAAAATCTATTAAAAACATAAAACTATGGCATGAATAGGATTTCTTTTCCATTTCCAGTTCCAACTGGTTGTTGTTAATATAGAGAACAGCTATTGATTTTTGATATTATTAATTTTTGATATCTAGCCATTTTTTTCAAAATCCTTTAGTATATTTTTGTTGTTGAATCTCTTATGTCTTCTCATTATACTCTCACATCATTTGCTATCATCCTTTTAACACACTGCTAGATTTAATTTGCTAATATTTTATTTAGAATTGTTTATCCCCATCTTCTTAAGTAAAATTGTTCCATCATTTTTGTGTTGTGTATTTTGTAGTAGGTTTTGGTATTAAGGATATGGTAAAATCATACAGTGAAATAAAGTGCTTTCTGTCTTTTTCCATGGTCTGGGATGGTTTGGGAAGGATAGGAATAATTATGTAGTGCTTATTCCAGAATTGTATCATTTTATAACATTAGGAAGTATATCAACATTGTCTAGAATATTATAACATTAGAGGTTAAAATTTATGTGATTATGGTGATGTAGATGAAAAAACTTTGACAAAGTAGGTTTTCTAATAAAAATTCCAAATGTAATAGGAACAAAAGGAAACTACTTAAATTTGCTAATAATTATGAATTACAATCGGCAACATCATATTATTGAGTGAAAAATCAAAGCTACTGTCATTAAAATCAGCGACAAACCTGGGATAGGCTCATTCACCACCATTCAACATTTTTTGAAAGTTTTAACTAATGTGTTTGGGACTCTTCCATAAATTTAACAAGTGGTATAAATATTGGAAAAGAGGATAAACTTTTTGCAGTGGTGTGACTATATACCTAGAAAATTCAAGATTCTGTTAAAAACCAATTAGAACAATTAGAGATTTTAGCTCAGTTGCTGAATGCCAGGTAAATATGCCCAAATCATTGTTTCTTCAATATTAGCAATTGTCTATTAGATATGGAGAAAAATCCCATTCAAAATAGTGACAGAAAGAGCAGATTCAATGATAAAGGCACAAGAATTTTATTTTTAAAAACTCTAACATTTTCTTGAAGAACCTAAATAAATGGGGCATTACACCATGTCCATGGATAGAAAGATTTAATATATGTGTCAGTTTCTGAACAAATTAATAGGCATATTTAATACAATCCAAATCAAAATGTGAAAATATCTTTTCTTTGAAATTGAACAAATGATTTAAACCTTTGTATGGAATAAAAATATTTAAAATTTATTGGATAAATTTAGAAGGGTAGTAAGGGAGTACTCGCCTTACCAGAGAGAGAAAACGTACTATAAAACAACTAAAATCAAAACAATATAGATGTGACACAACTACAATAGAATCCAGAGATAGACTAGTCAGGCTATATTTGAGAACTTGTGCCATGAAATGTGTGTTTCAGTTAAATGGGAAGGATGTTTCTTAAATGGGATTAGCACAATTAACTGTTCATCTGGATGTTTGGAAGGATAAGGTCCTGAGTGAGATTGCTTGGGTTAAAATTTCATTTTTGTGTCTTAGTAGCTGTGTAAACTTGGCTGGTTCCTTAAATTCTCTAATCCTTAATTTTCTTATCTATGTGAACTGAATCAAGTGCTTACAGAGCTCCTGGCATATGGAAATTGCTCAGTAAATTTCAGCTATTATTGTTGCTCATTATTATTATTTCTTCTCACTGTATAAAAATAAAACCCAGATGGGGGCATATATTTAGAAAAGACAAAAACTCTAATTCAAAAAGGTACATGCACCCCAGTGTTCATTGCAGCACTATTTACAATAGCCAAGACATGGAAGCAGCCTAAATGTCCATCGACAGACGAATGTATAAAGAAGATGCGGTACATATAGACAATGCAATATTACTCAGCCATAAAAAAGAGTGAAATAATGCCATTTGCAGCAACATGGATGGACCTAGAGAGTCTCAAACTAAGTGAAGTAAGCCAGACAAAGACAAATATCATATGATATCATTTATATGTGGAATCGAAAAAAGCGATACAAATGAATTTATTTACAAAACAGAAATAGACTTATAGACGTAGAAAACAAACTTATGGTTACCAAAGGGAAAGCGGGGGGCGATAAATTAGGAGTTTGAGATTAACAGATATACACTACTGTATATAAAATAAACAGCAAGGACTTACTGTATAGCACAGGGGTATCTTGTAATAACCTATAATGGAAAAGAATCTGAAAAAGAATATATATATATGTATAACTGAATCACTTTGCTGTACACCTGAAACGAACACAGCATTGTAAATCAACTATACTTCAATAAAAAAGATTGTATTCTCCCCCTCAAAATAAATAAATAAATAACAAAAAATCCCAGAGGGATTAAAGATCTGTTTAAGACGTAAAACAATAAAAATAACAGAAGGAAATATAGGAAAGTATTTGTATAATCTCAGTTTGAGGGAGACAGCCTGCAGGAAGACAGAAAACCCAGAGCCATAAAAGAAAAATCTGATGAGTTTGACAACATAAAAATTAGAAACTTCTGCCTAGGAAAAAATGGTAATCAACGTCAGTATAGGACAGACAAGAAATTAGTATCTTTAAAATACAGAGAACTCCTACAATCTGAAAAGAAAATAGAAAAAGGAAAAATGGGCAAAGGGTATGAATGATCAGGTCACAAATTAAGAACTTTATATAGCTGAGAAATGTCTGAAAAGATGCTCAGCTACACTAGGCCAGTGAAATGCAAATTATAATAGTACTGAGTTGACTTTTTATTTTAATCCAACAGACTGACAAAAATCTGTAAATTTATCCTCCAGCTCTGGCTGGAGGATAGAGAAACAGGTGGTCCCCAGTGTTGCCGGCCAGAGTATGTCTGCTACAACTCTTGGTAAAGTTAAATCAGTTGGCTAATTAGTTAAAATTAAACTTCCACATACCTTCTGACCCAGAAATCCCACTTTTGCAACTCTAGCCTATAGAAATGAGAGCACAAATCATTAAAGGATAGGTGTATAAGGGAATTTGGTACACCAATTTTTTTTTTTAATTTTTTTTTTTTAATATTTATTTATTTATTTATTTATGACTGTGTTGGGTCTGTTTCTGTGCGAGGGCTTTCTCCAGTTGCGGCAAGTGGGGACCACTCTTCATCGTGGTGCGCGGGCCTCTCATTATTGCGGCCTCTCTTGTTGCGGAGCACAGGCTCCAGACGCGCAGGCTCAGTAATTGGGTACACCAATTTTTTAGACCATCCCCTCAAAAAAAAAAAAAAAAAAAAAAACCACTGGAAATAATCTGAAGATTTCTCAAATAGAGAAATGGATGAACAAGAGATGGACTATTATGTCTACAAAGAATACATTCCATGTTATGTATTGATCTGGAGTAACAAAAGCAAGTTCCTGAGTCATGACATGATGGCTGACATTTATTGAGCACTTACAGTGTGCTAAGCCATTTAAATATGGTCTCTTCATTAAACATCTGTTATCAGGGTTCTCTCTCACCGGATCTGCATCCTCCTCCCTGGTGTATTCCGGGGTTTGGCTTTCTCTGCTCTGTTTTATCTGAATTGTCTTCCAGAAATTATTGTCCATTGGTGACTTCCTTATTTGTTCTCTTTGTGTTTTAATTTTATCCCTCTCCCCGCTCCCCCCGCCCGCCCCCAATTATCTATACAGTTTGTCTGTGGAACAACAGGAGACAAATGTTTGGTCCACTCTCTTGAACCAGAATCCTTTAATTTCATGTTGTTAAACAAGAGGGAAAAAGCTGCCCTGCACTTGCATGCATTGATTTATATAGATTTGTATGAGGGCAGAGGAAAGTAGGAAAGAGTACACAGTGAGTCTTAACATTTGAACTGACACATTGGCAATCTATTGTCCTTGAGTGGAAAGCTCCCATGATTTTGTAAATAACATTATTTCACTTTACAACTGTGGATATCCGTTGTAAACAGATTGAATCTGATTCAGTTGAAACTGATTCAGTGACCTGAATCAACTAAGGTACAATATCTATTATCATCATATTAATTTGTCAGTTTTGAATTATGTACTCACAAAGAAGGTAAAACCCCAAAGCTGCCAAAACACATCATGTTAATTAAGGCCTCCCAGCCAAAGAAAGTCTTTTAAAATCCCAATAGCTAGGAATAACGCATCTTGTTTCAGAATTTAAGAGCACTATTCCTCAGATTTCTAGTTTAAATTTTAGAAAGATCTACAGATAAAAGCCTATAGGAAAAGGAAATTACATTTAAGAGCACCTTTGTGCCATGTTCTGAGAGCATAAGGAGATTTAAAAGCTACCTTATTCTTCTTAATGTGTATATGTTTATAAAATTATTTTCTTTGCTTCTCTGCTAGTCAGTGGAGCACACTCATTAAAAGTCAGGGGAACAGCATGTTCCACTATCAGCACACTAAACCACAGGATTAACGAATATTCTAGCAAAAGCAATCACATTTATTAACGTCCCCATGGAGCTGTGGTCTGAAACAATAAACTTAGCCATATTAATTTGGTATCCATTAGTCAAATAAATTAATTCATCCATCCACGGTTTCGAGTATATTTACAATTTACAAAGGATAACTTTGGGAAAAGAATAGACCCAAAGGAGTGTACACTATTCATTTGCATTACTTGGCAGCTCCTGATTCTGGCAAACCACACGCAAAGGGTTAATGACTCAGTCGGTAGCCGCATTCCGTAGTTGAAGGGGGTGGCAGGAATTTAGAACCAGAATGATTGCCTGGAAAGGCAGCAGGGGCACAAGAAGACAGATGGCAGAGAAAAGGGAATGTGTTTTTCTGTGCATTTACCAAATATAATTAAGTACCTCCTTTTTACCAGTGTTAGGTGCTTTTCAAAAAGGATTGCATTTAATCCTCTGACTAACCCTTACAGTTGAAGAAATCAGATGAGAGAGAGAGATACTTGGTGAATGTAGCACAGCTAGTAAGTGGGAGAGCAGAGTTTTGAATGCAGTGGAGCGATCTGAGGTCAAAGCCAGAGCTCTATTCTCTGTCACACTGTGTGTGGACTGTTGTCTACACTTGAAATTATTTGCTTAATCTCTGAATCCCTTGCTAGAGAGCAAGCTCCTTGAGGGCAGAGGCTGTGTCTCCCTGTGGATCCAGGTGTCCCTCATTGCCCTCTACAGAGTCCTCTGTTGGGAGCAGGGCACTTCCTGTTCCATTTACTTCCCATTTGGTGCAACCTGCTAGGAATTTATTCCTTCACTTTAGCCAGGCCTCTGGTGCCCCTTCTGACATTCATCCTTTCTTGGTCTTCTGCTTCCACTCTTTCCCTGGAAACCATTTTTCGTGCAGCAGCCAGACCGATCTTTTGAATTGTAAATCAGGTAGTCTTGATCTTTGAATAAAATCCAAAATCTTACCCATGGCCTCCTGGCCCAATTACGGGCCCCTGTGAACATGTGCCCTCAGGACTCCAGCCTCGCGCCTGTGCTCCAGGCACAACGGCTCTCTTCCCATTTCTCATCACTCTGAGCTTTGTTCCACCCTGGAACCTTTGCACAGCTGCTTCCTTTGCTCTTTGTTTTAATTATCCCAGAGAAATACATGCACAAGGAAACATGTGCAAGGACGTTTATTGAAGCAACTTTGAAATACAACAACTGAAAACAACCTAATGTCCTGCATCAGTAGAAAAGGGCCTATCCACTACAATGCATATCCTCTGTACAGTCGGTCCTCCGTATCCGCGGATACCGGGAGACCATCGTCTTCAGAATATTATGCAGTAGTTGGCAACACTGAGATACACGCTGATGGGGGTATACATTGGTACAGTACTTGTGGAAGGCAATTTGACAATATCTATCAAAATTAGCAATTCAAAAACGCTTTGTACAGTTTCCCTTTTGGAAATTCACCCTACAGGTATACTTCCACAAGGGAAGTGACAGAGGTACAAAGTTCTTTATTATAGCACTCATCTTAATAGTAAACATTGAAAACAACCCAGGACTCCATCAACATCCATCCAGGAGGCTGATTAAATTATGGTACAGCCATACAGTGGAACACCATGGTGCTGAAAAAAGGATGAAGATATTCTCAATACTCTGATATGGAAGGGTTTTCAAGATATGTAAAGTCACTGTAAGGTGCAGAATAGTGCATAAAATGGGGGGAAAATAGGAATCTCTATTCATATTTGCTTGAAATGCATGAAGAATAACGGATGGTAATAAGAAACTAACAACAGTGGTTACCTATGAAACTTTTATGGGAATGGTGTAGATGAGGAGCAAGAATGGGGAGGAAAGCTTCATTGTACATTTTCAAATACTTTTGGGGGGACTTCCCCGGTGGTCCAGTGGTTAAGACTCCGTGCTTCCGGGCTTCCCTGGTGGTGCAGTGGTTAAGAATCCACCTGCCAGTGCAGGGGACACAGGTTCGAGCCCTGGTCCGGGAAGATCCCACATGCCACGGAGCAACTAAGCCCGTGAGCCACAACTACTGAGCCTGCGCTCTAGAGCCCACGAGCCACAACTACTGAGCCCACGTGCCGCAACTACTGAAGCCCGCACACCTAGAGCCTGTGCTCTGCAACAAGAGAAGCCACCGCAATAAGCCCGCGCACCGCAACGCAAAGTAGCCCTTGCTCGCTGCAACTAGAGAAAGCCTGCGTGCAGCAACGAAGACCCAATGCAGCCAAAAATAAATAAATAAATTTGTATTAAAAAAAAAAAAGACTCAGTGCTGCCAGTGCAGGGGGCACGGGTTTGATCCCTGGTCAGGGAGCTAAGATCCTGCATGCCATGGGGCTAAAAAATAAAAAAATAAATACTTTTGGGGCTTTAACTATGCGAATATACTACCTCCCCCCGCCCCTACATACACAAAACAAGGAAGAGGTGGGTCTACATATTCTGACATGAAAAGGTCTGCAAGACAAATTGTTAAGAAAAACGAGCACGCTGCATAACAACGTGCAGACTCTTATCAAGGTTTAGAAATATAAGGACAGGGGATTGGGAGAAGGGCGCAAGAGGGGGGCTTGATTTTTAGGGGTGGGCTGGCCAAAGGCAACTTTCCTTTTAGCTGTGTGGGTCAATTCTTTTTTAAAAAGAAGAATGTAGTATGCATTATTTATGAATTAGTTATAAATAAAGGAATAAAAAATATATCTTGGGTGGAGTACTGCCAGGTGATGACCAGATTAAGGGTTGGGTTCTGGGAGTAGGTGATTGAAATGTAGTGAAGGTGAAGCTGGAGTTAAGGAGGTACCAGACGTGTTGAGTCAAGCTGTTACCCAGAGCTACACACGTGGTAAAAAGCCCCAGTGTGATGCTGGGAGCTGGGCTGGGACAGCATGGGGCAGCTCTGAAGGCTGAAAGACCCTCTGAAAGTCTTCATCAGGAGAGGCAGCTCCATGACTCCCACGAGGGCATAGCTGGAGGTTCTAGAGCTGAATGGTCTCCAAGGAGAGATGGCTTTATCTGGTGGTGGAAGGGAAATAGAAGAGAAATACTGTCCAATATGAAGGCCACTGGCCACATGTGGCTCTTGAGCACTAGAAATGTGGCTAGTGCAACTGAGGAAATGAGGTTTTTTATTTTATTTTGATTAACTTAAATTTAGGTAGCCACATGCTTATTTGTGTTTATCACATTGGACAACACAGAGCTAGCCTGAAGCTGCATGAGGAACCGATTCTGGTAGTTTGAGGTATAAAAGAATAAGTGGCCTCTGCTAGAGACGCCCAGGGGTGGTGTAGTGGCCTTAGGAGAGGACCTGGATCCCAATGATGCAAGAAGAGGAAAAAAAGTGCTCTGGGGAAAGACTGAATATATAGGAGGTTAGAAGGTATTTATGGGAACAAGGATCTAACATCTCCATCATTGCAGAAAGTTCTACTGGACAATGTTAGTCTACACATGCTGCTACTGAGCCGTTGAGATGTGCTGTGAGCATAATACACACTGGATTACAAAGACCTAGTCCCAAAAGAAGAATATAAAATATTAATAACTTTAAATATTGATTACATGAAATGATAATATTTTGCATATATTACATCATATAAAAATATTATTTAATTTAAAGTAATTACAAAGGGGGAGGGAGGGTGGGGGAGTGATGGAGTGGGAGTTTGGGATTAGCAGATGTAAACTAGTATATACAGGATGGATAAACAACAAGGTCATAGTGTATAGCTTAGGGAACTATATTCAATAGCCTGTGATAAACCATAATGGAAAGAATATGAAAAAGAATGTATATATGTATAACTGAATCACTTTGCTGTACAGCAGAAATTAACACAATATTGTAAATCAACTATACTTCAATGACATTTTAAAAAAGTAATTATAGCTGCTTCTTTTTTAAAGTAGCTCCTAGAAAATTTTAAGTTACATATGTGACTTGTATTATATTTCTGTTGGACAGAGTCGATCCAAAAAAGTGCAGGGGAAAAGATTGAGAGGGAGATCAGGTCAGAGCAGGGCTGAGGATTGTGGGGATAAGAGGTGCTTTAGTACATTTTGGTCCCAGGTGGTGTCCGGTCTTCTCTCAGTTTGATGGGAAGGACCCCTACGAGACCTGCTGACGGCCTGGGGTCCCAGCCTAGAAAGCAGTAGTATGGCTTGGGGTGATGTCGAGGGCTTTCTTTGCGGGGTCAGCTCAGGACTTTCCAGATTCTCTTTTCCCCGTGAAAATGTACTCCCCTCTAGTCTTAACTTGGGTGATACTGTCTCCACATCCTATTCCTTTATATGGTAGAGTTCACCCTAATTAAGACTAGCCTTTCCTTAAATATGTAAAAGAGATGCTCAACTCACTTATATTAAGAGAAACACAAAGCAAAATACAAGGAGATATTTTTCACGTAGCAGATTGGTCAAGATTTAAAAAAAAATTAAGTATAAACTGTGTGGGCAAGATACAGGAAAACAGGGTTATGGGAATTTAGTTAGTACAACCTTTGTAAAAGACAAATTGATAGTGTCTATCAAAACTTTAATTGTGTGTTTGCTTTGACTCAATCCTGATATTTATTCTACAGATACACACAGTGCAAAATCACCTCTGTAAAAGAGTATTCACTGCAATAATGTTTATACAAGAAATAATTGGGAATAACTTAGATGTTCATTACTAGAGAGTGATGAAATACATGATGAGTATAATTTCAATAGGATTATAAAATAATCATGTAACTTCAATAGCAGGCAGCCGCTAAAAATAGTAAGGCAGATATAAAGCAGATCCAAACGTACAGAGAAGGATCTCCAAGATATAGCATTAAGTTAAAAAAAAAAAAAGGAAAAAAGAGAAGAAGCGAAGGGAGAACAGTGTAGGTAGCACACTGCCATTTCTGTTGGGGATGGAGCTCAATATATTTGTTCAGTTCTATGTTTATACATGTATAGATTTATTTGAAGGTTGTATAAGAAACTAGTAACAATGGTGGCTTCTAAGGAGGGGAACTGTATTGGGGGAAGAAGAGAGTATTTTGTACCTTTAAGTTTTTTATGACCCATATATATTGTCAATCCAATAAAAGCAAATAAAACATCTAATGACTTTTTAAGTAGGAAATTACCTCTTATCACAATACCATAGAGCATCTTTTGCCTACACTTCACAGTTTAACTCTTTCCTGGTGCTGCAACTCTCTCTTTTTGCTTTCTAGAGAGTTAGATTTACCCTCTTACTACTTAGCAACTGAAGGGAAAATTGTATGTATTTATTTATTTGATTGTCAAGTACAGTATCTGGATTTACCAATTTTTAGATTTCAAGTATTTTGATTTCTTTCCCTCTTATTTTGTCCCTTTCTTCATGCTTATCGTTAAGTTAATGAGGGTTTTAAAAAATATTCACATTGAACAGCAGCAACTAACACAACAATGTAAAGCAATTATACCTCAATAAAGATGCTAAAAAAAGAAATATTCACATTGAAAAATCAAAGTTCTCTTATTCTTCCTCTTATTCTTTGAGTACTCTTGAAATAAACATTTTAAATTACCCAGAAGTGAAATAGAACCAAAATACCCAATGTAGTGTGCCCTCTAGTGGTTAAAGAAAACACTCTCAAACGCACCAGCCCCTTCTTTCCTCAAGAATCAAGAACTTCTGTGTTTTGCTAAAAATAGAATTACCATATAATCCAGCAATCCCACTCCTGGGCATATATCCAGACAAAACTATAATTCAAAAAGATACATGCACCCCAATGTTCATTGCAACACTATTCACAATAGCTAAGACATGGAAACAAGCTAAAAGTCCATCAACAGATGAACTGATAAAGAAGATGTGGTACCTATATATAATACAATGGAATACTACTTGCCATAAAAAAGAACAAAATAATGCCATTTGCAGCAACACGGATGCAACTAGAGATTATCACACTAAGTGAAGTAAGTCAGAAAGAGAAAGACAAATACATACTACATGATATCACTTATATGTGGAATCTAAAATAAGGCACAGATGAACCTATCTATGAAACAGACACAGACTCACAGACATAGAGAACAGACTTGTGGTTGCCAAGGGGAGGGATGGACTGGGAGTTTGGGGTTAGTAGATGCAAACTATTACATATAGAATGGATAAACAATAAGGTCCTACTGTATAGCACAGGGAACTATATTCAATATCCTGGGATAAACCATAATGGTAAAGAATATGAAAAAAAATGTATATAAGTATAACTGAGTCACTTTGCTGTACAGCAGAAATTAACACAACATTGTAAATCAACTATACTTCAATAAAAAATAAATTAATAAAAAAGAAGGTCTGTGTTTTAAAAATATGAGTGAAAACTCAGTTCTAAAGTGAAAGACAAAAAAGCTATGAGAAACATAAACATAGCAGATGTCTTAGTCTATTCAGGCTGCTACAACAAAAATACCATCGACTGAGTGGTTTAAACAACAAATGTTTATTTCTCATAGTTCTGTAGGCTGGGAAGTCCAAGATCAAGGCACCGGCAGATTTGGTATCTAGTGAAGACTTGCTTCCTAGTTCACAAACAAACGTCTTTTCACTGTGTCTTCACATGGTGGAAGGGACGCGAGAGCTCTCTGGGGTCTCTTTTATGAGGGCACTAACTCCATTCATGAGGGCTGTACCCTCATGGCCTAACTAATCACCTTCCAAAGTTTCCACCTCCATAACCATCACATTGAAGGTTAGGATTTTAACATGTGAACTTTGGGGGGACACGGATATTCAGCCCATAACAGTAGGTACATTTCTTAAATCAGAAACAAATAGTAGCTAAGGAAGAAAACGATCAAAACATATTTAACTTACTTTACCATCCATCTCTCTGGAGCCAAATACACAGATCAAAGGTGACTTTCCAAAGTTTAGATTTAGTTAGAAAGATAACTTAATTGGATTGGAAGCAGAAAACTAATTCTAATTTGCCCAGGAAGGAAACAAAGGATGCATCATAAAGTAAATAGCCATTGGAATTGGTTAATGAAAGAATGCCTGCTTTTAGTAAGTGATCTAAGAACAAAAGTCATAGAATTTTTTCAGAAAGTGTATCACAGAGGGTGATTTGATGGTCAAAGCCCTTGTTTGCAAAGTTTCCTTGGGTCTGGTGATGGTAAACCAGGGTCTCTTTGAAGAAGACTGGAAACCTAAGGAGTGTTGGGATGTGGTCTTCTGAGGGCAGCTTTGTCCAACAGGATGGAAAGTTCAGCTCAGAGTGGGGTGAATGGGGGCCGTCTTGATGGAGGTGACTGACAATTCCACCCATGTCAGTGGAAGGAAAACAGAATAGGTGTGGACTTCTTTTCAAGGAAGAACACCCAGTTCCAATGCCTTTACTCTGGCAAAAATGCACAGGATACTAACATGCCACATTTTCTCGGATTTACCACCTGTGAAAGAGGTCCTTACATAGACTTGGTCCCTGGGCTAGCCCTTCCTTTCTCTTGGCTCTTGCCTTTTCTGAAGTTGACAATTCTTTAGTGACAGAAAGGAACACTAGTACAGGAAGGAATGGAAGAGATGAAGGAGGTATCATGTCTATCTTTTTCATCCTGGATCTCAGATGCAGAGGTTTCAAATAATCATACTTCTCATTTCAAGGTACATTGTCATCATTGTCTGGGTAGGGTTCCTCTTGTGACTGACTGATTTATTAAATAGTTTACTTGTTATCTCCTCTTCCCTTATCTGCTTCCCTTTAAGCCTTCCCCCAAAGGCAACTATTATTATGTGTTTAATGTGTATCTGTGTGTATGTTTCGTGCAAAATATATATAATTGTTTTGTGTACATGTATTTTTAATTGAGTGGTACTACAGTATATCTCTCATTCTGTTCCTTTTCTTTTGCTTCAGCAGATGCCTCTGAGATCTATTTATATTGCTGTGTGTACTCTTCATCCATTGTTTTTAACTGTTGCATAATATTAAATGATGTATATCTACCATTTTAACAATCCACTGGCCAAGAGATGGATAACCAATTGTCTCTAACTCCCTGCTACCACAGATAATGCTGTCTCTTCATGAATCTGAGTGAGAACGTCTTTGGGATATATACTGAGGGATGGAACTGCTGAGCCATAGAATATGAATATGTTTAATTTGACTATAGTACCAGGTTGTTTTCCAGAATGGATGAACTAATCTGTACCTCCTATAGCAGAGGGCCAAAAACGTGTTCACAAATTCTCATCAAAAGGTGGAAACTATTTCTCTTCCCTTTGAATCTGATTTGACTTGTGACTTACTTTGAACTGTAGAACATGGCAGAAAATACATTATTATTATTATTTTTTTAAAATTTATTTTTGGCTGTGTTGGGTCTTCATTTCTGTGCGAGGGCTTTCTCTAGTTGCGGCAAGCGGGGGCCACTCTTCATCGCGGTGCGCGGGCCTCTCACTATCGCGGCCTCTCTTGTTGTGGAGCACAGGCTCCAGACGCGCAGGCTCAGTAGCTGTGGCTCACGGGCCCAGTTGCTCGGCGGCATGTGGGATCTTCCCAGACTAGGGCTCGAACCCGTGTCCCCTGCATTAGCAGGCAGATTCTCAACCACTGTGCCACCAGGGAAGCCCAGAAAATACATTATTTGAGTTCTGAGTTTGGGCCTTGAGAGTTCTTGCAACTCCTATTGTTGAGCTGGGACCCTTCCACCATCATGTGAACAAGCCCGGGCTAGCCTGCTGGAGGATGAGCGACCATGCGGAGAGAGGACCCAGGTGCCCCAGCCGCTTTGGCTGAGGCCCCAGACACGGGAGTGAGTGGAGAGTAGTGGGACCAGAGGGTAGGCTGCCTGGCAGAGCCCAGGCCAGATTGCAAACCCACAGAATTGTGAGCTAAATAAAATGTTTGTTGTTTTACGCTACTAAGTTTTGGGTGTTGTGCTATGCAGCAATAGATAAGTGATATTTCCCCCCCTGACATATCTCACATTCCCACCAACACTTGACATAATCTGGCTTTCTTATTTTTACCCATCTTATAGGTATAAATAATATTTTACTTAATTTGGATTTTTAGAAGTATACTAATAAAATTGAATATTTCTGCATGTGCCTGGTGGACTTTGGGCTTCCTCTTCTTAAATTGCCTGTTCATATTCTTTGCCCCTTTTTCTTATGAAGTTGCTGACTTTTTCTTGATGATTTTTTGTTCTTATATATTAGAGATGTTAATCTTTTTCCATTTTGAGACACTATAAATATCTTCTACTATTCTGTAATCTATTATTTTTTTATCCGTGATGGCCTTTGTTTAATAAAACTCCTTAATTTTTATGTAATCAAATGCCTCAAGTTTTTGCCTTACGGTTTGTGTTTGTAAATTTTCTTAATTGAAGTATAGTTGATGTACAATATTATATAAGTTACAGGTGTTACAGTATAGTGATTCACAATTTTTAAAGGTTATACTCCATTTATAGTTATTATAAAATATTGGCTATATTCTCTGTGTTATACAATATATACTTGTAGCTTATTTTATATATAATAGTTTGTCCCTCTTAATCCCCTACGGCTATATTGCCTCTCCCTGCCCACTGGTAACCACTAGTATGTTCTCTATATCTGAGTCTGTTTCTGTTTTGTTATATTCACTAGCTTGCTGTATTTTTTAGATTCCACATATAGGTGATATCATAGAGTATTTGTCTTTCTCTGCCTGTGTTTGTCAAAGTTTAAGAAATGCTTCTTAACTCCTAGGGTCACAAAGACATCCTACTACAATTTCCTCCATTAATTTTAGAGTTCTCCCTCAGATAATTAGAACCTTCATTCATCTTGAAACCACTCTGCTAGTTTGAGAGGTGAAAAGGGCATTTTCCACCCTGGTCCCATGTACCAAACTGGATTTTCTTTTTCTTCATAATGAGTCAGTTCTCCCAACACCATCTGTTGAGCAATGCATTCTTTCCCCCATTGAGTTGTGGTGACACCTTTGTTGTGTATTAAGTTCTCATGTGCAAATGGCACTACGTTAGCTTTTCTAGTCCACTGGCCAATCTTTCAGTCTTGTGCTATTATAACACTGTTTTTGTTTGTTTGTTCTGTTTTGTTTTTACAATGGCAGGAGGTTTGATATTTTATTCTTACGTTCTAGGCATTCAGCCATGTGCTTTCTTTTTTTTTTTTTATAAATTTATTTATTTATTTATGGCTACGTTGGGTCTTGGTTGCTGTGCACGGGCTTTCTCTAGTTGGGGCGAGCAGGGGCTACTCTTTGTTGCGGTGCGTGGGTTTCTCATTGCGGTGGCTTCTCGTTGAGGAGCATGGGCTCTAGGCGCGCGGGCTTCAGTAGTTGTGGCATGTGGGCTCAGTAGTTGTGGCTCATGGACTCTAGAGCGCAGGCTCAATAGTTGTGGCACACAGGCTTAGTTGCTCCGCGGCATGTGAGATCTTCCCGGACCAGGGCTCAAACCTTTGGCCCCTGCATTCGCAGGCAGATTCTTAACCACTGTGCCACCAGGGAAGTCCGCTTTCTTTTTTTTAAAAATAAATTTATTTGTTTGTATTATTTTTGGCTGCGTTGGGTCTTCACTGCTGTGCATGGGCTTTCTCTAGTTGCTGTGAGCGGGAGCTACTCTTTGTTGCGGAGCACGGACTTTTGGCGCGCGGGCTTCAGTAGTTATGGCACATGGGCTCAGTAGTTGTGGTGCACGGGCTTAGTTGCTCCGCGGCATGTGGGATCTTCCGAGACCAGGGTTCGAACCTGTGTCTCCTGCATTGGCAGGCGGATTCTTAACCATTGTACCACCAGGGAAGTCCCAGCCATGTGCTTTCACTCCAGATTCTCACTTAATTCTCTCAGAAGGCTGCAAGGTCAGTATTATTTTTTTAGTTTTTACTTTTTTAACTTTTGGAGGTGACTTTATTACCATGATTGTGAGGATCTAGGTCAGTATTATTATCTGTATTTTACATATAAGGAAACAGAGGCCCAGAAAATTTAATTTCATTGCCCAAAGTTCATGTATACTCTTAAATGGTGGAGCTAGGATTTAAACTAAGTCAATCTGGCTTGAGAGCCTGTGTTTTCCTTTCTACAACATGCCCAGCTTGTCAGCGCCTGGTCTGGTTGTTCTTTAAGCTCAATGAAGAATCTTGACCAATTGGGAAAGGGAAAAAAATGCATCATCTCAGTCTCTTGGCAAACACTGGCATGGTTCTAGGTTTAATTGCCTCATTTTTTTTTTCACTCAGTACTACCAATGCTCAAAGTTTTAAAAAATCCATATTCTGAGCTAGATTTAGGTCACTTATGTGATAATTTTAAAAATAAAGCTCCAGGTCTTGGGAGTGAGGTAGTGTTTTCTAACTATAGTATATGCAATTTAGCTCAACAGTTTAAAAAAAAATGTCAGAAACCTAGGTCCTCACAATGTAGGAGACAGTGTTGTTATTACCCACTTTCTTCCTTTTCAGCAGAACTCAGATTTTATTCAGATGGTGAATTCCCTGGCAGTCCAGTGGTTAGGACTCGGTGCTTTTACTGCCCGGGCCTGGGTTCGATCCCTGATCGGGGAACTAAGATTCTGCAAGGTGCAGGGCAGCCAAGAAAAAAAAATTTTTTTTTATTCAGATAATGCATACCCTACTCAACCAGGTGCTGCATATAAGCCAATCATGGTCATTCTACTCCCCTTGCCATCAGTTGGTTTAGGCATGAGCATCAACCCATTTCTGGCAAATAAGACATGAAGAGAAAGTCTGATAGAGTGGCTTCTAGGAAGTTTTTTTCTTAAAAAAAAATGATATACAAGCTTTCAGGAAGAAAGGAACACTTTTTCCTCTGGTGTGATGTTGGGAGCTGTGGTAGCCATTTTGTGACTGTGAAGGAAATTAGCCTGAGGAGCAGGCTGACCCACTGAAGGTGGCAGAGCAGAGTGATGGAAAGAACCTGGGTCTTTGATGAGACTGAGCTGCTGAATTAATAAGTCCTGGTTCAGTCTTGCCTCTGAACTTCTTGATGAGTGAAATAATAAAATTTCCTTACAGTGTAAGTCACGCAAGTGACGAGTCTCCTGTCAGTTGCAATTAAAGGCATCCTATACGTGCTTCCTAAGGTGATGTAAGTATAAGTCCTCAAATATCTCTTGTGAATTTAAGTCAAGAATGTGACCTCTGTATGGGCTAACCACATGCACTTGCCCCTGCTCGAGGTAGGGAGTGGGGGAGTGAACAGGGCATATCGTACCACAGTTCCCATATGCCTGCCTTCTATCCCAGCCCCTCTCATCTCCAAGGAGCTTACTGTCTAGTAGGGAAGACAGAAAAATGACATGACAGTGGGTGAAGACCTGCCTGGGACTAAGTGTAAAGTACAGGGTAGCCCAAAGGATTGAGAGACCCACTTATCTGGGATGCATATCCAGGAACAGCATTGCTGGATTAGCAGGTAAGGGCATGAGGATGGTTGGGTCAGGAGTGGGCTAAGGTGTCAGAGGAAGAGCCTTGAGTTGGGTGTTGTGCATAGGAATTATCCGGGGGAGGCCCGGGAGGAACAGTATTCCAAGTTGAGAGGAGGTGTGCATTAAGAGATGGAGACAGAAACAGGCTCCCGAGGGGGAGCTGGAACCCTTGGTGTGGCTGGAGCACAAGGTTATCAGGCCACAGAGAATGGGGCTGAAAAGAAGGCATTTTCCTGCTCCTCCAAAGAGGTGAAAGGAAAGAGTCTCTTTTTCTGTGTGAAGTGATGTGATATGTGCTCAAGTTAAACAAAGTATGAAAATGCTTCTTTGTGAGTTAGCTAATGTATGTCGATATAGAAAAAACGTTCATATGAGAATTTTAGAAATGGGTCTTTGGAATGATTGTTTATTGGAGGATATTAAAAATGTTATTATTTGTCTCTTTGCTCATTTGTTGAATAAACAATAGACTGAAATAGACCAAAGAGTCTATATTAAAAAGTAAGTTTCCTCCCGTCTTTGATCCCCAGAATCTTACATTTCCTTTCCTGATGGCGAGCACAGTGGCCAATGTTTAAAGAACTGTATATATGCATAACAAACAAGCCTTTTGTATTAGTTATCTACTGCTGTATAACAATTTACACCAAAACTTAGTGGCTTAAAACAACAAATGTTTATTATCTCACATTTTCTGTGATCAGGAGTCCAGTGGCCTAGCTGGGCCCTCAGACTCAGGGTCTGTCACAAGGATGCCATCAAGCTGTCAGCTGGGAATGCAGTCACCTCATAGCTCCACCCCGGAACATCTGCTGTCAAGTTCCCTCAAGGCCTTGTTGGCAGGATTTAGTTCCTCACAGGTTGTTGGGCTGACGGCATCATTTCTTCACTGGCTTTTGGCCTGAGGCCTCCCTCAGCTTCATGCCCCGTGGGCCTCTCCACTGGGCCCCTCAGAGCATGGCAGCTGACTTCATCTGAGCCAACAGTTGAGAAGAGCTAGAAAAGTCAAGGAAGACAAGAAGCCAAAGTTTTTTTAACCGAATCTCAGAAGTGACATCCGCTCACCCTTGCTGTATTCTGTTCATTAGAAGCATGTCACTAGGTTGAACCCATACTCAAGGGGAGGGGATTACACAGGGCATGGTTACCAGGGGTTGGAGAGCATTGGTGGTCATCTTAGAAGCTGCCTGGCTCACATGTGTACAAATTTCTATCTATTGATGGCTTTTTTTTTTAAGCATAAAGTTTCCTACCTTGCTTTTGTCATGTAGCAGTGTATCTTGGAGCAATTTCCAAGTCAGTGTATAAAGATCTTCTTGGCATAGCGTTTTGGACCTGCACCACACTGAACATTCTATGGATGTACTAGAACTTATGAAACAGTCCCTTAGTGATGGACGGTCAGGGCATTTTTGATGTTTTGCTACACATATTCTTTACTGGAGTGAGAAAGCATCCAGGAGGAAAATTCATTCCTACAAGTGGAATTGCTGGGTCAAAGGGTATGTTCACATCACATTTTAGTAACTATGGCCAAATGGCCATCCAAACCCCAAAGCAGAAGAATTGTCTACTTCTCCACAGCTTCTTGAGGCATTTTTTGCCACAAGTTTTAATGAAAAGAGAAAAGAGAAATTGCAGGAGAAAAACTAGGAATCAAAGCCTAATAAGTGAGACAAATTGGAGTCATTAATTTTTAGTAACAAAAAGTGGAACACTATTTGTTTACTTTGATCTGGATTTACCAGGGTATTTTCCTAGTGTAATATACAAACAAGAGCAAGGACTCTTGAGTTGAGGCCCCAGTGTACCTGTTGATCATCTCTGGCTCTCGTCACTATAATCTTAGATAATGCTTCCCTCTCTGAGGTTTGTGTGGGTCCCTAACAGCACTCAACAGTTAGCTTCTCAGATTCCAGCTGCATCTGCGGACATGGCACTCATGAATATCGAAATCAAGTTTATAATGAATAATTATTTACTTTGGAAACTTTACAGCTTTGGCTGTTTTTGTCTTCTCTACGGATGTTTCAAGCATTTGAAAGACAGGGAATGTTGGAGTAAAAGAAGTCTTAGAACCCATATATAGCTCTCCTCCAACTGCCTTCCAAATTCTGGAACCCTTTCTACAATCAGCTTCTGTCTGTGTATTTTCATAGAGAAGTACTTATTTCATTAAGGTAGATTGCTCCATTGGTAAACAGTTCTAGAGGTTAAAAAGTATTTTGTACATTCATTGAGTTGAGATCAGAAATTGGTTGTTTTGTGCCTCCATCCAGGGCTTCCTCCTCTGTCTTAGGGAGCAACAGGGAAAAAGCCTTTGTTCCTTACCTCCCATAGCTTCCTTCAGTCTGCTCTCCTCCAGGTCAATGACTTTATTTTGTATCATTCCTCCTTCCCAGGAGTTGATTTCCAGATGCACCACCACACTGATCCCCCTACTCTGAACACACTCCTATTCTAAGGTTCAAAAAGCTGTCAAGCATGAGGGCACCTGCACTGCCAGTTTTTCTGCTAATAGTAGAAATAGCCACTTGATAGTAGCTATACTTTTAAGACCACTGATTGCTGGTACGTATAAATGACAAAGAGCTGTTGTGAATTCGAGACTGCTCTGACAGTGTCTATTAGCAGCATTATTCACAACAGTCAAAAGCTGGAAGCAACCTAAATGTTTATCGATGGATAAACAGCTAAACAAATTGTGCTATAGACATATACAATGGAATATTATTCAGCCTTAAAAAGGAAAGAAATTCTGACACGTGCTACATCATAGCTACATTATAGGAGACATTATGCTAAGTGAGATAAGCCAGTCACAAAGGAACCAATACTGTTTGATTTCACTTGTATGAGATATACAGAGTAGTCAAATTTATAGAGACAGAAAATAGAATGGTGGTTTCCTGGTGCTGGGGGTGGGGTGGGGGGGAGGGGAGATAGGAAGTGAGTGTTGAATGGGTACAGAGTTTCAGTTGGGGAAGATGAAAAAATTCTGGAGATGGATGGTGGTGAGAGTTTGCACAACATTGTGAATGGATTTAATGCCACTACGCTGCACCCTTAAAATGGTTAAAATGGCAAATTGTATGTTATGTGTATTTTACCACAGTAAAACAAATTGTATCCTGTTAGAGCAGCATCTCCAAACATGTGAAAAACAAATTGTGTATGTGCCTGAGACCTATGATTCCTACACTCTACAGTTAGTTTCGGCTCCTCAACCCCACACCCGACATGAAATCTTCATGCGATCGCACTGTAAGCCTCTGGGAGCCATTTGTACCATGTGGCCCTATTTCCCTGGGCGTGGCTGATTAGACCAACAATGAGCGGCTGATCTGAGCTGGACTATTCAGAAACTCACGGCTGTGATTTTGGAATTTGGTTTCAGGAACTTTTTGTTAGTCTCTGTGTAGGGTGAGAGGATATATGTTTGGGAGCTACAAGGTAGCCATCTTCCATGTTCATTTATTATTTATTCAACAAACGTTTATTGTTTGCTTCTGGGTGCCAGGCACAGTAATAAGTTCTGGGATTCAGCCCTGTCCCTCCCCTCCTCAAGAAACAGAGCAAGTCAGACTGAGAAGATATTACGTCTAATGTCATCTATAATATGTTTGTTATCTCTAAGATTTTGTGAACTCTTCCCTCCTCAATGAACAACACAGCATACCATCGTTTTATCGTATTTAACTTCCCCCTCTACATGATTTTGTTAGCACTTCTTTTTTTTTTCAGCACTGGAGCTAGCACAACTGCCCAATGAAAGCTTGGTTGACAATGACAGGACGCTAGGAAGATTTTTAATTGACAAGAGCACCAGGACCACTCACAGAAGTTGTGTGTGTGTTCACAAGATCTACAAAGGATGGTGGGTGTTTTTATTCACCAGCTGCAGCAGTGCTACCACGTGGCCAAACAGTAAATGATGTTTGTAGTCCGTTGAGCCTGTCTGTAGAAATCACACAATTTTTTTTTTCTTTTTCCTTTGGGCCACTCTGCATGGCTTGTGAGATCTCAGTTCCCCAACAGGGATTGAACCTGGGCTTTCTGCAGCAGACATGCTGAGTCCTAACCACTAGACCACCAGGGAACTCCCGAAATGACACAATTCTCGAAAAGAGTTTTTTAAATTGAGGATGAGAGGAGATTCGTATTATTTCAAAATTTGCACAGGAAGGGAGACTTTTCAGTCTGTTTAAAATTAGCAAAATTTGCATTTTCTTAAAATGAGATAACATTGTGCTAAGGTCTCTATCCTGCTCTCTGAGAGCCTCTAGTAGCTCCTGGGAGTTAGCCCCAGAGGTGACCTCTTAAGAGCAGGACAGATACCCCCAAAAGTTCTACAGATTCTTTGACGAGGCCTTCCCTGATTCCTCTTGTGCAGCACCAGTCTTCTGTGTTCCCAAAAAACCACCTCTGCTGTGGATTTCATTCATTAGCAAATAGTCATTGAGTGCCTGCATGCTGCTTACTCTGTTTCAGGCACTGCAGACACAGCAGTAAACAAATCGGACTAAAATTTCAATCTTATTACACTTGTTGTGACACATCTGTCCCCTTTATGCCCTGTAACTCCTCTGACAACAGGGATCTGTCTCATGCCATTTCACTGGAACCATACCTTCTACCCCTTTAATTCCCCAATAACAATTTCAGAGCTCATTTGCTTTGAGAAGACTGTATTTATTAGGACCATTCCCATGTTAGTTTTCTGGTCGGATCAAAGCTGTGCCTGCCAGCTTTCTTCTAAGATGAAGAAAGTTCTTTTTAGATCCTGTGGTAGGCTGAATAATAGCCCTCCAAAGATGTCCACATCCTGATCCCCAGAAACTGCAGATACGTTAATTTACATGGCCAAGGGGCTTTGTGGACGTGATTAAGTTAAGGTTTTTGAGATGGGAAATTATCCTGGATTGCTGTGGAGGACCCAATGTAATCATGAAGGACCTTAGAAGAGGGAGGTGGCAGACTTGGAGAAAAGATTATAAGTTTGAAACAGAGGCCAGAGAAGAGAGAGGATGCTATGCTATTGGCTTTGAGGATGGAGAAGGGGCCACAAGCCAGGGAGTGTAGGCGAACTCCAGAGGCTGGAAAAGGTAAGGAAATGGATTCTCCTCTAGAGCGTCCAAGATGAACACAGGCCTGCTGGCACATTTTACACTTCTGACCTACAGAACTATAAGATAATACATTTGTGTTGCTATAAGCTGCTAACTTTGAGGTAATTGTTCTGGCAGCAACAGGAAGTTAATATAGATTTCTACCCGTCCTCTCTCTAAGCTGCTCACCCCACTGCCCATTCTCCCTGGTGCACAGAGCAGGACATTTCTACTCTGTTCCCTTATTTTCCCAAGTCATGGAGGTGTCCTGGGGTTTCTTAACACAAGCCTGTAATAGTGTTTCTGTCATAGGGTTGTCTGACCATTGGCAGTCTTTGGCATATCCTCAGGGTCCCCTAGTTTTCTATGAGAATTAAAAATTCTGTATTTTCAGTTCCATGCTTGGCTAAAAAATTAATATATAATTAATATATATTAATTAATAATTCATCTTACAACCCCAAAGTCAGCCTCATCCTCGTAAGAACACTAAAAGCATTCTCATCAAAGTCAGGAACAAGACAGGGATATCCATTAGTACCATTCTTACTTATTGTTATTCTGGATGCACTGGCTAATGTTATTACACAAAAGATAGACAAAAAAAAGTGGGACGAGAGGAGGTAAACTTATAGTTATTTGCCAATGAAATAAAAGTCCAAAAGAAAATGTGAAAAACTATACAAATAATAAAAGAATTCAGCAAAGTGGTAGGTACAACATTCATGCATAGTCATCAATATATAAAATTACCTAGGACACATATAAATAATGGAAAAACATCCTATTTGCAGTAACAGAAAAAATTAAAAAACTAAGAATTAGGGTAACAAGAAATGTGCAAAGTCAATACAAAGGAAACAGAACAAAACTTGGAAAAGAAGAAAAGTATGCCATGTTCCTTAAGAGGAAGACTTACCATGATAGCACTGTGAAAAGGGAGTCTTTTGTGCTTAAGACCACTGCAGCTGGGCTTCTGTTATTGGCAGCCAAATGAAATTGATCAGAGAAATAGTCTTGTTTTATTTTCTCTCCATAACTTCATTCTCCACCTAGCCTTTATATTACCTGGTGGTCCAAGCCAAGCCCACCTTTGGACTGCCAGGCCATGGCAAGTGAGTTCTCCCTAGGAGATGCTGCCCTCTGCTCGTTGTCATGACTTGCCCTGGGCACCTTCAGTCCTCCTCTGTCACACACACACACACACACACACACACACACATACACACACAAACTTAGGAACACCCATTTCCACAATACCCTATCTGGACCATCCTAGGTTTTACTATATTGTTGATACAATAATTGCTACACAGGAAGGGTAATCTCCCCAGGATCAAAGCTAAAACAGCAATTTTTATTATCTTCAACATGTCACCAGACCATTCTTGGGCTATATGCTTTCTGACACTGTTTCTATATACCTCTTACCTCCCTACATCACGGGCATTGTAGTTTAAAAAAATTCCACTGCTCATTACTATTGTCAAAGGAATTCTATATATCATCAATAAGTACATTTTTTTTGCTGGGGGGGTGGAGAAAAGGGAGAAGCTGTTATTGCCACTGAAATTTTACTTGTCAGGCTAGCATTGTGGGGTGGGGCAGGCGATCAGGTTAATCAGAAAGAATCTTGCAGTCCACACAGACCACACCCTCCTTGGAGGCTGTTACCTGACTATTCCTAGAAGTGGCTAGGATCTCTCAGCAGATAAGCTAAGTCGGATTTTTAGCTCTCCCTTCCTCCCTTTTATCTTCTTTCTGCAGAGCCTGGCACATGCTAGAAATTCAATAACTGCCAAATGAACAAATGGATGGGATTGTCCTTTCACTAACCTATATCCTGAAGCCTAAAGAGCAGGGAGAGCTGCTTAAAAATTCTCTAGAAAGAAAGTGCCACCAAGTAGGAGCAGTTCATTGGCACAATAGAGGAGATGTTAGCCTTGGGGCAATCATTTTTAAGGTCTCTACCTTTCACTTCGTGTACTGTGAAATGCTGCTATTGTTTCAGCCTCTCCACTCCATCTTTCCCTCCCCCCACCTTATTTTAAAAGAAATTAAAACATTTTGGGAGGCCCCTAAAAGTGAATGGGCCCTAGGCACTGCGCCTTCTGTGCCTAACGGGTAAGTCAGTTCTCCTTGGTGCCGGGGGACTGATTGTTAAATATTTTGATCATTATCCCTGCTGAGACTTACATTGTACATGAGAAGTAGATAACTCATAGGCCCACAAGCAGGCCTGTGTGGGGCGCTTGTCCACCGTATGTGGTGAAGCCCTGGTGAACCCAAGATCCCCTTCCCAAGAGCTCCCTGTGGCTCACCTCCACCGGATTGTTCCCAGACTTGTCCATTTTTCAAGAAAAACTGGAAATCCTGAGTAGAAAAAATTCAAGTCTCCCAATTAAAAAATGCTCAGAATTCAAAGAAAAAACCCTCCCTGCTTGAGCCAAACAAAACACCTCTGTGGACTGCATCTGGCACTACTTTGTAATCTCGGTCAAATGTAGCTTTGGGGAGAACCTTCAAAAACATGACAGGTGTAGGACTAGAGAACCAACACGCCAGGAAGAGAAGAATGGTATGGGTTCAGTGTGATTGTAAAAAAGTAATACTAATTGCAGTAAATTGTATGATTTTCTTACTTTTCATGTGTAGTCACTTGGCAATAATAATTGTGAATCTAATTAAAAATTTCAGGTTCTGTAAACTTCCATTCATATTCATATTCATGCCCTTTCATCCTCCTTGATTTGTGGCTTGAGAAACAGGGCCACAACTTACATGTACCTATTGAGGAGAACTCTGCTCTTAATCGTGATTGTGAGTTTTTAAGAGTGTACTCAATTAGGCCTTAATAAATGCCTATGTACCACTTCTAGTCAGGTCATATTTGTTTGACTTCCTTTGGGGCTTTACTGTATGAAAAAGAAGAGAGAGAAGAAGTCTATGTTCCTTTATGTTCAAGTCTTTAGGAGTAAACATTTAATAAAAATGATTTTTATGTGAAGTAGGACTTTAGGGATTTAAATAAAAAGTATGTATATATTCACTTTACAGTGACAAAGTCAGCCTGCAGCATTGCCAGAACATGACTAGGCACTGCCAAGCCCACAATTCTCCCTTCATCTCAGCTGATGATTTCATTTTCTAATCCTAGATTGTAAACAGACAATGAAGATCTGGTGTGATGAGCATCTTGAGTGCGAAACAGGTTCCTATGGTAACAGAAGCAGAGTCTCTTTCTTAGGCTTGGTAGGGGAGGAAGGGATAGCTTCAATAAGAGTATAAAAAGAAATTGATTAGCCTTCAATTAGTAGTCAGGACAAGGGTGGGGGGAGAGAAGGCCAGAAGTGAAAAAAGCTGGGCTCGAAAATAAATTCAGCAGGACTGGAGATTGTAAAGCATCATTCCATTTCAAGTATAGCACTTGTTACTTTCTGACCATTTCTTGTTTGCTTATTTGTTTACTGTCTGTTCTTCTACCCCCATCCCCTCACACAGAACAGGAGCCCTACCTGGCCTGCTGATTCCTCAGCCTGGAACATACGACTGTTAGTCTTTCCATGTGTCAGATCCAGCTTCCCTCACCACCACACCAACCTCCCCTCCCTCTCCCCCCAGTACCGTCCAACAGACAAAATTCTACTTCCTCAGAGTTGGCTCAAATGCTTCCTTCTCTGTGAAACCTCCCCTCATCTCTTTGCCCAAGCCCTACCTTTAGAATTAATTCTTTCAGGGTTCCCACAGCTAATGACCCTTCCTTGCAGCATAAATTGAATTCTACAGCGTTAGTTTGCTGCTCCCTTCTCTCCCCTATTCCTCATTAAATCTTTTTTCTTTGTTGTTCCTCGTTAAATCTTAAATCATATGAAGATAATGTGTTTTAGGCATCTCTGTAAGCCTCTCAACATTTCTTGCAGGCTTTTACACACAAAACGGGCTCGAAAATATTTTGAATAAATGAATTCAGGAGAAGGTCATGAACCCTTCTTCCTCCCTTCCCCCAGTGCTCAGAGCAATCTTTTCAAACTTAAAATCTGACCACATCACAGCCCTACTTAACTGTGGTGAAGGTCGCTCTTCATCCTTGGAATAGAATTCTAACTCCCTAAGCACACTGGTTACCTCAGGGCCCTGTGTGAGCTTGCTCCCATCCACTTCTCCAGCCACGTCGATTCCCAAAACCTGGTCTAATAAAACGGGACTGCTTAATGTGACTGCACCACAGGGCTGTCCTGATTCATGCCACCAGGCTTTTATTTCAACGACTCTCTCTGCCTGGAACGCCCTTTCCATTTTCCTTGCCTGGTTTGGCTCAGGAATGACCTCAAGCAAGCTTTCCTTCTTTGACTATAGATCCTATTAATAATTTAAAAAACCAAAACCCAAAAAGCTAAGTACAGAAAGGTTTATGGTGCTGCCCTCCATTTATGTGATTAAAAATAAAAAAACCGTAAAACGTAATTCTTAAATGACACACAACTTACATGGATGCTAGATTTAGAATACCATCTGTTTATAATTTTTCTTTCACCCTCTCTCTGCATGTACCCATTTTGACCCAGTCTACCCGATAACCCCACTGCCGGAATCTCAGGTTGGGTCAAAAGCTTCCCTCCTCCGCTTCCGGCCACCACTCTATTTTAAATTAACTTGAACAGACTGCAAGTTTGCCTTTCCCACTAGGGTGTGAGCGACAGAGGTGGCGCGAACACCATCTCTGTCCACGGAGCGCCGGACCCCGGTCGGCTCCAGATTTATTTTCTGAGTTGAAGTAAAGGCTCCTCCCCAGCTGACGACGCATTTCTTCTTTAAGAAGACATTCCTTCCTCGCCCAGCAAGTGAAACTGGCTCGCACCTACCAAGGGTTGGTGCTGGAAAAAGAGCGACCTATCGACCGGCCCTGAAAGCCAGGACGAGAAGATTCTCTAAATTCTCGGGCCCAATAACGCGACACGCCACGGAGACGCCCCCAAATATTCAGCGGAATGGGCGGGCCCGGGAAAAAAAATGACCAACACCGGAAGTCACGTGGCGAAGCTCCTCTTGAATTTCGCCAAGTCGGCAGTCGACTATTCGGACTTGCACGCGCCTCAGGCGGGCTCCGCTGAGATCCAGTCTTTCGGCGCTCGACTCGCCCGTGCTGCTGCCGCTGCCGAAGGAGGGGCAAAGCTCAAGATGGCGGACAAAACGCCAGGCGGCTCTCAGAAGGCCAGTTCAAAGGTAATTTCTTAGAGGATTTAGTAAGTCAGTGAGTGTATCACTGTCGTCTGGGGACTACAGACGCTTCTGGCCAGAGGGAGGAGATTGGGGTGGGGGTCCGCGTTCTGGTCGCGACGGTAGGCCGGGCGCAGACGCACCGTGGTGCGCAGGTTGAGAGGCCTGGTATCTCCCCTTAGTCCCAGCCTGGATTCGGCTCGAGACTGGCGGGCCCAGGGCGGGTGGCGTGAGTAGTTCGGCTCCCGCTTAGCAGTGGAGTGAAGTCAGTGATTTAGACTGAGGTCTGAAGTCGGGAAAACGCGCCCCTGTATTTCAGCTTATTGAGCTCTGAGGCCGCGGGACAGAGCCTGGGAGAGGCGGGAAGCGCTTCCCGGTGCTTAAGTGTCTGCTTCTGTTTCCTCGGCTCTTTGGGTTTGGACCTCGCACGCTTCCGGCCTCGCTCAATTTCCTTCACGTCCTCCAGGGAATAAATAATCTCTAGGGCCGCAAATTGTGAGGGGAGGACCAATAGTGGAAGGAAGCGGGGTGGGAAGTGCAGTTCTCCTTGGCGGTGATGCCTCGCCAAGGTTAATGCTACGCTCTACACGTGGTCTTAGTTCACATAAGAGGAAGTGTAAAATGAGCCCTTCTTTGGAGGGCTCGTTTTCGAGGACTCGGGGTCTTCCGCTTCTTCTGAAAGGAAAACTTCCGTAGACTTGGAAGCCACCTAAGATCAGTAAATTGCTTTTGAGTTTACAGGGAACCGCGTGCACGTATTGTGAAACCACTGAGCTGTAGAAGGGGTTTAGCGTTAGTTAGGTTGTGATTAGCACCGGGTCCTAAGTTGCCATCCTGGACGGGTCATATAATCGTTTTCTGCTTTGAGTTTTTCATCTCCATCCAACACGATATTAAAAGTAATAGTGCCCGAAGCAGTTGTTAAGCTTTTTGATGCTGATGCAAGAAGTGTAATACTTAAAGGTTCTAAGGACTTACATCTTAAAGAGTGTGTATGATAGTAAGTAGGTTATTAGGAAGTTACGTTTACGGTAGACGGGGCTAGTCTTGTGTGTACAGTTTGTTCTGGGAAACGTAAGCTATTATACACTTGCTTTCTCAGTTTCTATTAAATCATAGTCTTTATGCCATTTGGTGAATGATGTTTATAATTACTTCGTAATTAGTAATGGATTTACCAGAAATCTTTTAGTTACGTAGAAACTGTGGTAGAGGGCCAGTCTTGGCGGCTTTACAACCTGCGTTTACTCCTTGTTTGTTTCTCCCCTCCCCAGTACATTTCTCCTTGGTGAGGAGGGGCATAGTTGGGTACATGACTGCCCACTTCCTCAGCGGACTCTGACAAAAACAGCCCTGCTTACTATTAGGGAACTATTACTAAAGCTAGTGCATCCATAAAATTCACGCAGAAGCCTCACTATTTTTGTTTCTACTCAAAGTAATATTTAAGTATCTTCTGTTTAAGGCTTTGGCTACATTGAAAACGTATTAACGTGTATATATGTTCAGGCCTCCTTCTCTAGTAGTACTTCTCACGGTTGTGACTGTGTGGCTGCTCTCTGTAAGTAAATTGTTGGATCTTCCAGTAATCTTCTTAGTTTATATTGCTTTAGATTATAATCAGTTGATGCTGTTAGATTTCCTACCGATGTCTGTAAAATATCTCAGGAGAGTGCATGACTTAGTGGAGAGATTATGGATTTTGATAACAAACAAAAGGTATTTGGATTCAAATCCTGACTTGGTCATAAATTATATTTGCGATATCAAGGCAAATTGCTTAAACTTTTCAGCCTCAATTTCCTTGTTTGTAATACGGACATAATCCCTTTTCTACAGGGTTGATGTAAGGATTAAATGAGTGAATATCTATAAAGTACATAAAAAAACTTAGTTCCTTTCCTCTCCCCTTTGTTCTTAGAGGAAATAAAAAGTACTTACTTTTCAAAATGTCAGGCTAAGTTCTAATCCTGAGATTTAGAATCTGTTGTCAGTTATCATAATGACTGCTCAGATTACTGCTTTTTATTCCTAACACAAGTCCAGAATTTATTGTAGAGAGTATAAGATCATTTTGGTTAATATGACGGTGTTTGGAATTTCTAGCCTTTGATCTCTGTTTTGATTTCTTCCTCTGGGGAGTACAGATGAGTGACATATTCTACCATACTGATGGAGTAAAAAATTCTTTAGTTTCATGTTCATTCTTACTCTTTGGTAGTTAAATTCCCATTGCTATGGGTAGGGATGCTTGTTAATCATATTTCTAGACCCTGAGGAAAATGTTAATTAAAAATGTACAAGAGGATGTAATGTACAGCATGGTGACTATAGTTAATAATACTGTATTGCATATTTGAAAGCTAAGAAGAGAGTAGATCTTAAAAGTTCTCATCACAAGAGAAAAAACTATGTTTGGTGACGGCTATTAATTAGACTTATTGTGATGATCTTTCTGCGGTGTATACAAATACTGAATCATTATGTTGTATACCCAAAACTAATACAGTGTTGTATGTCATTTATACCTCAGTAAAAAAAAAAAAAATGGAGGTAATTGAGGTAATTTAAGGTATTGAGGTAATTTAACAAATAAAATGTATAATAGGGTTTTTTGCTATTGACAATGGCAAAATTATTTGATGTGTCTTAATTACAAAGTAGATTAAATTAGATAACCTCTACAGTTTCTTTTAGCTTTGAAAATTACATTTTAAGTGTGTATAGTCAAATGATTTAACCTTTATGTGTAGTTGTCCCTAATGAAGAGACCCTTTATTTTCTGTGTAATTTTGCTGTACTTTTTATTTTAAAGCCTGACAAATATAGAAATTCAGTAAATGTTTTAGGAATTAGCTAAAAATTTCCTGTGCGTTTATTCTTGTATCACCAGACTAAAATGATGCTTTGGGGGAGAGGGGTACCATGTTGTAGCTTTGATTTTGGGAGGAGAGGCAAAGAGCCTATAATTGCTTAGAAAAATGTTAAATTTAATATATAAAATTAGAATTTAATTTATAAAAACTAATTTATTTTGATTGTAAGAGTTGTTTGCTTAGCACAATGAGGATATGAAGAGAATGTGGTATTCTCGTTCCCTCTGCAGCTCGTGTGCTGGTAATACTACTAATATAATGGAATTGTGTGCCCTGTTATTTCACTCTGTGACAGTGCTTATTTTTTTGCCATAGTGTCAAAAATTGGGTTAGAGAGGTAAATGAGCTAAGTAGGAAATACTGCTGGCTTCCTTGGACACCTAGTGCTAAATCGGTGTGGGAACTATTTTAATTGACTGCTGATTAACAAAAGTATTTCAGTTGTACGAAATATGTATTGATATAATGAGGATCCATTCAAGGCTTATCCTTAGGTATATAGTACTGCTTGTGTACATTTTTTTGGTGGTACCTGAAGGTATGTAAGAATTAAATATGATCAAAAACTCCAAACAAAACACAAACCTTGAAAAATTAGGCTCTGTTTGCCAGTTTTAGTTTCAACTGAATCTTTATTATGATATGGTTGTAAGATAAGATAACCGTCTTATCTTAAAATATAAGGTGGTTAGTTTTCTGGGTGGAAGGCTGTGTTTTGGGGTGGAGAGAGGAATTAGGAACTTTTGTTTTCTTGATTGGTGTTTTTTAGAAATTGGAGTATTTGTAGCACTGGTGCTCAAATATGACTATTAATATGGTTTTAAAAATTTCCTATCTTATTGGATTGAATTATTTGTTTTCTGAAAGTTTAGTTTTTATTCTCTTCTGGTTTTTATTCCTGAAGCTTTTTTTTTTTTCCTGGAAAGTATAATAAATTGACAAAAAGATACTCATTTGCCAGTAAGGCAAATGAGAGGAGGGCTCATTTGGTATGCAAGTTGAAGACTCCTGCCTCTCTATCCCTTTTTACAGAGAACATCATTTTTGAAAAACAAAAACAAAGAAACAAAAAAGAGCCCAAAACTTCCTACAGGATATTAAACTCAAAAATATTAATATTACAAATAATTTGCCTCTTATACTGTTAAGTAGCTTTAACAGTTTATTGCAGATTGGCCACATGCTAGATATTTTGCTGAAATAATTTTTTTTTAAAAGCAAGATACATTTGCCAATAGCACTTGAGGCTGTTTGGTACTGTTAGATGTCTCTTCCTTGAGCAGTTAATTTTTTTCACCAGGCTTTCCTCATTTTAGATTAACTACAGATCATTCAAAATGTACTTACAACGTTTTGTGTACTGGTAGTGTTTTGGATGTAATTTTAAGGATAATTTCAGGTTTATTATTTAACTCAATAGATTTTATGAATTCTTTTGAGAGGTAGACTTTGGTTTGTCTTGGAAAGTGGTATTCAGCTAGGTAGCTGTTACTTGTTGGTGAGTGGACAGCTTAATATGTTGATAGTGAGGAGTGCAATTTTGTTGTGTAGGTACTTGTTCCAACTGGGTACGTCAGCAAGTTTATTGAGGTTCCGTCACTTGCCAGATTTTGTTTGACTCTGAGGAAGAAAAAATTAAATAAGATGATAATCAGTTTTGGGGAACATGCTGTCTAGTGGAAGAAGAGTCAACACATGATAGTTCAAAGCGGAGCCATGAGAAGCGTCTAAAACTTTAGGGAAAGAAATGACAGCTGGTTGATTGGAGGGTGGGTGGGGAGGCTTCAGGAATAGAGGAGTTTGAGTCTTTTGAACAGTGAACAGAGTTTTGAAGGGTAGACATAGAGGTATAAAAAACAGGTGGGTGAGGTAAAGAAAATAAGTCACTGGCAAATGGGTTGATATATGTTCTGGTTTAGCCAATGTATATAGGACATTTGCATAGGGATAAAAGTTTCTGAGACGGAAGGATAAGTTTGAGCTAAATTGTGGCGGCTTTAAAACCTACGGAATAAAATTAGAGAGCCATGGAAGATTCAAGGCAGGAAAGTCCTTTAGGAAAGCTCTTCTGGAGACATAGTTTAGGAAGAATTTGGGAGTGAGGAGGACTAGTTTGAAGATTTTTGTAGTGCTGCTGATAAATATTAAAGATTGCTTCAAAAATCTCACCTCAGATACTCTTTGGGAAGCTTTTCTGACGTCGTCCCCACTCTCATTAAGATTTGCTTGCCCTCTGTGCTCTGGTGGTATAGCCACACTGTTTTACTTGTCTCTCTTATTTATTAGCTCCTAAGGACATTTATATCTCTGATGTAAGGCACAGTACCAGTAAGTGGTTGCCCAGTAAGTGGGTTGAATAAAGGGAAGATCTGAACCACAATAGTGTCTTTAGTAAAAAGGGTCCCCAGAGAAGAGTTTCAGTAGAGGTGGGGTGAACAGAATTTGATTCAGTTGGTTATGGGGGATAGGGAAGTAGTCAAAGATGACCCTGGTATAATGCTGCTGGCTAACACTCATTGAGCACTTTTATGTACCACTCTTCTTAGTGCTTCACCTGTCTTTGTCCTTCACAACAATCCTATAAGGCAGGTGCTATGCAGCATTACAGATGAAGGAACTAGGCCCAAGGTTACAAAGCTGGTAAGTGCTAAAAACAGGAAGTCTGATTCCAGAGTCTGTGCTCTTAACATTTTACTATTTCCATATTATGACTGATTGAGAGTTACCATTCGGTGTCAGAAGTAAGAAGGTCAACAGGAGAAGCTAGTTTGGGAGGAAACTATATTTTATATATATAGGATGTGAGGAACTTGCAGATACTCAGGTGAAGATGTCCAGGAAGTTGTTTAAGAGCAGATTGGAACCGAGGAGAGGCACCAAGGTTGAAGATAAGGAATTGGGAGTCATCTCAGCACAATAAAAGTGTTGATATGCTTCCTATGGGAGTGATTGTTAAACTTGTGGAAATGTAAGTTGATGCTTTAGAGGATGTGAGGAGGAAGGAGGCAGATGGGAATGGAGAGCAGACTAGGCAGAGTGGAGGTGTTGGAGGAATGTTGCTGTGGGTAGCTTGCTAATTTGAAAACTCAGGTGTGGCGATTTTTCAATTGAAGTAAAGTAGGAGCAGCTGGAAAAAAAAGTTTCATGGTATCGTTTAGTTGGCTTCACCTCTATCTCCTCAGCAGCCATCAGAATGATCCTTTTTTTTTTTCCCTTGCTGTCCTTCCCCACATCTGTACTATATTTGGTTTCTCAAACTTGAGATAAGTTTTTCTTGTGTTTGCTTCTTTATTGCCTCAAATCTCCCTTATTTTGCCCTTTCATTTCTTGCTTTTGGGTCTTTTCATTTGGATGAGGAATTGTGCTGTGGACTTAAGAAGTTCTTTAAACATCACTAATTTACTGTTCTTCAGTAAAAACATAAAACCCAAACCCAAGACAAATAACATAGTGCAGTTCCAGGTTAAGTAGAGGGAAAGACTCGGCTTCAGAAGTAGCGTTACATTTACTGCTTACCTGGACCATTAGCTTTAAAAGTTGGTTATTCCTTTAAAATTTTTATTCACTACTATTTGCATCTCTTTAACTGTTCTCAAGCCTAAAATTTCATTCTGATGTTGTGTAGCTATAACTGCATATCAGTGGAAAATGTTTGGTTTGCAGTAAATATGACTCTTAGGTTAATTGAAATCAGCTGATGCATCGTCTTAAGCCATGCTGTTATTTTTAAATCCTAGAAATAATGATTTGGATGTGGTGGCATAGATTAAAGAAAGGCTAGCACTTTCTTAGCTGCTCTTTCGTGCTTATTCTTCTGGGTGAACTTCAGAATTATTTTTGGCAATCCCCCTTGTCCCCTTGCAGAGACTTCCCTTTAGGATTTTGAGCTGTGGAATGAAATTGCATTAAATGCATAAATAAATTTAGGTGCAGTTGACTTTGTCTTAATAATGAGTTTTCCCATCTAGGAATGTGATGAATCTTTTCAAAAGTTGACTTGAATAACAACCCTTCTGTGAAGTTTGTATTTTTTTTGCACAGGTGGTACATATTTCTTTAGTTGGTTTCTAGGTGTTTTATGTTTTTTCTCACTATTATGATTACCGTGTTGTTTTTGTTACCTAGCAGGTTAACACTGGTATATTAGAAGGCAATTGAATTTTTTTTTCTCCTCAATTCACTCAGTCTCTTGACGGAACTTTTTTTTTCTTTTTTAAGAGGAGTTATTTATTCTCTTGTATTTTTTAAGTGTCTGCAAATGGGTGCATTTCAAACTGATTCAAAGTAGGTTTCACAGGGTTAAATTTAAATACAAAAATTTTTTTTTCATGCTATCTTGCCTTTTAGGAAAGGTTAGCAGGGAGAAGAAAGTGAAATAGGAGGGACACAATAAAAGTTGGGGACAGAAAAAAGATGGGTAGAAAGAATGGAGATGGCTGGTGGCTCAGTGCTTGGTTGTCTTGGGCTGATTTTGCCTAGGGTCCCGTATGGAGTTCAGAGGAATAAATTGATTCAGCATGAAAATCCGATCAGCTGTTCTTAGCCTTATGTTTCAACAAGATAAGTAAATCAGTACTGTGTGGACCCATATGAATCTTATTGGCTTTTTTCTACATCATACAAATCTTCAATTTTTTTCTTAAAAATGAATATATTGTCTTGTGCATTACATTTGAAATCTAGAACTGGGAGCTAGGATCGATGAGGTACTTGTGATCTCAAGATTCTTGATTTCACTTTTAATACTTAAATATATATAAAATAAGTAAAATCTCACTGCCCAATACCTTGAAAAATAAAAACAACTCAGTGCCAGAGTTAAATTCTGGGCCTCCAATTAAAATTTCAGAAAGATACCACATATTATTTATTTAGTTAATAGTGTTATAGCTTGGCTTCTTCATCCTTAGCTGCATAGTGAAAAATCAAATAAATTATTATATGCCATATGTAATCTGAAATGTAGATCAATTAAAACAATATCAGGTGAAACTTTAACACTTGACCTTATTGGAAAGTGCCATTATTTGAAGACTGAACTTGACTGACATTTATTTTGGATCACAATTCTTTTTTGTAAGTCAGAGATTGCCTTTGTTTGGTTTTATTAGCTGAGAAGAAATTGCTACAAGTTTGGAAAGATTGTCTGTATAATGCGAGAAATACTTGTTTTGTTAGCATAATACATTTTCTGATTATTTAAATGTTGGCTTTTATTTTTAATGCTTGCAGACCAGATCATCAGATGTTCATTCATCTGGATCTTCAGATGCCCACGTGAGTATAAAAGGCAATCGTTGTCTTTTTTCCTTAAAATTTAATTTCTTATTGTATATATCTCTACTTGATATGTCCCTTATGATTTTACTTGATAAATAGATATGATTGCGTTGTATGTGCATATTTTCTTTAACCTTTTTTGCTAGATGTTCTGTGTTCGTTTTTTGTGTTGTTATTCACGTAAGTTGGCCCCTCAAACCATGTTAGAAACCAAGTGTGTATATTTCCTTTTTTTTTTTTTTTTTACTGTGCTTGTAAAATTTTGTACATAGGTGTGTGTGCTTAAACATTTTTTTAACAAGTTTTGCGTTATACACATTTCTTTTCACAGTGCACAGTACACCTATTGCAAATCCCTGCAAGTCAACAGATACAGCTCTAATCTAGTCTTTCTAATGGCATCTTAATGTTCCATGGGGGAGGTGCAATTATTTATTAAGCTGTTTCTCTGTTGATGGGCATAGACGTTTTGTTTCAAGCTTTTTGACATTTTGAATAATACTGTGGTAAACTTTCCTTTCCATGTGTTATTATAGCAGTGCTAAAAGTGTGGTCTTCAGACCCCTGGGGTTGCTGAGAATTTTTCAGGGTGGCTGAATTCAGAACTATTTTGTAATAACACTAAGACATCATTTGCCATCACTGTGTTGACATTTGCACTAATGGTGCGAAAGCAATTGATGGGTAAACTGTTGGCACCTTAGCATGCATCAAGGCAGTGTCACCAAAATGTGCTAGTAGTCATTGTGTTCTTCCCCACCAGACACAGTAAAAATATGCTAGTTTCACTTAAGAATGTTCTTGATGAAGCAGTAAAAATTATTAATATTAAATCTTGTCCTTGTGTATGGGTGTTTTTAACGTTCTGAGTGATGAAATGGGAGGCACATATAAGGCACTTCTGCTTGCCAGAGTGTGGTGTTTGTCTTAAGGAAAAGTAATACTTGTGGGATTGTTTAAGTTGTGAAATAAAACTGGCTCCTTCTTTCATGGAATACCATTTTTACTTGAAGGTACAACTGACAGGCAAACTGTGGTTAGTCAGACTTGGGTGTTTGGCAGATATTTTCTTGAAAATGAAGGAAACTAACCTGTTCTTTTAAGGAAAACAACTATTTGTTAGTGATATAAAATTTGATCTTTCAAGTGCAAGTTAGAATTATTGAAAACTTTCTGTGCTTAAGAACTTTTCTGATGAAATCAGTGGTATTAAGGGATGGGATTAAGGGATAATTAGTGAAATATTTTGATAGTGTAAAATGAAGTTTGTCAATATTTGAACATTTGGGTTGATTCTAGTTTCAGTACTACATATATGATTTTTAAAAACTCGTTTTCCTTTTCTCAAAGATGGATGCATCTGGACCCTCAGATAGTGATATGCCAAGTCGGACACGACCTAAGAGCCCAAGAAAACATAATTATAGGAATGAAAGTGCCCGTGAAAACGTTTGTGACTCTCCTCATCAGAATCTCTCAAGAGTAAGTGTTGATAAAGATAAGAAAGGATAGATAATGATTTTGATCTGCCCTTGATTGAATTTGGTAGTTGAATATCTTGGTTTTGTACTTGTTGTTTCATCTTGTACTATTTGAAAATAGAATTCATTATTCTTTTTGGGTTAACAGTAAATTCAAACTCATTAAGGAAAGGGTTTTTAGCTCATATGCAAGATACGTTTCATTTAAAAATTTTAATTTTATTTTAAAAAGTCAAGGAGTGTTTTGAATGTAAAATGGTTAATAGATTTATTGTTCTCCCCTTATGCCAAACCTTTACTGAACCAAGTGCCAGAGGCCAGTCACTGGAAATACACAGATGATTAAAACACACTTCTTGTTCTCAGTTTACACATAGTCCCAGCCTGGGAAACTAACAGGAGCAGGTGCTATTCACTCTGGTCAGTGCAGTTCCCAGGGCGATGCAAGCACCCAGAGAAGGAGCATCTTCACTGCCTGTATCTGCAAAGTACTCTCGTGTTCTTTTAGTCTTTTATAAATTTCAAATAATGTTTTCTTGTCATGGTTAAATTTGGAAAATATAATAAAGAGGACAGTCATTACCAGCCAGTATTGATACTGATAACACTTTATTTTTCTTGTTTAATATTTTTAAGCATAAATATATTTTTACTTTGCTGAGGTCCATTTTACAGGAACACATTTTAAAAGATTCTTCAGGTCTAATTTTTTTTAATTTTAGAAAAAACTCTATAAACAGACTTTTTAATGGATGATTATATTTTTTGAGTAAGTATTCCATAATTTCCTTAACCATTTCTCTCTTAGGTTTCTAAATTTAGCTCTTAGGATATAAATAAAATTGAGGACAGAAATTTTGCTTTGTAAAATTATGTTTCTCATTGAATTTGTATGTAATTTTACCATTTGTTTAAACTTCAGAAGTTGAAACCAAAGGTGCTGAATGATGGCAAAACATTTTCCTTTCTATTTTGGGAAAAAATTTACTTTGAATGTGTTCGTGAAACCCAGTATTGACCTTTGAGTTATGAACTGCTTTATTTTTTTTAAAGGGATTTTAATGTAACCTTGAAGTAGTTCGCAGCAATATTACTTTTCCATTTTGTATCTTGCCAAGGGCAAGCCTGTTTAATAACCAAGGGATTGATAGTTTAATTTCATAATTGGTTAACTTCTCATTTTGGGAGGTGAGAGAGAAACCTTCAGATTTCAACTACAGATTAGTATTTTATGCTGTATTTTTGAATTTTATTTTATTGTTTTATACAGCAGGTTCTTATTAGTTATCCATTTTATACATATTAGTGTATATATGTCAATCCCAATCTCCCAATTCATCCCAGCACCACCACCCCCCACCACTTTCCCCCCTTGGTGTCCATACGTTTGTTCTCTACATCTGTGTCTCAATTTCTGCCCTGCAAACCAGTTCATCTGTACCATTTTTCTAGGTTCCAAATATATGCGTTAATATACGATATTTGTTTTCCTCTTTCTGACTTAACTTCACTCTGTATGACAGTCTCTAGATCCATTCACATCTCTACGAATGACCCAGTTTTGTTCCTTTTTATGACTGAGTAATATTCCATTGTATGTATGTACCACGTCTTCTTTATCCATTCGTCTGTCGATGGGCATTTAAGTTGCTTCCGTAACCTGGCTATTGTAAATAGTGGTGCAATGAACATTGGGGTGCATGTGTGTTTTTGAATTATGGTTTTCTCTGGGTTTATGCCCAGTAGTGGGATTGCTGGGTCATATGGTAATTCTATTTCTAGTTTTTTAAGGAACCTCCATACTGTTCTCCATAGTGGCTATATCAGTTTACATTCCCACCAACAGTGCAAGAGGGTTCCCTTTTCTCCACACCCTCTCCAGCATTTGTTGTTTGTAGATTTTCTGATGATGCCCATTCTAACTGGTGTGAGGTGATACCTCATTGTAGTTTTGATTTGCATTTCTCTAGTAATTAGTAATGTTGAGCAGCTTTTCATGTGCTTCTTGGCCATCTGTATGTCTTCTTTGGAGAAATATCTGTTTAGGTCTTCTGCCCATTTTTCGATTGGGTTGATTGTTTTTTTTAATATTGAGCTGCATGAGCTGTTTATATGTTTTGGAGATTAATCCTTTGTCCATTGATTTGTTTGCAAATATTTTCTCCCATTCTGAGGGTTGTCTCTTTGTCTTGTTTGTAGTTTCCTTTGCTTTGCAAAAGCTTTTAAGGTTCATTAGGTCCCATTTGTTTACTTTTATTTTTATTTCCATTACTCTAGGAGGTGGATCAAAAAAGATCTTGCTGTGATTTATGTCAAAGAGTGCTCTTCCTATGTTTTCCTCTAAGAGCTTTATAGTGTCTGGTCTCATATTTAGGTCTCTAATCCATTTTGAGTTTATTTTTGTGCATGGTGTTAGGGAGTGTTCTAATTTCATTCTTTTACATGTAGCTGTCCAGTTTTCCCAGCACCACTTATTGAAGAGACTGTCTTTTCTCCATTGTATATCCTTGCCTCCTTTGTCATAGATTAGTTGACCACAGGTGCATGGGTTTATCTTTGGGTTTTCTATCCTGTTCCATTGATCTATATTTCTGTTTTTGTGCCAGTACAGTACTGTCTTGATTATTGTAACTTTGTAGTATAGTCTGAAGTAAGGGAGTCTGATTCATCCAGCTTTGTTTTTTTTCCCTCAAGACTGCTTTGGCTATTCAGGGCCTTTTGTGTCACCATACCAATTTTAAGATTTTTTGTTCTAGTTCTGTAAAAAATGCCATTGGTAATTTGATAGGGATTGCATTGAATCTGTAGATTGCTTTGGGTAGTATAGTCATTTTCACAATGTTGATTCTTCCAATCCAAGAACATGGTATATCTCTCCATCTGTTTGTATCATCTTTAATTTCTTTCATCAGTGTCTTATAGTTTTCTGCATACAGGTCTTTTGTCTCCCTAGGTAGATTTATTTCTAGGTATTCTTTTTGATACAGTGGTAAATGGGAGTGTTTCCTTAATTTCTCTTTCAGATTTTTCACCATTAGTGTATAGGAATGCAAGAGATTTCTGTGCATTCATTTTGTATCCTGCAACTTTTCCAAATTCATTGATTAGCTCTAGTAGTTTTCTGGTGGCATCTTTAGGATTCTCTATGTGTAGTATCATGTCATCTGCAAACAGTGAAAGTTTTACTTCTTCTTTTCCAATTTGTATTCCTTTTATTTCTTTTTCTTCTCTGATTGCTGTGGCTAGGACTTCTAAAACTATGTTGAATAATAGTGGCGAGAGTGGACATCCTTGTCTTGTTCCTGATCTTAGAGGAAATGCTTTCAGTTTTTCACCATTGAGAATGATGTTTGCTGTGGGTTTGTCATATATGGCCTTTATTATGTTCAGGTAGGTTCCCTCTATGCCCACTTTCTGGAGAGTTTTTGTCATAAATGGGTGTTGAATTTTGTCAGAAGCTTTTTCTGCATCTATTGAGATGATCATATGGTTTTTCTTCTTCAGTTTGTTAACATGGTGTATCACATTGATTGATTTGCGTATATTGAAGAATCCTTCCATCCCTGGGATAAATCCCACTTGATCATGGTGTATGATCCTTTTAATGTGTTGTTGGATTCTGTTTGCTAGTATTTTGTTGAGGATTTTTGCAACTATATTCATCAGTGATATTGGTGTGTAATTTTCTTTTTTTGTAGTATCTTTTTTTAAAAAAAAAATATTTATTTATTTATTTTTGGCTGTGCTGGGTCTTCATTTCTGTGTGAGGGCTTTCTCCAGTTGCGGCAAGCGGGGGCCACTCTTCATCGCGGTGTGCAGGCCTCTTACTGTTGCGGCCTCTCCCGTTGCGGAGCACAGGCTCCAGACGCGCAGGCTCAGTAGTTGTGGCTCACGGGCTTAGTTGGTCCGCGGCATGTGGGATCTTCCCAGACCAGGGCTCGAACCCGTGTCCCCTGCATTAGCAGGCGGATTCTTAACCACTGTGCCACCAGGGAAGCCCTTTTTGTAGTATCTTTGTCTGGTTTTGGTATCATGGTGATGGTGGCCTCATAGAATGAGTTTGGGAGTGTTCCTTCCTCTGCAATTTTTGGAAGAGTTTGAGAAGGATGGGTGTTAGCTCTTCTCTAAATGTTTGATAGAATTCACCTGTGAAGCCATCTGGTCCTGGACTTTTGTTTGTTGGAAGATTTTTAATCACAGTTTCAATTTCATTACTTGTGATTGGTCTGTTCATATTTTCTATTTCTTCCTGGTTCAGTCTTGGAAGGTTATACCTTTGTAAGAATTTGTCCATTTCTTCCAGGTTGTCCATTTTATTGGCATAGAGTTACTTGTGGTAGTCTCTTAGGATGCTTTGTATTTCTACGGTGTCTGTTGTAACTTCTCCTTTTTCATTTCTAATTTTATTGATTTGAGTCCTCTCCCTCTTTTTCTTGATGAGTCTGGCTAATGGTTTATCAATTTTGTTTATCTTCTCAAAGAACCAGCTTTTAGTTCTATTGATCTTTGCTATTGTTTTCTTCATTTCTATTTCATTTATTTCTGCTCTGATCTTTATGATTTCTTTGCTTCTACTAACTTTGGGTTTTGTTTGCTCTTCTTTCTCTTGTTCCTTTAGGCGTAAGGTTAGAGTGTTTATTTGAGATGTTTGTTGTTTCTTGAGGTAGGATTGTATTGCTATAAACTTCCCTCTTAGAACTGCTTTTGCTGCATCCCATAGGTTTTGGATCAGCGTGTTTTCATTGTCATTTGTCTCTAGGTATTTTTTGATTTCCTCTTTGATTTCTTCAGTGATCTCTTGGTTAATTAGTAACATATTCTTTAGCCTCCATGTGTTTGTATTTTTTACAGTTTTTTTCCTGTAATTGATATCTAGTCTCATAGTGTTGTGGTCAGAAAAGATACTTGATACGATTTCAATATTCTTAAATTTACCAAGGCTTGATTTGTGACCCAAGACATGATCTATCCTGGAGAATGTTCCATGGGCACTTGAGAAGAAAGTGTATTCTGTTGTCTTTGGATGGAATGTCCTATAAATATCAATTAAATCTATCTGGTCTGTTGTGTCATTTAAAGCATGTGTTTCCTTATTAATTTTCTGTTTGGATGATCTGTCCATTGGTGTAAGTGAGGTGTTAAAGTCCCACACTATTATTGTGTTACTGTCCACTTCCTCTTTTATAGCTGTTAGCAGTTGCCTTATATATTGAGGTGCTCCTATGTTGGGCGCATATATATTTATAATTGTTATATCTTCTTCTTGGATTGATCCCTTGATCGTTATGTAGTGTCCTTCCTTGTCTCTTGTAACATTCTTTATTTTATAGTCTATTTGATCTGATATGAGTATTGCTCCTGTAGCTTTCTTTTGATTTCCATTTGCATGGAATATCTTTTTCCATCCTCTCACTTTCAGTCTGTATGTGTCCCTAGGTCTGAAGTGGGTCTCTTGTAGACAGCATATATATATGGGTCTCGTTTTTGTATCCATTCAGCGAGCCTGTGTCTTTTGGTTGGAGCATTTCATCCATTCACGTTTAAGGTAATTATCGATATGTATGTTCCTATGACCATTTTCTTAACTGTTTTGGGTTTGTTTTTGTAGGTCCTTCTCTTCTCTTGTGTTTTCCACTTAGAGAAGTTCCTTTAGCATTTGTTGTAGAGCTGGTTTGGTGGTGCTGAATTCTGTTAGCTTTTGCTTGTCTGTAAAGCTTTTGATTTCTCTATCGAATCTGAATGAGATCCTTGCCAGGTAGAGTAATCTTGGTTGTAGGTTCTTCCCTTTCATCACTTTAAATATATCCTGCCACTTCCTTCTGGCTTGTAGAGTTTGTGCTGAGGAATCAGCTGTTAACCTTATGGGAGTTCCCTTGTATGTTATTTGTCATTTTTCCCTTGTTGCTTTCAATAATTTTTCTTTGTCTTTAATTTTTGCCACTTTGATTACTATGTGTCTCGGCATGTTTCTCCTTGGGTTTATCCTTCCTGGGACTCTCTGCTCTTCTTGGACTTAGGTGGCTGTTTCCTTTCCCATGTTAGGGAAGTTTTCACCTATAATCTCTTCAGATATTTTCTGGGGTCCTTTCTCTCTCTCTTCTCCTTCTGGGACCTCTATAATGTGAATGTTGTTGCGTTTAATGTTGTCCCAGAGGTCTCTTAGGCTGTCTTCATTTCTTTTCATTCTTTTTTCTTTATTCTGTTCCATGGCAGTGAATTCCACCATTCTGTCTTCTAGGTCACTTACCTGTTCTTCTGCCTCAGTTATTCTGCTATTGATTCCTTCTAGTGTATTTTTCAGTTCAGTTATTGTATTGTTCATCTCTGTTTGTTTTTTCTTTTATTCTTCTAGGTCTTTGTTAAACATTTCTTGCATCTTCTCGATCTTTGCCTCCATTCTTTTTCCGAGGTCCTGGATCATCTTCACTATCATTATTCTGAATTCTTTTTCTGGAAGGTTGCCTATCTCTACTTCATCTAGTTGTTTTTCTGGGATTTTATCTTATTCCTTCATCTGGTACATCGCCCTCTGCCTTTTCATCTTGTCTATCTTTCTGTGAATGTGGTTTTTGTTCCACAGGCTGCAGGATTGTAGTTGTTCTTGCTTCTGCTCTCTGCCCTCTGGTGGATGAGGCTATCTGAGAGGCTTGTGCAAGTTTCCTGATGGGAGGGACTGATGGTGGGTAGAGCTGGGTGTGCTCTGGTGGGCAGAGCTCAGTAAAACTTAAATTCCCTTGTCTTTTGATGGGTGGGGCTGAATTCCCTCCCTGTTGGCTGTTTGGCCTGAGGTGACCCAAAACTGGAGCCTACCCAGGCTCTTTGGTGGGGCTAATGGCAGACCCTGGGAAGGCTCACACCAAAGAGTACTTCCCAGAACTGCTGCCAGTGTCCTTGTCCTCACGGTGAGGCACAGCCACCCCCCGCCTCTGCAGGAGACCCTCCAACACTAGCAGGTAGGTCTGGTTCGGTCTCCCTTGGGATCACTGCTCCTTCCCCTGGATCCCGATGCACACACTACTTTGTGCCCTCCAAGAGTGGAGTCTCCATTTCCCCCAGTCCTGTCGAAGTCCTGCAGTCAGTTCCTGCTAGCCTGCAAAGTCTGATTCTCTAGGAATTCCTCCTCCCATTGCCGGACCCCCAGGTTAGGAAGCCTGACGTGGGGCTCAGAACTTTCACGTCAGTGGGTGGACTTCTGTGGTGTAAGGGTTCTCCAGTTTGTGAGTCACCCACCCAGCAGTTATGGGATTTGATTTTATTGTGATTGCGCCCTTCCTACAAGTCACAGTGTGGCTTCTCCTTTGTCTTTGGATGTGGGGTATCTTTTATGGTGAGTTCCAGTGTCTTCCTGTTGATGATTGCTCAGCAGTTAGTTGTGATTCCTGTGCTCTCGCAAGAGGGAGTGAGAGCACGTCCTACTCTGCCATCTTGAACCATTCTAGGCTGTATTTAATAAACATTCCTCTCTTTTAAAAGTTTATGACTCAAAATTATCATTCAAATAAACAACTGAACAATTAAAAGTCTACAATTCGTTCAAACCATATTTACAAGGAAATTGCTTCTAAGTTACATAAATGAAGAATTCATTAAAATACTGTTTTCTCATATTCAAAATTAATTGATGACTGTTTACTTGTCTGAAACCTAGAACACAGTATGTGATATTTTCCCAGCAATGAAAATGAAATTATTTTGTTCATAAACATCAGTTTTGTTGATGAAGAATTAGGTAATTTACTGAATTACAAAAGGAAGTGATGCGATTTTTGTACCTGAATTGGGGGTTCTAGATGGTAATGATTCCTGCTACTGAACCATGGAAATAGATGCCTCTTTCTCCCTGTTTGAATATCTGTTTTCTATCACTGCTTCTTTTGCCCAGAAACATCTATACTTTCCTTCCTCAAGTGCTTTTATTCTTGCCGCCAAGTAGGTTGCATGAGTTCTAGGCCTTTGTGTCTCTCTTTGTGTTTTATTTTTACTTTATGTATTTAAAAATGGCTTTTGTAAGTTACTAACCTTGAGGTTAATAAGTTAAATTGAGAATGTGTATGTAAAGGTGTGCTTTTTCTTTTCACAGCCTCTTCTAGAAAACAAACTTAAAGCATTCAGTATTGGAAAAATGAGTACAGCTAAGCGAACTTTAAGTAAGAAGGAGCAAGAAGAATTAAAGAAGAAGGTAATGCTTAAAATGTATTTTTAGTTATCTTTATAAGTGTGTCTAGGGAGGCGTTAAGTGTATGGACAGTAGAGAAATGTTTTTGAAAGATTCTTGACCTCCAGGGTATTCTCAGCTCCCACCCCAAGTTAAGTCTATAACACAAGATATATTCGGAGAAGTCCAGCTTTATCCCTGTCCCCTCCACCATTTCCTCTCTTCTTTGTAAGAGTTTTGATTATTTTCTGGTCTATTCTTTTTGTATAAGCAAGTTTGTATAAATGTATGTTGTGCCTGCTCTTTCTTAGATGAACAATAGCTTGCTATATTCAGTACACTTTTCTCCACCTTGCTTTTTTCACTTAACATTATATCTCAGATTACTGCAAGTATATTGAAATATTGCTTGTTCTTTTTTTATAGCTCTATAGATATGCCATAGTTTATTCACTGAAATCCTACATTCACTACAATGCCTATTGAGGGCATTTGTGTTTTGGTCTTTTGCCGTTTCCAGTAGTGCGCTTAGGGATAGTGTTAGGAATATGGGTTTATTCCTAGTGTATCTTTAGGATATATTCCTGTAAGTGAGATTACTGGGTTGAATGGTAAATGCATAGCTCTAATTCTGCTAGATAGTGTTAAATTGGTCTCTCATATATATGGGCAGGTCCATTTTGCATCCCTATAAGCAGTGTTTGAGAGGTTGGTTCCCCATAGCCTTGCCAGTATTTTTGAAGGACTTTTGCAAATCTGCTAAGTGAAAAATTGTATCTCGGTGTAATTTTAAATTTGCATTTCTCTTGTAAGTAAGGTTGAACAATTTTTCTTGTGTTTGATTTTTTGAACTGTCTGCTCATATCTAAACCAGTATTTCTCTAAGTTAGTAGGATATCTCTGTTTTTAGAAACTCCTGTATTATGTATATTGTAACACTTGTCTATGACATAAGGTACAGTGTTTTTACTCAGTTTGTTGATTGCCTTTTTATTTTGCTTCTGGTGTTTTTTTTCCATGCAGAAACTATTTTTTGTTATATGGCCAGATTTATTATCAGTCTTATGATTTCTGGTTTTTCAGTTTACATTTTTTTACTCCAAGCTTTTAAAGGAATTTCCTCATGTTTTTCCCAATACTTACATTTTAAAAAAATTAAATCTGATTCATTTGCAATTTTTCTTGGTATGTGATGTGAAGAATTGGTTCATTTTTATCTTTTTTTCAAATAACTATCAAATTATCCCACCATCATTCATTGAAAAGTCCATCTATTCTCCACTGATTTGAGAGGCCCCTTTTATTGAATACTAAATTTCCACGTGCTGTTGGATTTATTTCTATATTTTCTATTCTGTTCTATTGGCGTTCCTATTTATACATGTTTTGGGGACATTTAGAATAGTTATAATTGTCAAGGTTCTTTTGAGGTTTTTTTCTTTAATGCCAACTGTCTGGAGATACTGCTTCTTCAGACTTCTAATACTCATGTCTTCAGTGGTTTGTGAAGGAAATGTTTATATTCAGAGTTAAACTGTTGTGCCTTAGAAATGTCATAAACATTAATAGAATAATATATTTTGTGTAGTCAGTTGTCATACGGTTGGACCCTTGAATTTTCTCTAAACAGATTTACTTAGTGGGTCCTTTTCTTGTTCCACAAATTACCTGTAGAGGAGCAAAGCCCCTCTTAATTCCAGTGTTAATTAGTATCTTAAATATCTACTAAGCATTAGATATTACTGCCTGTTAAGGTTGCTTAATAACCTGCTTTCCCCATTGGAGGGAGAGGTTTTGTTTACATTATTCTTGGATGAGTTTCACTGTATGTACAGTAATTTTTATATCAAGTAATGTTAATATTTTCGTGTGTATTTAGGAGGATGAAAAGGCAGCTGCTGAAATTTATGAGGAATTTCTTGCTGCCTTTGAAGGAAGTGATGGTAATAAAGTGAAAACGTTTGTGCGCGGAGGTGTTGTTAATGCAGCTAAAGGTTAGTGTGAATATTATAGTCCTTGAGCAAACCCAAAAAGTCTTGGTTGAATTGCTTTTGAGTTTCATGTTTCCTTTCTATCAGCACCCTCTAGTGGTGATAATGATTAGTAAAATTAATGGCCAAATGTGGATTAATGACAAATTGGAGCCAGATAAGTTTAAAAAATGTTTTTAGTACCTTTCAGGTTTCAAGATGGCAGAGAACTTTGCAAACATTTTCAAGTATTTTATAGTTTTACTGTATATTCCTAGGAGTGGAGTTACTACTCATATGGTAACTGTTTGTTTAACCTTTTGAGAAACTGCTGTACTGTTTTCCGAAGTAGCATTTTACAGGTTTTATAGTTTTACTATAAAATGATTAAATTAGTATTTTTGAGAGTAAGGCAGTAATATTTGAATAATATTTGAATTAAATTTCATATTTTGTCACTAGTGATATATCTTAATGCTGAAAGCATTTTACTAAGTTGTGTTTATTTTTAATAAAAATAGTAAGTAAACAAAATCCACATAATGTGAAATTAGTTTTGAAACTTAGTATTTTAAATTTCAGAAGAACATGAAACAGATGAAAAAAGAGGTAAAATCTATAAGCCATCCTCAAGATTTGCAGATCAAAAAAATCCTCCAAATCAGTCATCCAATGAAAGACCACCATCTCTTCTTGTGATAGAAACCAAAAAACCTGTAAGTCATACTTAAATAAGTGACCATTTATGTTCAGAGATGACACTGCCAGTAATATTTTCTGTACTTCCACTGTAAGCAGGACTTTGGTTTCTCGTTTCTAACTATTTTGGTAGTAGATGTTGAGTTTTGATGCTTAACCTTCCTAGATGAGAGATAATAAATTAGGGCGCATAGATGATACTCTTTCTATGTTTGTTGAGCAGTGAACATTTGCTGTTACTCATAGCATACTGCAAGTTGAAAGTTAGCTATAGTTTAGGCATAAATGTAAAACAATGGGATTGTCTTTTTAAGCAGTGCTGAACTTGGGTATTTAAATGTCAGCATGTGTAGTATCAATTACTTTGGAAGACTGTGTACTCCAACAATGTGTCTGTTGCCTGGAACATTTTTGGAATTTATTTGGATTTACTATTAGAACTAGTGACACTTTCCTTTAAATATTCTCAGTGTTAGAAAGTCTTTATGTTTTGAGAGTGGGATTTTTCATGGGGGATGGTAGGTAGATGTGGGTCTTGTCATTTGGAACCAAATTTGAGGAAATGTGATTATGCTGAATAGTGAGACTGATTTTTCTTCTGTGACTTTTAAAATAGCTCTGAAAGCAACTTAAAAAACAGCTTTATTAAGTGTTTTTTTGACGTATGTTGATAGTTGTGCAACAGTCACTAATCTCTAATTTTGAAGCATTTTTATCATCCCAGAAGGAAACCTTATACTTAATTTCAGTCATCCCTAACCTCTGGCAACCACTAATCTACTTTCTATTTCTTTGGATTTGCCTGTTCTGGACATTTCATGCAGATGGAATCATACAGCATATGGCCTTTTGTGTCTGGCTTTTTAGCATAATGTTTCAAGGTTCATCTACATTTTGGTATATATATCAGTACTTTGTTCCTTTTTATGGTTGAATAACATTCCATTTTGCAGATATACCTCATATTGCTGATCCGTTTATTACTTGATGGACATTTGGGTTGTTTCTACTTTTTGGTCATTATGAGTAATGCTTCTGAAAACATTCATGTATAGGCTTTTGTGTGGACATATATTCTTAATTCTCTTATATTCCTAGGAGTGGAATTGCTGGTCATATGGTCACTAATTGTTTAACCTTTTGAGAAACTGCCATACTGTTTCCAAAGTAGCTGTACCACTTCACAGTCCCATCAGCAGTGTATATGAGTGTTCCAATTTTTCTACATCTTCATCACCACTTGCTAAAATTATTTTAGTCAACTTAGTGGGTGTGAAGTTGTGCATAATTGTGGTTTTGATTTGCACTTGCCTGTGATGTTGAGCACCATTTCATTTATCGTCCACTTGGAGTCTTGTGTAGAGAAATGTCTTTTCAGATCCTTGGCGCAGTTTTTAATTGAGTTATTTTTCTTTTTATTGTTGAGTCGTAAGAGTATTTTACAGCTTCTAGAGTCAAGTCTCTTATCAACTGTGTTGTTTTCTCCCAGTTTGTGGGTTGGCTTTGCCCTTTTTTGTTAGTGTCCTTTGAAGAACAAAAGCTTTTAATTTTAATGAAGTTTATCAGTTTTTTGTTGTTGCTTTTTCTTTTGTTTCTCATGGTGTCATATCTAAGAAACTATTGCCGAATTCAGGCTCATGATGATTCACTCCTGTGTTTTTAGGTCTTATATTTAGGTCTGTGAACCTTTTGAGTTAATTTTTGTATATGGTATGAGGTAGAGGTCCAACTTCATTCTTTTTTATGGGTGGATATTCAATTTCCGTACTTCCATTTGTTAAAAAGACTATCCTCCCCCATTGAATTATTTTGGCACTTTCAAAAGAGGGATTCCAAAAGCATTTTTGGAAGCAGTTTTAAGAGAGGAATTCCAGCGGTGTTACTGTTTGTTTCAGTAATTCATTTCCTTCTAGCGTGATTGTTTTGAAGGGTGCATATTTTTGGTAGTTGTTCATGGCAGTTATTTACATGGCAGTTCAGTTACTTTATGTTTATTAATTTTCCCGCCAGTACCCTTCCAACAGTATTCTGGCCTAAGTATTGTACGCTTTGGGCGGGGGGCGGGGCAGGGGATAAAGTTGGTAGCTCCTTTAAGACTGCTGCTTGTTGTTTTAATAATGTGTTAAATTCTCAGTTTTAGAAAATAGGAAGGAAAGTTCAGTGGTAACAGAAGCATTCTTTCTTTTTAATTTAAATATTTAGATCATAATTGGCACTAAAATAAAAGTTTATTTAAAGTGATCTGATTATCGAACCATTAGTTTTGTTTAACCTTGTTTTCTTTGAAGTATAACTTATCATATCCTTCATAGCCACTGAAGAAAGGCGAGAAAGAAAAGAAAAAAAGCAATTTGGAACTCTTCAAAGAAGAATTGAAACAGTAAGTTTTATAGTGTTGAGAATGGCTCTCATAGATATTTTGAGCTGATACTTACAGATGCACATATGAAGAATGTAGTCTACCAATTTGTTTTTAGTAACTGGCTTACTGTGAAGCTGTTTTAGATATTTTGTGGGTTATGTTTGAAAATGAAATTAGCATTTTGTCCAGCATCTAGGTTGCTTCTATTATGTGAATGCAATTAAATTGATTTAACTAATGTCCAGAGTCCTGTTTGCAGTGGAAACAATATAGTCACTGAGATATGGGTGAGGAGTGGTCAACCTTTAGCTAAGAAAGAACAAATTAAGTGGTTTTAATGTTGAATTTCCTTCTCACCTTAAAAGTGGGCTTTGTATTCCACTGCTTACATGATATATCAGAAGTTTGCTCATGACTTGCAGCTGAGGGACTCTTTAATCTTGGTTGTCAGTACTGGCATTACACACAAATATTTCAGGTTATTTCAAGATGATACCTGGATAAGTTCTGTTATTAAATGTGAACAAACAAATTTTGGCTCGTTATTGGTGATTATATATATTTTCAACAGAATTCAAGAAGAGCGTGATGAGAGACATAAAACAAAAGGCAGGTTAAGTCGATTTGAGCCGCCTCAGTCAGATTCTGATGGTCAGCGTCGTTCTAGTAAGTGACATTTATTTTAATGTTTGTTTTTGTGACGAACTATTCCAAAAACTAAGAATTGTTTTCTTTTCCCCCTTTTAAAGTGGATGCGCCTTCAAGAAGAAATAGATCATCTGGTGGTAATACAGTTTTTTGCTTTTTTTAATTCATAGAAATTGTCCAAACTTTGTATTTTGCAGGTTATAATTTTTTCTTCTCTTTGTCCTAGTTCTCGATGATTATGCACCTGGCTCACATGATGTAGGAGATCCAAGCACTACTAATTTATACCTTGGAAACATTAATCCACAGGTAATATTAGAAAAGTAAGATGAATGTTGGCTCATATGCTGTATACTTTTGTAGGAAAACTGCTTTGTCAGTCATTAAAAAAAATGAAGTCAAGAATCTGAAGTAAGCAGATGTGGTGGAACTAGATAAGTCTCTAAAATTATCTTGTGAAATTGAGCCTTAGCGGTATGGGCCGAATTTTCTTGCTACAATTCCTAAGGGCTTGTCTCCCCTTTCTTTCTTTTCTTTTCTTTTTTTTTAAAAATACATTTATTTAGCTTTGCTCTTCTTCTTATTATTATTTCTTTTAAATATTTTTGGCTGCGTTGGGTCTTCCTTGCTGTGCGCAGGCTTTCTCTAGTTGCAGTGAGTGGGGGCTACTCTTCGTGGTGGTGTGCGGGCTTCTTGTTGTGGTGGCTTCTCTGTTGTGGTGGGTTCTCTGTTGCGGAGCACGGGCTCTAGGCATGTGGTAGTTGCAGCACCTGGGCACTGTAGTTGTGGCGCACAGGCTTAGTTGCTCCGTGGCATGTGGGATCTTCCCACACCAGCGCTCAAACCCGTGTTGCCTGCATTGGCAGGCACATTCTTAACCACTGTGCTGCCAGGGAAGTCCCTGTCTCCTCTTGCTGTAACTGGACTGTCCTCTGATTTTGAAATGTTTTGCTAGGTGCTGATTTTATTTATCAGGATATGATCAGTGGTAGACAATATTCTTTTGAGACTGTCCCCTTCTGGTGCATAGCCTACTTCCTTATGGATTTTTTTCTTTTTTCATCTTAATAATAGCAAAGTAATATTTCTGCTTTGTCTTTTGTATTTTAATTCTTTTCCCTGCTTCATTCTTAATTGTTATGGGGAATATAGTGGTTGTTCTGCATAATAAGATCTTTTAAAAAATACTATATATTTTGGACCTCATTGCATATTTACGCTTTTTTGTTTTCTCTTTTCTTGATTACACTGGCAGCTGGGTGCTGGAAAAAGAAAAAGTGACCAGATCCTTTATTTCTTTCATTGCCAACAAATATTTCCTCCTTGACTTAAGTGTGGTAATTATTGCTGCCTGAAAAAGGTTGCTAAATGCTGAACAAACCATTGCTGTAGAAAGCGTATTTTAGGTGCAGGATCTCAGAAGGAGGAAGAGTGAAGGTAAAGGTGTGCTTTTGATTTCTCCAGCCACCCAGCCTCTCCACCCGGCCACTTACATAAAACAGAATGTTTCTGGTGTGAAAAGATTTGTGCATGCCCCATGAAGGCAGGATTTCACCCTTGTAGGGGTCCCAGTACTTGAATGGAAAGCTGTAGCATTGCTAGGTCTCTTCTCATTTTGCAAAAACTGCTCTGTGCTGCATAGAGTTCTTTTTTCTTTCCTCTTTGCTTACCAAAAATATCTTACGCCTTTTAATAGATGAATGAAGAAATGTTGTGCCAGGAGTTTGGAAGATTTGGGCCCCTGGCCAGCGTGAAAATTATGTGGCCCAGAACTGATGAAGAAAGGGCAAGAGAGAGAAATTGTGGCTTTGTGGCCTTTATGAATAGAAGAGATGCTGAAAGAGCTTTAAAAAACTTGAATGGTAAGGAAGCCCATCTGTAGAACTCAGATATTGCTTTGGTTTTGAAAAGTATTTATAAAAACTCGAGAGGAAAAATGGACCAGAAAGGTAAAGGTTAAACATGAAAATTAATTTAAATCACCAGAGAGCCTTTATTTTCTTTTGAGAGTTATCAGGGTGACTTTTCTTTTCTTTCTTTTAGGAAAGATGATTATGTCTTTTGAAATGAAGTTAGGTTGGGGTAAAGCTGTGCCTATTCCTCCACATCCAATATACATTCCGCCTTCCATGATGGAACATACGCTTCCCCCACCTCCATCAGGACTGCCTTTTAATGCGCAGCCTAGAGAGCGGTTAAAAAACCCCAATGCTCCCATGTTACCACCACCTAAAAACAAGGAGGATTTTGAGAAGGTAATTTAAAAAATGTACATAGGGCCGCATCTAATTTGTAAATACTAAATCTGTGGTAGTATTTCTTTTCAACAATTTATAGAAAGTGTGTGTGTAATTCTGTTTGGCATCTCTTAAAGAAAATGAAATAACTTAGATGTGTTCCCTGCCTTAGCCCATGGAAAACCCTGTATTGGGATACTAGGTCATATTTTTATTTGTGGCTATCATTCCTTTTTTGACCACTTATTAAGTTTTTTTTTTTTTTCCTTTGTCCACTGTTGTATCCAGGTTTGCTTAAGTGTAGTATCTAAATTTACTTTGTTTTGAGAAAGTGATACTTTGTATTTGGTTAAGTGCCTTTTCAGTTAGAAAGACTCCTAAATAGTTAAACTGTTTGGATGGCAGCTAGCTAATAACTTCGTTTTCAAGATCTAAGGTATTAGAATATTTGAGAGCATATATGGTTTTTAAAAAGTTAGCTACTCTAGTAAAAGCAAAGGGTATTTTCTTTTTATTAAACATAAAACCAACTTAATTTCAAGTTATAAGAATTTGTTGGTTCTATTATGAATTAATTACACTTAAAATGACAGGGCTGGTTTTAAAGGCTTGGGAACAAAGTAGCAAACTGTATGGTCAGAGGCAAACAGTTAATGATTTCACAAATTAAAATCTTTATCTGATAATTCTCAGTGTAGTACCTATTTCAGTGCATTGATGTGCATTCTGGCAGGAATGTTCTGATTCTTTGCATTTGGTGAACGTTTACTGTTCACTGAACACATCCATTTGCATTTATGTAATTGCTTAGTGTATAATTACTTCAAATGCAGTGATTGCCTGCAAAACTTGTGATTAGATGTGTAGTATTTTCAATGCATATGTATATTTTTGCTTGTTACTTGTTAACAATACTCACATATTCTATGTTTATTATCTGATGTGACTTCATATACAGACTCTGTCGCAAGCCATAGTCAAAGTGGTTATCCCAACAGAAAGGTACATGTTTTTCTTTATTATTACTGATCTAAATATAGACAATATCCCCTTCTGAATTAAAAAAAAAATGGTGTTGAGGAAAAGGTAGTATCTTGACTGAGCAATGGTTCCTTCCCAGTACTTTTTGGGGGGGGATATGTGAAATTTAACTAACTTTAGTATACTTTGCAATTTTATGTCATTATCTTTTTTGTTTTATTGTTAACAATGTAGGGTATTTTGTAGCTTTAGTAGTTACAATGTGTTTAATAGATTTAATCTGGAGTTGTTAGTCTAATAACATTAGATTATTGGGATGGGAAAATAGGTGTTTTAAATGTATCTTAAATTTTAGATAATGTTACATTTTGACCCAATCTGTTATTTTTTTTCTTGGTTTCTGAATTGTGTGTGTTTAATATGCAACCTTAGTTTGAGTTTTCCTTACTGAAAGCATAGCTTTATTTTTCCTAAATGATTTTAAGAAGGAATTTCTATTATTCTCATGAACACTGACCATAACTAGAAACTTTTTTCATGGTAACAGAGGTGTTTGGAATTCTTTTATTTTCCTTTCTTCCGTTTTTTCTTTTTCAACATAATGTTAAAGCAGAAGAAAGAATTCATGCCGTAGGTATGCTCTTGCTCAGTCAAGCTAAGCCTTTTCCCAAACACAGGAACACAACACTGGTTGAATAATAAATGAACACAAAAGAATACCAAATTCTCTTTGACATTGGCCTTGGTGAGCAACACCAGCTGAAGTGTCTGCGGCAGCGGGGGACCAGGAAAGCAGCATGGGATGGATTGGGAAAGTATACAGGTTTTGACCAGACATTGGTACGATCGACTCCAGTAAATGTGGTTTTATTATAACTGAGAGACAATTTTTGTTTTTTTGTTGTTGTTGCCCAGAATAAGATAATTACCATTTTAAAATAAAATAATGCACTTTAAATTATATCATCTTTTTGTACTACACTGTTTCATTCTGATAGAAAAGTCACCTTTTTAAAAATAAGCACATAATCCTTAAGGAAAAAAGAATGATTACAGTTCTTTAAGAATCTTGAATTTAAGTTAGCAACGACTAATTGTCAGATTTTGATTTTAAATAATCATGAAACATTCTAAAACTTCTTTTAAACTTTAAATTTTCTAAAAATAGATATATCAGTTACAAGCCTGTTTAAAACTATAGTGGGTTTTTTTTTTTCCACTGGTAAAGCACTCACAGGAAAGTAGTATATTGGCAGCACTTAAAAAGCATATATCCAGTATTAGCTTTATATGTGGCTCAGCTTATTTCTAAACAAAATTTTGAGTGTACATTTTGCTGTAAAGTCTTGACTCACCATTACAATGAATCCTTTGTTTTAAACTTGCTAAATCATTTTTCATCTATCTTTAATATGCAAGTCAAGTTGCTTTTGACTTAATTCATGCAAGTTTCTGGATGTGTAGTATTTGTCCACCTAGTCATTGATTTTATATATTATGATACATAAAATTTCCCTTTAATTTGACATATACCAGTGGGAGTTTTGGGACTGAATCAATACCATATCTCCCTTCTTTTAAAACAATGTCATTAACCATATGGATGTTGAGAATACATTCTCATTTGGATATCAAGAACTGCATATTTGCAGACCAATTAATACTTCTGTGAAAGAATTTTTAGATTTAAAATTGATACTTTTGGGTTTTTGTTTTAACAGTTTGAGGTTGAATTAATAATTTTAATATATAGTTTTCCCTCTGTTAAAGATTTATTAAACCTTCATATTTTTCTTTGACCTCTATTAGGTCAAAAAAATTCATTTTTTCACTATAGAGATTTTAGTGTCCACTTAAGTAGGTTTGTTTGAAAACTGAGAAAATAATTATAGTCAGCATGAGATAAATTATTTTACTGTTCATGTACTCTGAAGCAGGGCTTTATAGAGCAAAAAAAAGGTCTTATTCTATAACTATATATTTATTTATATTCTAGCAGTTATATGAACTTAATTTGAGCTGGGAATGCTAAAGGTGTAATTTAGTGTGTGCCTTGTACCAAGAGCCAATATCCTTTTGCTTTTCCCATTTGTTATTTGCCAACTCTATGTGGTGGAGACTGGTGAAATGAGAAATCAGAAGTAGCTATCATAAGCTGAATCATTTTTGCCTGACACTGTAATCAATGTCTAAAATTGTGTTTGGAGCCTAATAAGGTATCAGATTTTAAAAATACTTTATAAGCCCAGTCAACAAAATGACGACTAAAAAGTTACATATGTTTATTTTTGGCTTAAATATTGGGAAGTAATTGTTATGAAAAATGGGAAGGGCATATCACCATGTCCCTTATTTTGGAATATTTTGGAAACAGGACTCCATTCGTTTAAGGCTTTGGCAATATAATTGCTTTATTGATTCAGAACACACAGGCAGAATTATACATGTCATGAGCTATGTGAACTAGTTTGAAGTGTGGTCCAAAGGGATGTTGCCTCATTGAAGGTCAGATTCAATAAAAACTCCATCTGCTATATGTGTACCAGAAAAGCACAGGAGTTGGATGGATTTTTTTAATTATTAAATCAGACCTTAAACTTGTTAATAGTTGTGCATTTTTATAAATTATAGTCATGTATATAACATTTCAGTATCACTATAAAAGTGCTTGGTTTAGGAATGTTTTAAAACTGAGATAGTGTGTAAGTTTTTAGGTGGTTATGATAACATGTAAGCTTTAAGTTTCTGATTTTATATATTTGCAGCTTTCCAGTTAGTTGTGATTCATAATTTAATGTTTTGCATTTGGAAAGTAAAATTAAGTGGTATTTAGAAATTGAAATCTTTATTACTGTGAAGCTGTGTTGTGGTTTCCCACCCTCCCTTCCCTTCCCCTCCCCTCCCACTCCCTTATCCCCATTGCCCCACTCCCTCTTAATGCACAAGGTATTAACGTATGCTCCAGGTTACTTTCTTGGTATAAAATTCTGTATTAGTCAGCAGAATAATCTTTTTCTGCACAATTATAGTAACTTAGGTCAAGTGTAGTTTTATTTAGTGGTAGGTCTGAATCCATTTTCTTTAACTGTGTTGTTGTTGTAGGAATTTGCTCGCCCTGATACATCGAATGATAGAGTTTGTTGTACGTGAAGGGCCAATGTTTGAAGCTATGATTATGAACAGAGAGATCAACAATCCTATGTTCAGGTGTGCATTTTTTTTATTGTGGTAATAACATTTACATGTAACATACAACTTACCATTTATATATGTACAGTTCAGTGGCATTAAGTACATTCATGTTGTTGTGCAACCATCACCATAACTTTTCACATTTTCCATAACTGAAACTCTGTACCCCTTAAACAATAACTCCCCATTCCTTTGGTCCCTCAGCCCCTGGCAACCACCATTCTACTTTCTGTGAATTTGATTACCCTAGGTACCTCATCTAAGTGGAGTCATACCTTATTTGTGCTTTTGAGACTGGCTTATTTCACTTAGCATAATGTCTTCAAGGTTCATCCTTGGTGTAGCATGTGTCAGAATTTCCTTACCTTTTAAGGCTGAATAATATTCCATTGCATGTATATATCACATTTTGTTTATCCTCAGATGTGCATTTTAAAAAATACTTTAAAATTATTTTTTGGAATTAAAAATACTCAAAGAAAAAAGTCCTAAAAGTATGAGGTTATTTTCATAATGGGGTGAGAAAGCAGTTTTAATAATTAGACTAGAATGTGCCTGGGTCAATTTTCCAGTGATTTCCATGGTTTGATTAATTAAATAGCTTTGTTTTTAGCATTCTCTAGGAGGAAAATATTTTTCATTGTGTTTTTCAATGAAAGAGTCTTTCATAAGCAAAATACGGTAGAATAAATGAGGTTTATAAGAAACTACTTATCTTCTTTTTTTTTTTTTTTTTTTTTTTTTTAAAAGGATTTTCTTATTTATTTATTTATTTATTTATTTATTTATTTTTGGCTGTGTTGGGTCTTCGGTTCGCGCGAGGGCTCTCTCCAGTTGCGGCAAGCGGGGGCCACTCTTCATCGCGGTGCGCGGGCCTCTCCCCACCGCGGCCCCTCCCGTCGCGGGGCACAGGCTCCAGACGCGCAGGCTCAGCAATCGTGGCCCACGGGCCCAGCCGCTCCGCGGCATGTGGGATCTTCCCAGACCAGGGCACGAACCCGTGTCCCCTGCATTAGCAGGCAGACTCTCAACCACTGCGCCACCAGGGAAGCCCTACTTATCTTCTAAATAGTTATATCTAACACTTCATTTGCAATTTACTTAAGTCATTTAAAAACCACTGCTTTTGAAGTTATATCTTGGGAAGACCTCTCCATTGCCAGACACAGTACCCGACACATAGTGTTCAATAAAACTGATTGTAAGACTCAGCAAGATGCATACATACCTTCTGAGTATTAGTGTCAGTCACAAAGGCGGTCTGTGGTTGGGGTGAGGAAAGGGATAGATGGCAGTGGGTGAGGATTTCTCTTCAGGGATCTTTGCTTTGGGTTTTATTTAGAAGTAAATAGGCAAATAATATTTCTCATTTGTTCATATTTACTTGAAGATAGTTCTCCATTAAAGAATCCAATGTTTAATTTTTTTTTTGTTTTTGTTTTAGATTCTTATTTGAAAACCAGACACCAGCCCATGTTTACTATAGGTGGAAGCTTTATTCTATTCTGCAGGCAAGTATAATCAACTACTTTGTTATTTTGACTCTGAGGTATTAGATCTTTCTAATAACATTCTGGACACTTAACTAGGGAGATTCTCCAACTAAGTGGCGGACAGAAGATTTTCGTATGTTCAAAAATGGATCTTTTTGGAGGCCACCACCGTTAAATCCATATCTGCATGGGATGTCAGAAGAGCAGGAAACAGAAGCTTTTGTAGAGGAGCCTAGTAAAAAGGGAGCACTTAAGGAAGAGTAAGATTTTTACCTTTCTTGTTTTATATTCAGAAAAGTTGCTTTAATGGTCACTTTAATTAATGGTCTTAATACGATGTGTTAACCCTAAAATAAAATGGTTTTTAAAATTTGTGATTGTTTAAAATAGTAACATCTCTTAACATATGCATTGTAGTTTTAAAAATCTTGGCAAGTATTATAAGTGTGTGTCCTACTCAACTTGACCTCTTCCTACTGATAAAAATTGTTGATGATCTCTTAAGTGATGGTACTCCAGCAGTGGAATACTTTATATTCTTATAGAAATTATTTCATGGCCCTTAGAACTGTTGCCTCTTTGAATGCAACGTAAAGAGGTAAAGTTATTTTATGGCTTAGTGAAGTCAAATGGGTGACTGCAAAGCTGCTCCATGCAGTGCCGTGTGCGGCCACCGTGGAGACATGTTATCATTAGTGCCAAGTCAGCACTGCTTCAGGGCAGTTAGCCTGGTTTAAGAAGCAGAAACAAATGTAACTATTGAAGTGTTTAGAGGAAATTCTGTATACCTGAAGGGGGAAAAAAAAGGCCAAAATAATTTTTAGCTTATAGGATTATATACTTCACTGTCAATAAATCTTAGTGCTAGTTGCATTGATGCATTGTTTGTGAGAGCATTGCTGATAGAGAACTATAGCAGTTGAGAGTATATTTGCTTCTGAAGATGTATGTTCATCATTACTTTTGCCCAGGGATCTGCATACTCAGCCCATAGGCTAAATCTGGCTACCTCCTGTTTTTGTAAATAAAGTTTTATTTGAACACGGCCATACCCATTCCTTTGCATGTAGTCTGTGGTTGCTTTGGTGTTATAGCAGCAAAGCTGAGTAACTGTGACAGAGACTGTATGACTTTCAAAGCCTAAAATATTCACTCTGTGATCCTTTACAGAAAAAGTTTGTCAACCCTTGCTTTATAGCCTGTCCTAATCCTATGCAGAAGTGCTAAAGTAACAGACTTCCTTCAAAGGAGAGTGAAGGCCATGAAGGTTCTTCTTCAGTGTAATAGGATAATAGGAGTGGGACATTTGCGAAGACTCTTGAAAAAATGCCTATAATTTAAAATTTACTTAATTTGTAAACTAAAAGTCACTAAAATAATTTATTATTTCCCGGGATAGTTTTCTTCCCCATATAAATTCTTTAAAAAAATGTAACATATTTGGAATACATAACACAAATCAGACTTAACACAACTTAGTCTTCAGAATTTTATCTGAGTGGGTTTTAAAGAAATTAACGTGCGAGCAGAAACTATAATGGCATTTGAAATTTGTATTTATAAATACTTATAAGTTAAAAAATTCGTATTCAGACAGAGGGACAAATTAGAAGAAATTCTGCGGGGGTTAACTCCAAGGAAAAATGATATTGGAGATGCAATGGTTTTCTGTCTTAATAATGCTGAAGCTGCTGAAGAAATAGTGGATTGCATTACCGAGTCATTGTCCATCTTAAAGACACCCCTTCCCAAAAAGGTATGGGAATAATTTCTCCTAATGGAACATTTAGAAGTAAAGGAGAGGTAATAGTTGGCTTCTGTTTGAATTGAAATTGGATTCCTTTTTGAATGAAGAAGTTGACTGAAGAAATCTTTCTGGTGCAGTTTCATTTTCCTTCTGCCTGGGAAACTTATCTTAGTTATTAACACACAGATTATCAACAGATTGAAATGTAAATGAGTTACAACTTTTGTCCCTGCCAAAGTCATGGTTGTGGTGATACTGAATTTCTTAAAACTCTTCTCATTAGTTAGGATTATTAAATTGTGGCTAAACATTGGCCTTATGCTGTTGATTCAAAAAATTTCAATACGGAAATTTTTTTAGATACGTTTTTTGCTGTTGGTTTTTTATTTTTAATCCATTTTATGCTATCTTTTGGTATTCTAGATTGCCAGATTATATTTGGTTTCTGATGTTTTGTACAACTCTTCAGCCAAAGTTGCCAATGCTTCCTATTATAGAAAATTGTAAGTATAGTGATGTAAATTGATATGCCTGAACTAAAATATTTAAGGGTAAGGAGCTCAGAAAAGAGGATAGTTTTGTTAATTAATACCCTCAATAATAAGAAATAATTTGAATTTCTTCATAGTTTGTTGAATATTCTAAAAATTGGATTGTATTCATTGAAGTAAACCACTTTAAGCTAAATTATTATAATCTTTTGAAAGTTTTTCTATCAGTTTCTTGATTAACTTGATAAAAGAACAAATAGGAAGAGTTAAAAAATCACTTTATTCCTATTGTGTATTTAGCCACTTGTGTAATAAATAAGCTGAAACACTAGAAATAGTGGCCAACAAAGGAAGAAAACAAAGGAGCATTAACTATTTACAGAATCAGTGTTCTCTGATCATCATTGTATTGGTTGTGGTTCATTGTTTATGTTTTCCTAGGCAATAGGAAATTATGTTGCTGTATATTAATATATAACTCCTCCTCAGTTCCCCACAGTTCCTTTTTGGTGTTTATTTTATGAATTAGGGAAGCTTTTCTTTAGGAACTGGCTCTGAAGGGAAATTTGGAGGTTTGGGCCCTAATCTTAGCTCTGCTATTCCTTCTTTTGCCTTGGACAGGTCACTTACCTTTTCTATTTCCTGTTTTATAAAACAAAGTGGTTGGACTAGATGGCTCAAGGTATCCTAGATGTAAGAGTTCCTTGTTAATTAAGGGAACTAGTTCTTAAGGCTCTTCGTGCGATTTTGCAGAAGAAAAATTCAGAATAATAGGAGTTAAAGTTATAGTTTTAGAGTTTAAACACCTAATTCTTATTTTTAAAGATTTACTTGATTAATTTATTTATAAAATTAAAAGTCCAGAGTGGTTTTCATTGGCCTAGCATGTTGAAGTAGATAAGGATTTTTAAACACGTTCTATTGTAAAAAACATATTATTTGAATTTCAGTTTTGAAACAAAGTTGTGTCAGATATTTTCAGACCTCAATGCTACCTATCGTACAATTCAAGGCCATTTACAGTCTGAAAACTTTAAGGTACGTTTATTGTTTGGGTGTTTTTGCCCTAGTGTTTTAAATGGGAAGTGGGCACTGGAAGCACATTGGAGGGCTAAAAGAGTATGTTAAGTAAGTGTAAGACATAACTTAGATGTTTCAGAAATTATTGTTTTAAAATTTACTGCCATTTTACCTTCAGTATCAAAAAAAGTCTGAAATTTAAAAATATGTCTAGTGTTTTGTTGGGTGTCTGTTTTAGTTTTAAGGATTTTATTTAAACATTTTAAATACTGGTCTTTTCACAGAAAACACTCAGAAGATCACTTGTTTTATAGTGGTGTATATTATTTGGCTGGATTAGGAATGTAGTTATTCATGTTGAAAGTATATTCAGTTATTAATTTTTTATTAACGCTCAAGCTGTAGACCAGTGTTAAGAAAAGCCAAACAGAATACCTTACTTATAGTTGAAAAAATAGATACACTTTCATGGGAAGAATACTCATTAAGGAAATTTTTAGCTTGGGAAGATGCCCAATGACCCCACCATTTAGGGATTCAGACAAACAACTCCATTAAAATTTTTTTTGACCTTAAATTTTGACCATAAAACAGAGATTATAGAAAAGTTTAAGGAGGGGACAGAGAGAAGTGTTAGCCAGAATCAGGAAGTACTTCATCGGACCATAAAGGAATTCAGATCAAAATGTGGGCTACCTTGATATCCAGCTTTCATAAGTTTCTAAGCTAGTGTTTCCCAGAATGTGGCCTCATGTGTACCACCAGTGGTATGGGACCTTGGTCTTAGGTGACTGAGAGCAAACAGTTACTGTTTCTTTTTTATTACATTTATTCTTAGTTTCTTTCCTCTTTTAATGGGGAGGTAATATTCATTTTTAAAAAAAATATTGTAACGATGAATAGTTATTTCCCTTAAACTTTAAAAAGAATATTGGTTTAAAGGAAAATTTAGCAAATTATGATGGTCATTATCATGAGATGATGTTGGATAGTTATTGCCCTAAATAATAATTCATTGTCTTTTTCCTGTTAGCAACGGGTAATGACCTGCTTTAGAGCATGGGAAGATTGGGCAATTTATCCAGAACCATTTTTGATCAAACTACAAAATATTTTCTTAGGACTTGTAAATATTATTGAAGAAAAGGAGACAGAGGTAGGTATTCAGTGTATTTGTCCGATTATCTTAAAATTTATTTCTGGAATGCTGTGGAGGTATGATATGTTACAGATGTGAGTAACATTTCTTTGTGGAAAATGCCTACTGTTTACCACTGAACAGTGGATTTTTGTTGCTGGCATTGCTGGAGCCCAGGACTTGAAATTATATGTAATAGGAATTCTCTGTTTTGTGTCCTTATGTGAAAATTGGTGACTTTTTAAATTTGATGACATGAAAGGATTTATAGTATATTAGTAGAAAAAAAGCAAGTAATAGAGCAATGTATATAGCATGATTTCATTTTGTTAAACTAAAGATAGCTGTGTAAGTAAACATGTACCTGAAAAGATGCACCACAGTGGTAGCAGATTGTATTCATCACCATTCTGGTTTTTTTTTTTTTTTTTTTTTTTTTAACCTCCTCAATAGTTCTTAAATGCATCATCTTCATTTCTACCATCCTAATCCAGCTATCATACTTTCACTTTCACTGCTCCAACCACATGGTCCTTGTTTCAGTTTCTTAAGTATGTTTCCTCCTACCATAGACCTTTGTACATGTTCTTTCCTCTTTCTGGAACATCTCTTCTTTATCTGAGACACTTCAGATCTCAGTTTGAGCATAAATTCATTGAGCCTTCTCAGACCTCTTTAGGTGGAACCTACTTATTACACATTATAATAATACAGTGCACCTCTTTGTTATAGCAGTCATCGTATATTGTTGTGATTTTCTGATTGCCTGGCTCCTTCTCTGCCCCCCGTCCCCCCGCACCCCGCAATTGTACTAAGCTCTATGACGGGAGGGACTAGGGGACCAAGGCTCGTTTTTGCTCATCATTGTATCCTCAGTGCCTCACATGGTACCTGGCATAATTAGGTACTTGGTAACTATTTGATAAATATTGCACAGATAAATGCGTCTTTGTCAGCTGGATGATAAAAATATATTCTTATTATATCCTCACATTGTACCTGGGCATGTTAGTTGGTTTATACTGGATTGCAAGTTAATCTTTTAGCAATATGACTTTAGCAAGCAAAAGAAAATGTTACAGTAGTATGTGTTTTTATAGGATGTACCAGATGACCTTGATGGTGCCCCCATTGAGGAAGAGCTTGATGGTGCACCTCTAGAAGATGTGGATGGAATTCCTATTGATGCTACTCCCATTGATGACCTTGATGGAGTCCCTATTAAGAGCCTTGATGATGATCTTGATGGAGTGCCTTGTAAGTTCAAACTTCAAACTCATTAAATCTAGCTAATAAGTTTGATTCCAAGCCTCTTTAATTTCCACACATGCTGATATGGAAAAAGGTTATAATTTCTCAGTAAGGTTGTCAGTCATTAACTTTTTTCTGTCTTTTAGTTCTGACTTTTCAGAATTGAACTACCCAGTAATACATTCGTGCCAAGAAAAAGGTTTCCTTTCTGGTCACGTTTATTTGTTGGGACAGTCAGCCTCTTAAAATATTAGCAGCTTTTTCCTGTCTTAATTGTTAGGAAACTATAGGCAAAATCTTGTGTTCAATTGTATGCATAATCCCAGGTGCTTGGTTTTATCAGTTCTATTTTTATTATTAGTTTTCCTAACTTATAGATTCAGTTTTCCTAGTTGCCTGGAATCATTTTTGGAAATAAGTATACATAATCTTTAGTACATTTGGATTATATGTTAAAATATTGAATAATATATGAATTCTGCAGTTTAAACAATAAGTAGATAAAGGTACTAAAGTTTCTTTTACTTTCTCAGCTTCTCCATTTGCTTGCAGTAACCACCTCTATGTTCTGGGTATATGTGTGTGTGTGTATATCTCTCTCTCTCTCTCTATAGATATATAGATATATACACACACACACACACATATATATGCCTATGTATGTATATAAATTATATTTATACTTATATTTAAAAATTGGACCTCAGGTGCAGAGAATTGGATTAGTCATAATCCTTGTTCTTGACACTAGCATTATTAGTCCATGTGTGACCTTATTTAATTTTACTTTTTAATAATAAGTAAATATTCATGAGCTCTTTAAGTCATCCTCTAGTAGTCGGAGTTAATGACTCATCTTTCTTCAACAGTGGATGCGACTGAAGACGCAAAGAAGAATGAGCCTATATTTAAGGTTGCCCCGTCAAAATGGGAGGCTGTAGATGAATCTGAATTGGAAGCGCAGGGTAAGTAAAAATACAATAAATACGAAGCTTTAAAAAATTGAGTACTTAAAATTTTACCAAATCATTGTTGTGTGTGTACGTGTACATTTTCCTTTTGTATTTTATAACATGTTTCAACCTTAAGACCCAGTGTTGTCATATTTTATGTCTAGTGGCTAAGTTTTCATTGTGGTTGCTGTTTAAATTATCTTAGATCCTTCAGTTTGGATGCTTCAAGAGTAATCAGAGAAATCACTAAAAACCTTTTAGGTTAAGCCATTTCAGTAGAAAATGTAGATGGGGAGCTGTACCTATTTGGAAATTAGAGGTCAGTTTCAGAAAAACCAAAGCTTTGTCTCTTTTATAATGCTTGACTTCTTAGATGCAGTTTAGACCTACCTTTCATACTTGCTTGGACATGTATCCTAGAGCTTATAATCTATAATTGTTAATTTAGTATTTGTAGGTTCTAATGAAATAAATCTTACCATCTAGCATAGAAATAAGGATGACAACATTATTTGTCACCTCATGAATTTGAATAAAATTACAGTGTAGGTGTGAGGAAAGAAATACATTTAGTACATAGAAATGGCTATTCAAAGAAAAGATAAATGTAGATAACTTCTGTAATATAAACTTTCAGTTCTAAAGCTGGGCTTCTACTGTGCTGCTGCAAAAATGCTGATTTACCTTATGGAATTACATCCTTTTTTTCCTTCCATTCAGCTGTAACAACTTCTAAATGGGAGTTATTTGACCAGCATGAAGAATCAGAAGAAGAAGAAAATCAAAAGTAAGAATCTAAGTTTCGAATATACTCAGTTTCTTATTGCATATGAACTCCCTTTTTCATTAAGAGGTATGCTTGAAATAATAGTGACGAGGAAAACTTAACTCTTAAAAAAACTTGTTTTAAGAGGATCATTTTTAGTTCTTCATTGTTTTTCCAGTGAATAAAGAGCTTTTGCTTTCTGGTTTTGACGCATCTGGTTTCACTTTGCTTTTGAGTTTGTTTTCCTATGCTAGGTTATACATTCTTACTTTGTAGTTACTAAATGGTCAACTGCATTTATTTTAAGTCTTTGTCATCAAGTATTGTTTTGGCTCCACAAAAAGTGTTTTTTAAAATGTGAATGGGAAGGTTATGCTCCTTTTTGGGAGGGATTGTGCATTGCTAAGAAAAATAATGCATTATGACCATTATGACCGTTACGTTATTTAAATATTAACACCTCAGAAGAACTAAGAATAACTAAAAGAAAAAAACCATTTTACCTTTATCGTATGGAGAAATTATAGTTTTCAATTTTGCTCTTTGGTAATTACCCCCGGTTGATTTTGAGTTTAACACTGAATGTGATTATAGGAATTCCTGCTCCCAAATTCTCCTGCAAGTTTATGCTGGTAGTTTTTTTTTTTTAAGGTAGCACTTGACACCTTTAAAAATCATTGCAAAGAAAGTTAATTTTTTTTAGTAGGGAAAGAGATGGCATCAAAGCAGAGGTTTCTGGGTTTTTGTTTTTGTTTTAAATCGTCTTTTATTGTTTTCATATGGAAGAGTGCACAAAAGGAAAAGTCCCTTTGTGTCCCAGCACAGTGTTAGCATTTAGATTTAAGGCAATATGATTGAACAGCATTTGTGGAAACACAGTTTGATATGATGAAGAAAACTTGGCAATGGTGATGTCTTTCCAGAAACAGTGTGATCAGAACAAGTCAGCAATGATTATGACAACATGTTTACAAAATATAGATGTGGTTCGCTGATGGAAGTACCTCTCTGAGGCTGTTTAGGAGTACAGGAATTGGGAACAGTCCAGTTTGTTTTCATTTTATGTCTGCAGTCCCATCATTAGTAACATCTCTCACCATTGTAGAATCACTGCTTTTTAAAATGAGTATGTGTATTCATAAAATAATTATTTAATTTAAGGGAAAGAAGGGTAGAAAAGCCATTGCAGAACTCAAATATTGTTCAAGCTGTTTTGTTTCTAAAGGTGCTAATTTTTTTGCATTGAATTTGATATTTATGTTAATGTTTGAAATGTGAAAGCATTTTTGTGTTGATGGTAATTGTACATTCATACAGTGAAGCATGGATCACTGAAAGTATAATTTATATTTTTGATGTTTCCTAGGAGCTCCAAGTAAGTCATGATAACATGAAAATAACTTTTTGAAAGTACAAAGCAGGGAAAAATACTTTTTCACATGCTACTGCTTTCTGGGCCTTGAAATTTTCTTGCGCCTCACTGCTGCTCTCTAGTGGCTGAATCCAAAATGCCTTTTTACCAAGGAGCTGCTTTTTTTGGGGGTGGTGGTGCTGAGTTGGGTCTTCGTTGCTGCGCGCAGGCTTTCTCTAGTTGCGGTGAGCGGGCTTCTCATTGCAGTGGCTTCTCTTGTGGAGCACGGGCTCTAGGCACGCGGGCTTCAGTAGCTGTGGCTCGCGGGCTCTAGAGCACAGGCTTGGTAGTTGTGGCGCATGGGCTTAGTTGCTCCGCGGCATGTGGGATATTCCCGGACCAGGGCTCGAACCCGTCTCCCCTGCATTGGCAGGCGGATTCCCAACCACTGCGCCACCAGGGAAGCCCTGGAGCTGCTTTTTGACACTAGTAATTATTGTCTTTGTGGCAGAAAGGTGATTAAAAATATATATATAGCACTACTAATGCTTTGGAGAAAAGTTCCAATAGTAATTTAATTTGTTGGTAGTGAATTCTGTATGGGTTTAGAGTCTTGAATTTCCAGTTCTTTAAAAGAAGAGCAAGATGAGGCCATGGTGAGATCTGAACCTAGAGCTGGTAACTAAGAGCTAAAGTCAAAGCCAGTTAGAACAGATCACTCAGGCCTTACAAAATTTAAATAGCAGCTGTAAAGTATGTATGTATTTTAAATTCTCAAATTGTGTAGTTCATTTTAAAAGTCTTAAATAATATGATTAGTGTTTAGTGTCTAGCCGCCTATATTCTTTCTCTGTGTGTATAAAAACATGCATATCTATTTAAAGCATAAGTTATGTAATATTGTACATATTATTCTGTGACCCATGTTTTTCACTCAAGTATCATGGGTTTTGTTATTCCATGTCAGTCCATATGTTTATCTGCTGTGTATTCTGCAAACATTCAGATAAGTGTACAAGGAAGTTTATCAAGGAATATTTCAAATTGCAAAAAAAAATTTTTGAAAAAATTGTAAATAACAGGCTGGAATTGGTTAAGTAATCTCCATTGCATAGATAACACAGTTTCATTAGCTATGTTGCATCTTTATTGATTAACTCTTTCCAGAATAATCCTTCAGTAAATAATCTGTATTTACACACACACACACACACACACTTTAACCACTAAAAGCATCTGAGACCCTTGTAAAACTATTTTGCACCATAAAACAGGAAATTCTCGTCTTTTAAAAAATTAGCTAAGAACTGCATTTAGGAAGTTTCTGACAAATTAATGAGAAATATTAAGTAAAAGTTTATTTCTGAAAAGAATATGGTTTTTAATCGTTGGTTTTGACTTTTTCCTCTTTTTTTCGTCACCTAAGTATTGTATTGAGTTGTGCCTATATGTGCTACTAATAATTTGTGGGGCTCTGAGAGTATAAAGTGTGAAAAGTATTTTATTGGTATTCTAGAAAGGACCTTTAGATGAGAAATAAGCTAGTAGCATAGTCCTCTCTTTATTTTTATCTACCTTGCTTAAATTTTTCTCATTCAGTGTGTGACTCTAAAATAGTTAAAATTTTATTTGGAAAGAATTTGGTTATAATTGTTTTTATATTATTATGAATGTTTTAAATATATACTAAAAGAACTCCTCTTATTCATGGTAGAGTGTAGTACCCAAATACCAATATATAAAGGCTTATCAGGTTCAAATATTAAGGGAAAATGGCATATATTCTAGGCTGTGCCAGTAATGTTCATATCACAATATTGTTTATGAGGAATTTTGTTTTTATATACATAAACATTTTGAGTTTGTACATGGAAGACTTGTTTTGCCCAGATCCAACATTTACACTCACAAGGCCCAGTCCCAGAGCATACGACTTTTTTTTTTTTTTTTTTTTTAAAGTCCCATCATTCTTTGTGCTTCAAGAACATTGAAGAACATTTGTTAATCCTATCCTGGCAATGATGAGCAGCTTGTCATAGTTGCTTCCCTGTCTGTTTCCACTCGATTGCTTCTGGAAGGACAGGAGAATTTTTCTTCGTTGTATCCTTAGCTATGGTAGTCACTTAGTTTATCATTTTCTTTTTATCTGACATAGAACCAATACAACTTTCATAATCAACTATGACATGAATACTAATGTGTGCTAAAATTTAAAATTAATACACTGTTTTATTCTTAGGGTTATGTGTTAATTAGATAAGGTCTTTTACTCTGTGACTCAAACTTATGTATTTTCTAGCTTACAGGCTCTGCTGAAGGAAGGGTAAACATTTGGCTTTTTAAACATTGACCATCATGAAATCACTCTGAACTATGAAGTATGCAGAAATCACTGATTGATTATTCATTTCATTTAACAGTTGAAAGGAAAGTTTGTGGCAGAATGAAAAGCACAGAAATAACATAAGCAGAATTTTTAGAAGTGTGATTATGTTGAAGCTCAGATTTTTTCTATGGAGGAAACATAAGAGTTTTATAAAATTGTTATTTGATCAGATATGTAGTAAAAAATGTTTTAGTGATGAATTGTCCTCTTATGTTTTGTTAACATTATTTAAGCTCTAAGGCAGTGAAAAAATCAAAAAGCTGTACTGTAAAATGTAATTTTTTTCCTTGCTGTCGTGACATACAATGTATTCTGCTTATTTATTTCCAAAGTCAAGAAGAAGAAAGTGAAGATGAAGAAGATACTCAAAGTTCCAAATCTGAAGAACATCATTTGTACTCTAATCCAATCAAAGAAGAAATGACTGAGTCCAAGTTCTCTAAGTACTCTGAAATGAGTGAGGAAAAACGAGCTAAACTCCGTGAAATTGAGGTTAGTATTGCATTGAAGCTTAAACTACACTACACTGGCCTTCTTTCACTTTTCCCACCAAACTGTGCTTCCTCTTAGCATCATACCTTGGTCCATACTGTTCCCTCTCTGTCTGGAAACCTTCATACCAGCTGTCTTCCTTCAGGTCTCTTAGTTCAAGCATCTCTTCTGTCTTTCTGTTACGATTTTACATGTGTTGTGGTATGTGTATTTTTTTTTTTTTTCTTGCTTGCTTGTTTAGTGTGTTCCCCACTAGGCTGTGATTTCTGCAAGGGTAAGGGACCATGTCTGTTGTCTGTTCAACATCATATCTCCAGTGCCTGGCACATAGGAGCCCTTCTGCAGATATTGATGTAATGAATAGATTATATCTCACATTATGAAATCCATCACATTTTGAGCATAAATAGTATGTAACAAAAAAAGTGAGATATTTTCTGACACGTTCAAGTTATGTATACATGGTACTATAGTAGGCTCATTTTCAGTGTCTGCACGAGTGATGGGGAGAGAGTAGACGTTGATTGGGGCTTAACAATAAGAAGGGGAATAACTTAAGTGGGAATCCAAACTCTCAAGACTTCTCTCTCCATTCCCTTTTCTATTATAATGCCTTTTTAAAATTACCAAAGGTATTCAGACACGTCAGTGAGGGGAGGGTTCTGTAATGGGAGACTTCCTTATTTCTTGCCCCAGGTGGTGGAACATTCCCAGTAAATATTAGCAATCGTGTAGCAGTCAGTCCAGAATCTCAAAAGTATACATGAGAGTGAATTTTAATACTCTGTCCATTCATTTAACAGTATTTTATATGCCTACTGGTTGTCAGTGCTGTTCCTCTTACTAACTTATAATACCTACCATCTTAATTTCCACTTCTCCACTTACTCACTGTTGGGCTGGTACAAGTTCTTGCCCACCTCTTTCTCGATATCACCAAGCCAAAAAGTTAATAGAGAAAACGTTTTGTTTCAACCTTACACAGAATCAGTATGATGTCAATTTTAAGTAGAGAGGAGGGATTTTCAGAGTTAGTAAGTTGATTCATTTTTCCTGAGGTATATTCATATACATTCTTTATAAAATTGTAGGGGAATAAGATGTTGTGTTATCAGTGAATGTGCTCACCCGTGGACCTTTTTCAAGCTGCACTCTCCCAGTCTTACTGAACTCTGCCTTACTGACCTGATGGATCTGTTGGAGTAGAAACAAAGATTGAGTTCAATAAAAAATGTATTTTCTTGATAATTGAATTACCCTCTTATAAATGCCAAAACAGACTGTTTCTAAATGTTCTGTTTTCTTATTGACTTGAAAGAAAACCGTATGATACAACTTTTTTGTTAATTTGGATGGTTCTACACTGTATATGTATATACTGATATGTGCTACACATGCATATACAGAGGTGCACATACCAGCACACCTTATATATATACATTATATACATATATATATATACACATTTCCCTACATATACATTATATATATATACATATATATGTGTACATATATATATACATTTCCCTACTTTATATGTTCTTTGAGAATCTGGCCTCTCTCTTTGTTAGATACTCAGCGATTGTTCATCCTGCTCTCATAGTGACTACCCTATCGCAATTTACTTACCCTTTTGGGATTTGAACGTGAGCCAAATCCTGATTTTAAAATGTAGATCTTGGCTTTGTTACAGAATTATCTATTCTTCTCCCTTATTTACTCTGAGATTTAGTCGCCTGGAGTAAAGGTCCACAACTGGTGGCAAATTAGAACTAGAACTCAGGGCTCATGAGCTTTATTCATGCACGCTGTCTTCTCTGCCCCTAAATTCAAATGTCAGTTTCTGAATTGAGAATTCAGTGAATACCTTTTTATTGGAGAACCCTTAAATAAAGAATTAAGTTCTAATTAGTTTTATTATATACTATAGTATATATAGTATGTATAATGTATATTTATAGTGTAGTTTTTCTTTCTAAAAGCTCTTTTCTTCCCCACATGTGTCGTAATAAAGACATCTATAGCTGAATCTTTTTTACCATGGGATTAATAAAAACCAAAGGATTTATGTTATAAAATATTGACATTCTCTGCAAAGCACTTAGAAAACATGCAGCCATAAATTACAGTGTTTACTGGAAGCAAGTTCTTAATCTTTCAGATTCTGCTTAAAGCAGTGCCTAGGCTGGCGTTTTCTTTTCTCATTCTGCTGTTGTCTCCGTTTCTATCAAAGGGGTTGGAGGAGTGGAACACTAGGTGGGGAGCCAGGTGAAGGGTCTTCTTTGTTGTTGAAGTAGAAAGATCCCTTTTCTGCCCTCATCCCTGAGGAAAGAGTGAATAGTTGAGGGGAAAGGTGATATACTCGGCACTGTCCCATGGCAGCCAGGGGATAGATGGCTAACAAGCCATTCCATGGGCTACCCTCTTTTGAGTTGGGACCCTTTGTGACCTGTTTTCTGGGTGCCCTGGACTTGTGCTTGTGCCTGGGTTAGGCCACATCAGCAGGAACTGTAGCTAGGGATTTTATAATAATCTTCAAAAGGTGCTCTAGGAATGCCTTTCTTTCACCAAAGTAACATTCAGGTCTGTTGTTTGACTCTGGGATGCTTAACTCTTAAACTGATTTACCACAAATTAGAACAGTCATTTTTGTCAAGTCATCTCGTGTGGCTCTGCAGAGAGCACGTGGGCCAGAGTCTGATTACTTGAATTCTGCATAGTTGGGCTTGTCTGACAAGTGGCCTTCCGATTAGAGAGTTACACATTGATGTTATATTTTGACTGAGTCCTTAATCAGTTACTATATGTTTTTATGTTTTATGTTGCTATACTTATGCTTTTCGTTTTTATACACTTGTTTCAAAGAAGAGAGTGTTTTTTAAAGGAGCAAAGCGCTGCTTGAGAAGCTATAGTGATAAAAAGATTTATTTTAAATATGTGTTATTTCACAGCTCAAAGTTATGAAGTTTCAAGATGAATTAGAATCTGGAAAAAGACCTAAAAAACCAGGCCAGAGCTTTCAGGAACAAGTAGAACACTACAGAGATAAACTTCTTCAACGAGTAAGGAATAAGTATATGCAGTAATATGCATTTTCCAGAGTTATTTGTTTGACTGCCTACAATATTGATATATTGGGATATTTAAGGAAAAGAATATTTCAAATTATATCCTTTGTCTAAATGCTGAATATTGGTAGCTAACTAGGGACATTTGAAACTTGACGTTTTACAGTTATTTCAGCATGGAAAGCAGTCCTAGGGCAACAGCACACTGTTTTATTCCTGATACTCCCTGTGGAGCATGAAATCCTGCTAAGAACATGCTTTCAGAACTGGAAGATCCTATAGAAAGAGTCACATTTGTGACAGTGAGACACCAACAACCCTGAGAAGTAGCACAGAGTCAGAGATGCAGTTAGGGTTTGGGAATTTCATTCAGGACTCCTTTTCCATTGTGTCCAAGGAGGGACAGCAAGTGGCAGAACATCTCATCTGTGAGTTCTAAGCTTTTGAGGGACCTCATATTCTTATACATAAAAAAGTGTGTAGGGATATACAGAGAATTTTAGAACAAGGAGGCCTACATGATAATTGTTGAAAGAACCTAGGAATTTTATTGGGAGTGCTATTAATTTTTACCTATATCTTGACTGTCATTACAAATAAAAGATTATAGAGAGAAATAGAAACAACTAGAAAGGGAGCTTAAAATCATACAAACCTATTAATGGTGACGGAAGCACAACAGTATGGTAAAGCAGCTTGTCGGCTGTGCAGCACTGTGGACTCCCGGCGCCGCTGTCTGCTGTGCGCTCCCAGGCACGCCACTGAAACCTGCTTTTACTCTGTGGAACTGGGTTGATAAGTCCCAATTTTGCAGGATTGTGAATTAGATAATAGCTGCATTACTCTTTATTATTGAATTAAAGTGTTTAAAACATCTTGAGTGTTTTAACTGTAGTCTGATTCCTATGAAAGTATCGATCAGGAAAATGTACCCTACAGATCACCAGGGGAAGTCAGTCTCCTCAGCATCACTTTTTAAATTTGTGCTCAGTATGTTGTATTTGGAAAAAAGATAAATGAGTTGTTTTTTTTTAAAAAAAGATGTTATGTATCTGAACCCCATGAGTCCCTTTGGAGATGGTGGTAGATGTTTGATCTGCATGGAAGACTACACCTTGAGATGCCCACTGGGTCTAATGTAGTAATACGTGTATTACCATTTTAGTCTCCTTGCATTCCATGGTTGTAATTGGAGGGAAGAATGTATTTTTTGAAGGTATATACTAGGGGTCAGCAGACTAGGGCCATCACCTCATTTTTGTAAATAAACTTATTAAAACACAGCCATACCCCTTCACTTTTTACCTGCGTATTATCTACTGTGGGTTTTGGACTAAAGTGGTAGAGTAGACCAGTTGTGGCCCACAAAGAAAATATTCACCACCTGGCCCTTATGGAAAACATGTGCCAGCATCTCGTGTAGGCTTTTTATCAGATATCAGTTAGCGTTCTTGATGCATACAAATCATAGAGAAATTTAATTCCTGTTAGTGGAGAGCTGAGTTGGCTTTGTGGGTTCATTGTCTATAGCCACGCCTTTAATTATCAATAGAAATCATAATTTCAAGTGAGAAGTGGCAGTTGTAGCAGTTGGGGATAAGCAAATAAGTTATTTTTTGGTTTATATAATTATATAGTCATGTAGTCAGTTTGTACTTTTATAAATTAGGATTTAAAATTTCCAGTATGATTGGTACTTGTTTCTCACTAATAGTTATTATCTGATGGCTGATTATTGTGAATAGCTCTTTCTCCTTTTCAACATATTACTTTGTAAGGGCTTTCCTTTGATTAAATCAACTTGCTGTACCATTAGAATCACTATTGACAATTTTATTGCAGTCTGAGTTGGAAAGGTCATTGTACTGTTAGCCTTTTCCAATTTTTGTTAAAGTGGAGGGACAGCACTCTATAGGTAGTGGCTAAGAGAGCCCTGGCTCTAGAGCTTTGGCTCAAATCCTGACTTCACCATCCCGTATGACCACAGGCATGGTACGTAGCCTTTCTGAGTCTCATTTTTCATCTCTAGAATGAGGATAATGCTATTCCTAGGCATGTTTTGAAGAATTACATGAAATGGTATATGGAAAATTGTTTATTAATTGCTTGGCCTGTGGTAGGCACTCAGAAAATGTTTAGCTGCTGTCACTGGCATCACTATTATTATTCAGTATAAGTAGAAGAGTAGAAGAAATGACTGGTTTTCTGGAAGAGTAGGTATTTAAAAAAAATAGTTATACCTTCAATAGTAATTTAAAAAATAGTTAACTAGAAGAGGCAATATTGTTTCATAAATGAGATTAATAACCAGGTTGGTGTTTTTAATGGCTAAATACTTTCTCTTTAAAAAAAAAACAAAACAGGAGAAAGAGAAAGAATTAGAAAGAGAACGAGAAAGAGATAAGAAGGATAAAGAAAAATTGGAATCTCGATCCAAAGACAAGAAGGAAAAAGATGAGTGTACTCCAACAAGGAAAGAAAGGTATAACATTTCTCATTTAATGCCTATACTGGTTTCAGGATTTGGAATCATGTTTCATTTTGTAATATTTTCATCACTGGTGCCAACAAACTGGAAAAGTATTTTTGTGTGTGTGGTAAACATGTTTGGCTTTTGCCTGCAGGAGGCAGAATTAGCTGAGAAATGGGGCAGTCAGTTGGCACTTGGCTTAGTTATCTGGGACATCATCCCTTTACATGGTTCGTATGGTACCTTAGCCTTAGTTCAGTGCAAGAATTCAGTTACTGTATTAGGTATCAAACCTAAGGCTTAAATAACTAAACAGCCTGCTAGATCTTACCTGTTGCCTCCAATATAAGCTTTTCTTCTGTGCTGAGGCTGATATCTGTAAACTTGAGTCTCCTGGTCCTGTTTGTAAAGGGAGTTTGTGTACATAGGCCATAGGGACTTGGTCCTCACTTTAAGTCTTTATTCTAATCAAAATCATTTCTCTTTTAGTTTTTATTTCTTACTTTCACAGTTCCTAAATCTGATTAGTAGAGAAAATTACTTCAGTTAACAGAATTGAGGTTTTCCTAATAAAAACCAAGCAAATGCCAAGAAAAAAAATTTGGCTCAGTCACTCTACATATAGTTACAAGTAACAGTTATACTAATTGGTTAAGTAGTAAATCTATCACTTTTTTGTTTTTTATTATTATCTTGATATAATTTCAGATTTATAGAAAAGTTGCAAGAATAGTATAAAGAATTCCCAGATATCCTTCACCCACATTCCCCCAATGTTAAAATATTTCTCCTTTTGCTTTATTTTCTTCTTCCTCTTCTTTTCCCCCCTCATCCCCAATCGTTTAAGAGTAGTGTGCCTACATGATGCCCCGTTTTTATACTTAACTACTATAAAAGTTTCAAGATCAAACAACAACAACAAAAAAGTTTCAAGAGCAGGAAATTAACATTTTAAAAAACACTATTGTCTAATCAGAGACCTTGATGAAATTTGGTCCATTGTTCCAATAATCTTTCTTAGAGCAGGAGAAAATCTAATTTAGTTGAATTCAGTTTTTGTCTAGATCAACCTATCTTTAAGACTTATTTGTTCTTAGTATAAAAGGCTTTGAATGTTGTTGGAAAATAACATTAATAAGGTTAGTGAAAATAAAGATAGTGTAAGCTGGTAGGAATTAAAAGCTAATTTAGTAGAAGGAAAATGAATACCTGATCCTTTGCTCACTTATGGAATGTTTTGGGGGCTTTGTTCCATAGGAAAAGGCGACACAGTACGTCCCCTAGCCCATCTCGCAGTAGCAGTGGTAGACGAGTGAAATCCCCATCACCAAAATCGGAGCGATCAGAGCGTTCAGAAAGATCTCATAAAGAGAGCTCACGGTCCAGGTCATCTCACAAAGATTCTCCTAGAGATGTTAGCAAAAAGGCCAAAAGGTAAACGCAAGTCATTTTTTTGTAATACTTGAAATGCCAGTTTCCTTGTCATTCCACCAGCTTTTGAAAATAATTTGGTTGGCAGCCATTTTTTAAAGGATTTTAGAAAACCAAACAGATATACTTTCATTTTAGAATCTTCCTTCCCATCTCCCCACCCCAGCCTTGTCATGACTAAAGCACAAGAAAGCTTCCAACAGGTAAAGACCAGCCAAGAATTTTAAACATCAGTTTCCTGTGGAGTAGGGATAGCTGCTTTCCTTTCCTTTCTGTTCTTTAGCTTCTATAGAATATTCTTTGATTTTTGTCAAGGCTGAAAGAAAAATACATTCTCCCTCCCCAGCCAGCAGTAATCTTATTAGCAAGTTCTTGGGTAGAGGCTTATGGACATAGATACCATTTCTTCAGTGTTTAATTTAGTGTGTTATATACTTTTCTCCTCCTAGTTCCAGAAAGGTGGTTCAGAAATGTTTTATTTATCTAGTGTTTTATAGAAGAATTTTTCTGAGAGCTAAAACTGCTTTTTATCCTAAAACGTTTTTATTGTAACCATTTTTAGTAAAATCTTTATACAACAGATAAGTTTCTTTTTCTAAATGGTGCTTGTGCATATATTTATATACATGTTCATGAAAATTATATATATGTATATATAATTATTTGTTTTGGTAATTTTCATGAATAGCACTTACAGAGTTATGCTGTCTTAAATGATTCCCTCAAATGATATTGCAGTAGTTGGTTCTTTTCCCTTCAAGAAGATAGGCTGCAAAGCTGCTGCATTTAAAAGTTTGTGAATGATCTTGGATGCCATTTTGAACTTTGGCTTATATAATCTGGGGAGCTTGTTAAAATGCAAATTCCCAGTCCCTACCTCTTGAGATTTTGATTCAGTAGAGCAGTGGTAAGGCTCAGGAGTCTGTTTTTCTAAGCATGCATACCACCAATGATCACTGATGCGGTGCATAGGAAGTACAAAATCTGTGTGTGTGTGTGCGTGCATATGGTAGGCAAAGTATAAACTTGGAAAGTTTACAGCCTTTTTTATTTCAGTGACTTTCATTGTGCTCTCTTAAAGATCACTTTAGATAATTTAAGGATAGTCAGTTTTGATCACATGAGTACTTTGGTTAAATTGTTTTTGTTTGTTTCCTCAGATCTCCATCTGGTTCAAGGACACCTAAAAGGTCTAGGCGATCACGGTCTAGATCCCCTAAAAAATCAGGGAAGAAATCCAGATCCCAGTCCCGATCTCCACACAGGTCTCATAAAAAGTCAAAGAAAAACAAACACTGACATAAATTTTTAAGATGCTGTCACTTATTGGAAATGCGATTTTGTTTTGTGCCTGAAATGGTCTGTTTTTTAAAAAAAAAACGAAAAAACAAAAAAATCTAATGAAAGAGCATTCCTGGGGTTTTTCTTTGTTTGTGAATGCATGTGTAAACTCATAAGTAACTGCATCTGTAGGCCTGTCGTTGTTTTATATTGTATAAATACTTTCATTGTGGCTGTTTCTCAAGGTGAAATTTTTATTGTGCTAATGAATTTCATCAAAAATGTGTATAATGGATCTGCTGGCAGTAGTAATATTTTGTTTTAGGATGTTGTGACTTAGCAAAAAATAATACAGATGTCTTCCCCCCTTTTGTAGCTTTGACAATTTGAATTAGATTTCAAATAAAATCTGAACAGAAAACTATAACGTTGTTTTTTTGCCCTATCGATGACATCAAGTCCCTTAAAGTCCTACTTAAGTGAGTTTAGCACTTCTGCTGTGTTTCTTATACCTAATGCACTTTACAAGCTCCATTGTTCAGGTAGCTAAAGTTTTATATTTACTAAGATGACTGTCAAAATTTAGGGACCTGAGACTCATATTTGGTAGGTTTGCCAACCAGTTTCTTTGGTAAGGTTCCCTTAAGTAATACTGATACCCAGAGATCAAAAGACTAGGCAAATGTGGTGTAGTCTTTTGTTAATGCAATGCCTGGTTAAAATATTTTTTTCTTTTTCCAAAGAAGCAATATGGTTTCAATACACTTAACCTGTGTCCTGAGCAACTACTTATTTTCAGGGAAAAATTAAATTTCCATCTTTCGATTTCATCTTCTGTCATTAGAAACGTTTACTTAAAAGAAGTTTTCTAATAATAGTTGGCCATAGAATTTTTTTTTGAAGGTTACCCTTTTACAGCCCTCTGTAGGCTGTCTTTCAAACACTGTTATCAGAATATTTCTACAAGGTTCAGTTTAAAGCACCTTTGTTGGTTTTTTGGGGTTTGTTTTTAAAGAATTTAGTTTTAGGTTTAGCTTTAAGTAAAATTTAAAAGTAAAATAATTTTCAGGAAACTTAACATCCAATGGTTTGTAAATTAAAGGTGCAAAAAGTTGATTTAAACCATTTGCAGAGTTGGAATCTGTAATACAGTGGTAATAAATTGCAGTATGAGGAGGAAATAAGAAAACTTGTGTAATGTTGAATATAATATTGCTATAATGTAATAAAGGGTTATGTAGACTTGAACTGACACTACTACTATTTGTGAATCTTGCTTTCAGTTTTTCACTTAGGCACTTTATACAATGGTTTGATGTTTTTTTCCCCCTCTTAATAGAGTAGAAAACTGTTCTAATAATGGGTTGTTTTGAGTTAGCTTGTTTTTTAAAAATATCTTTTCAAGTTGTTTTACTTAGTCTTGCCTAGTCACAAAATAAAAAAGCTGTACTCATGATTCGAGGAGTAGGCATATCAGCTGAGCAGTGAGGCATGTTATTGCCAAACTGGGCAGACCTACAATAGCTGTAGAAATGAGCCAATCAGATTATTTTACTTAGTGGTTCTTATCAACATGCAATATTGCTTGAAAGTTATTCCTTTATCATTCACTCTTTTGTTTGTCCGTATTGTTAGGGTGTTAATTACTAAATGTTGCTCAGAATAATTAAACATGAACATTTGGTGCTGGTTTTTAAAAACCTACAAATATAGCCATTTTTAAAGAGCATGTTTTTCTCCCCTGTTCATTGCCTGGGAGAGTGGAATTTTATATAATTACCTTTTTTGCAGAAATAACAGTGTTGAGTTGCTGGTGATTGCGGGCACTCTGTCATTCAGTGGTATCTAGTATAGGCTTAGAAATTAGTCAGGAAATGATTTTGCCAGTCAAGTTACAAGGAGTGCTTCTTTTTCTCTCTTTAAAAACATATCCTGGAGAAGCAGGAGTGTGTAGAAATTGTTAGGTCAGTTTCGGGTGCTTATATTTAGTATTTTTTCTACTGCAGTGGGACTTAGCAGTTCTTTTAATCTGCATCCAGATATAACGAACATCATTTATCTAAGAGTGGGTGAGACTGGCTTCCTTTTGGGTGATGGGTGGGGATTGTGTAGGCTTGGTAGAATATGTATTCTGTGAAGTTTGCTAATGTTCGTATTAGATTGTATTGGATTTTTTTCCCCTGGAATTGCAAATGGTATTGTTAGATAGGTTATTGCCAACTTAATGAGAAAATATCCAGAGTAAGTGTGTTTAATTCTCCATGGATTCTTAACGGTCAGAAATTGGTGAATTGTAAGGGAGGAGATATTCTCTACCATATTTTTATAATAGTATGTTATTCCTGTTTCCTGTCTAAAGAACACTTAGTTAGATAGCAAGACTTCTACAGGGTGACTAAAAGGTTTGTAGGTGTGGCCATCCAGTTATAGGAAACACCCTGTTTCAGCTCTGTGATAGACGGTTATCCTCTACCACAGGTACATGTAGGAGGAAATCCTGTTGGCTACTCTTTTTATAAAGGACGTGGCTTAAACCCTTCACCCTCTAACATGCACAGGGATTCCTTACCAGGTTAATACCACTTAATCTCTCATTCTTTAGCAGGTGAGAGAAAGTAAATCATGTTTGTGAAACTTTTCTTTGACTTTGTATTTCCTTATTACTGTTAATAAGCTTATGGGCACTTCTGGACTGCAACATGTTGAGAAGTTAGAGACTAAAGAACTAAAACCAAAAGCCCTGACCCAAAACATCACTTTTATTTGGCTCAGAGTGTTCTTGGCATTTCTGCTAAAGTTTGCAGAAATTACTATACACTGACCTAGTTTTTCTTTATTGCAGACCATTCCTGAGACTTTTATCCCAATTAAAGAATCTTAGAGGGAGGAAATACTTGCTTATGACTTCTGCATTTTTTCCCACAAACTTTAATATTCTTGAGCACTTGAAAATATTTTAAAGAAATTCTAATCGTGAGCCAATATAGTTTATTAGAAATATTCTGCACATATTTGCCTCCATTGTGGTATAAGTTCTGAAAAATTACATGGCCATGATAATAGTATATGATTATTAAAAATGAGGTAAAATAAGTATTGTCAAAGTGACAACCTGTTCTGATGACCACAACAGTGTGATTTCTTTAGCAGAAAAAGTTGTTTTTAAAAATAAATAGTACCACTTTTGTAAGAAAATAAGAGCTTTTTGCTTTGTTGTTTTCCTCTTCTATTATATATTAATGGAAAAGCTACAGAAAATTCAGTGCAGGTACTAATGAAGACACTAGTATAAGTTTAAAGGAACATGTGACTGTAAAAACTCATGAAGTGCTTGGTTTCTTCATATTTCACATGCATGTTTTAGAGTAGATTTTAGGGAGTATTTAATTCATTTTCCTTTTGGCATTTTTCTTTATTTTGTTATCAACTTCCCAGGACTTAGATGATACACAGATACAGATCCCAGGGGATGTGTTGTGATGCTGGACGAAAAGGTGGGAATGCGCTGCTGTCCAGAGTGAGCCATGTTCCAGTGTTGAAAATTCAATGCCTCAGTGTTTTTTCAGTACCACCTCATGGAGCGTCAGTGTACACGGATTATATGTATAATTGGTTATTTGTATAGTTTTGTAGATCTGTAGATAAATGCCCTCATTCATTTTTATATGTAATTGTGCTTGGAGTATTTTTGTGTTTTATTCTTTGACTTCAACAGGGTCTTGTACGTTATGTCTTTGGTGATTTGAAATATCAGGAAAGACAAATTTTCAGAAATGAGAATAATACAGTTGAAATCAGTTTAGCTGAAATATTCTATAGCAAGACAATTTCTTTTGGGTGAACTGATTCCATAATTTAGTTACTCTTGATGTAAGGATTCAGTTTATTGTGGAGTTGCTTTCCAGACTGTCACTTTATAGTTTTTCTACATAAAGATTATATAGTTGCAAACAAAGGTTGTGGAATTTCCTTTTTGTTGTTGTTTTTTGACTTTTAATTACTTTAATAAAATACGTTGTTTTCATAGCAAACTTTAGACTGTTCATGTAATTTTCTCCATACAGTTTTTCTAATGTATCTAGTTTTCAGCAGTGTTATCCCAAGTGAAATAGGTGATGTGTCATATTTATCATTTATAGCTAAAATGTTACTACATTTTACATGTTTAAACCATAATAAAGTATTGTCATGATAGATGATTTTTTTGATAAGGAAATTTTAGTTCCGTATTGGTTCCACTTTTTAAAGAGAGTTTGTTCAGTTTTATGGAGGCAATTTTCAAACATATATGAAAGTAGAATCATAGGATGAGCATTCCTAGTACCCATCGGTCTGCAAATACCAAGTTATTAGTCTCTAAATGTGTCTAAGTGTTTTCTTTTTAAAACATAACCACAGTATCACTATCACATTAAAAATAATTTATTGGTTCCTTTAAAATCTTGTAAATTGTGGTAAAATACTCATAACAAAATTTACCATCCTAACCATTTTTGGGTGTACAGTTTAGTCGTGTGAAGTTATGTTCACATTGTTATGCAACCTGTCTCCAGAACTTTTCATGGTACAAAACTGAAACTGTGTACCTATTAAACATTGCTCCCCCATCCCCACACCCAGCAACCACCATTTTTTACTTTCTGTGAGTTTGACTACTCCAGATACTGCATGCAAGTAAGTGGAATCATACAGAACTTGTCTTTTTGTGACTAGCATATTTCACTTAGCATAATGTCCCTTCAGGTTCATCCATGTGGTAGCATGTGCATTGGTTCTTTTTTAAAGCCTACTTTTTCTTTTAAAATTTCTATATTTCCTCATAGAATTTGAAAAGTTTTTTCTGCAAATGGCACATTAGCATTTTCTATTTCGAGTAAAAACTTAAAAAAGAAAGTAATAACCAAGTATATATGCCAACCACCGACTTTTTAAATCACTTTTGTGCTGTGTTCTCTTTAAATGATTATGTATGATATGATTTCACATCAACATTTCATAGCATGGGGTGCAAAATACACTTTCAAAGCATATGTGATTTTGAAATTGTAGTGCATTAATATAAATGACCATACTCAAATGCTTTTTTAGCTTATTTATTGCCTGATGAAAAGGAAACTAAAATTTTGGCATTTAGTATACTCAGTGTTTAGATTCGACACATTTTGCCACAAAGGAAGAAAAATCTTCTGTTTTAATTTTTTTTTTTTTTTTTTTTAGTTATTTTTTCCTATTAGAAAACACAGAGCATGAAACTGTTTAGAATAAAGAACTTACTTTTTGATTTTTAAATGAGATGTGGCATAGCATAATGGAGGAAGAGGAAGAGGCTGGTCTGTGGCCTTATATTTGAACTTACTTGAACTTGAATACCAGCTCTTCCCCACTACTAGCTGTGTGATCCTTTGGAATCTATTCTTCTTGCCTATAAGATGGCAATAACCTTGCCTGTTTATTGTAAGGATGAAATCACATGTAAATCACTGGCGTGTAGTTGTCATACGGTGATAGTTTAATAAACTTTCAGTGTTCCTGGAGACTAATGGTGGGAACATCTTTTAACTAAAAATAGATTAACACTACAATTCTGTAGTACTGGTACCTTTAAAAGATATATTTGTGTACTTGATTTGTATTTATTTAACAGATTTTGTGGACTTACACTTGGGGATATGTTGCTTTGTTGCACACTGAATATCACTTCATAATTTGCTGTCAGGTCTTATAGATGACGTTTAATTCTTGATCTCCTTTGAGAAAAACATTTTCATTAAGCAGGTTTTTAAAGATACTTTTAAAATTGTCATTTATTATTATAGAATTCCATTAACCAAAGTTCCTGAAAGGAAGCTCATAAAGCAAAATCCAAATGTAAACAGCTTAAATAAGGTATATGTGTAAAGAGCCTGGAAAATAGTATAAAATAGGATGAAACACTGGATTCTTTGACCAAGTTCAAAGTAAAAAAAAAGAAGAAAAGCTATACCAGTTACCAGAGCTGAGCAACAGTATGTGATGTTCACAGAATGAGTGGCCAGAACAGCATGAGGGAAGACTAAAAAGAGGGTTAGTAATGTGAGGGGAGTTGAACTCCTGTATTTTGTGTATATTTGCAAGTTACGATTTATATTTTCAGATTATGCAGAAATAAGAAATGTACCCTAAAGCTACTTTTAGAAAGGAGAGTTGAAACTATGTAGAATTTGAAAAGGAAATTACACTTTAAATTCTACTCAGAAATAATGGCTTTGTAAGTAAAGTATCTTTCAGGACATTTGTAATGATCTTTGGAGTTCTCAGCAGCTGCACCAACATGAATCTAGAAGAGCAAAACTTTGGTTAAAAACACTATTTCGTTCTCCATATAGCTGAAACACTGAAATCGAAACAAATAAGTACCTCACTATCCATTGGCTACCTTAGCAGCTTAAATAGTCCTGTTACATGAAGTGCTATTAGATGATTTTTCTTCTTTCAGCATATTTTGTTTCATTGCTTCAATAACTATTGGGTGTGAGCAGTTTGTTAAAAAGCATTTAGGAAGATGTTTTTCAGATGGTTTTTAGCCATGCTAAAGTTTTAATAAAGGATGTGTCAAACTCTTTACTCACTTCTGGGAAAGTTAGCTATCTGGGCCTAATACAGGCCTCCCTTACAGGGTGTAGTGTGGTATCAAAAACCAAAAGGTGTTCTGAGTAGGTTTTCTAATCTTTATAGTCTAATCACAACATTTAGCTAATGGGAATTTCAACTCTAAATTTCGAGATCACATATGTACCTTATGTATTTCATACGGTGCTTATCGTCAACTTCTCCTGATATATCCATCTTACTTTAAGAATGTGTCCTCTCCAGAAAAATCTGCAGCATGACCAAGTCTGTGCTAAATACTACTATATATGTGTGCCACAAAGCGGAAGTATCACTCAAGTACTTCTCAAGAGGCATCAACGTCAAAGTACCGGTTGAATTCTGAATTGATTGCACTAACTCAAATAGTAGGCATACGTTAGAGAACGTCTTTAAGCAGGGAATCATCTTTTTACCTGTTCTCTTGACTGACGTGGAACTTGTCGAAACCTGTCAGAATATTCTTCATTTGCATGTATTATGAAATCTAATGTATTCTTTTTCTATTACATAATAAAATGGTGACTAACAATATATGAAGAACGAGAGAAAGTTTTGGTGCTAAGATAAAGAATTACTCTGCCTGCTGTATGTTTCAGAGCTTATGGTACCATTCACGACAAGTTGCAGAATTCTACTAGATCTGTTTCCGTGTATTTCCAGAACAGCTTATCTTATAATAGTCTTCATGATTAACAGTCACGGCACATACACCGATATTGTCCCACTCAGTGAATAGTTCACATGATTCTCTTCAGGTACCATAGCCTATCACAATGGAATTCAAAGTACTTAGCTACAGAGATCATCACATCATGGCTTTCCTTGTACCTTATACATCCTTGGAATATAGGAAAAAAAGCCTTCAAGCTATTTTTAGTGCCTGAGTATACTAGTACCTACCCCTCTTTATCCTAGACTTTGGCCTTTTGTCAGTTTATCTTGATGTCCTTACATGCACCCATTGGGGATCCAAAGGCCCTTGAAGACCTTGCAGAGCTCCTCATGTCTGTGTGGAAGGTGTTTTACCTCTGTTGAAACAGACCCTTTTGTTGAATATGGAGGATGATATAATGTACTTTTGGAGAAAATAGAGGACTTGCCTGACCTCCTTACCTCTTCTGATTGCCTTGTAGTGCTTTTTTTTTTCCCTCCCCACTTTCTCTGAAGTTTTTAGTTCTTTCCTTGCAGAATGTGTTGAAGACAACAAGGTAAACATGATAAAATATCTGATCGTGGCTAAAATGATATTTCTCATTGATTTGTACAGATGCTTACCTCTGACCCAAACACTGCCCAGGGCAAGAAGGAAGACTGAGGCGAAGACACAAAATGTTAGACATAATCTCTTCCATCATCTCATGTATGAATGAGTCTAGTTGTCAGACCTCAAGACCTTAGAGCTTTTTGGATATTTTGGGTGGAATGTGATTTCTAAAGAAGAATGTCTGACCTTGATCATCTTTAATAAATCTAGATTAACTCCTACAGGGCTTGATAGAAAGTTCACAGAAGCTGAGTGCCTCCTTGAGAACCAAGTTCTTTGTATTTTGTAGCCCAGCAGGACTTGGCCAAACAATATAACACGATACCCGGACTCCAAAGACTCCCTTCAACTTTGCCTCGTTGCAAAACGTGGCTTCCAATCACTTCCCAGCTGTGTGGCCTTGGTCACAATGCCTGTTTCCTTATCAGCACAAGTGCACCATCCCCTTCATAGGGTTCATCAACAAACAGCATTTGCTGCGCACCTGGCACTGTTCTAGGCGCAGGGGGTATATGGTGATGATAGAACAAGGTCTTTCTCGTGGAATTTACATCTTAATGGGAGGAACCAGACAGAAAATCAGACAAGATCATTTCCAGTGGTAAAAGGTCCTGAAAATCAAAAGGCGGGCAGTGAGACAGAAAGTGGATGAGAGGTGCCTCTTTTAGATAGGGTAGTCAAGGAGGGCCTTGTAGTGGTGGTAATGTTTGAGCTGAGACCTGAGTAATAAGGTAGGACTGGCTGCGTGAAGATAGGGCACTGAGTGCTCCAGGCCCAGGGAGCTGCAAGTATGGCTGTGTTAAGGAAGGAACAGTGTTGGTGTGATGAGGAATGGAAAGCAGTCAGCGTGACTCCAGTGCAGTGAGGAAAGGAAGGCATGGAATGAGGTGAGGTTAGGAAGAACCTGACAGTTTTAAGCAAGGGAGTGATGTAGTTTCAGATCACTGGCCACCGTGCAGAGAGGCAAGAGGGGAAACGGAACTTAGGAAGGTCTTGGCTTTGAAAATTAAATGAGATCGTATAAGTGAAATACCTGGCATTGCCCCCGAGCACATAGCAGCTCTCTAATAATTCAACCTCTCTCATCATTTTCTTGGATCTTGTGATTCCTTTCTTCCCAGCAGAGGCTAAGCATTCACTTTAAGATTAACTTCACTTGACCTCTCAAACAAATTCAACCAGATCAGGACACAGCACCCCTGTTGCTGGTACATGAGGAAATTATGAACTGTGTAGACTACATAGCATTCCTTCACTGCCACCCGCTGCTATTACTGCCTACTGCACTGCAGGGTGTTAATAGGCACTACTTGGAAAAAGGAGTTGTGTGGTCAAATCAGTTGAGAAACACCAGGCTAGATAGGCTTCTTTACAGCAGTCCTTCTCAGAACCTTGGCTATGGACTATGTATGCCCAGGCAGGAGACATTATGTCATATTTCCGAAACGTATCTGATCTCAGAGGGCTAAAGTTCCACTGAACATACTTCGGAAAACACTTTCAAACTGTGATTGAAAAGCAACTTTATTTTTTGGAGTCTGATAATCTGAGTAATGGGTTGGTTAGATGAGTCAGAGTCCTTGGGCACAAGTCAGTGAGACCATCTCTCGCTAAATTAAGCAAAAAGGAATTCAGTGGAAGCCTGTCTAGACTCAGAGAACTGACAGTGCCATATGGAAAGCCAGATGTGGAAGTTAGCAGGATGTAGAGCGCAGCAGGCAAGGGAGCTGGAATCACAGTGGTGGGCAGTCTGGCCAGGCCCCCACCAGGAAGGATCACAGCTCCAGCCTTCTTCAGCCTCTTTGTTCTTCTCCTGGAGGTTTGGGTTCCAGGAAGGGGGCACCTGATGGACCTAGCTTTCCAGTCATAAGCTTTTAGAAAATATATAACTTTAATGGCTACAAACAATCCTTTACTGTAGTTTGCGAAGACCCTGTTAGAAACTTGGGTTGTTTCCACTTTTTTCTAAACAATGCTGTGATGAACATCACCATGTATAACATTTTTGTTTTCATTCTTCAAAAAACCTTTTGGATTATTCCCAGATATGGAATAATTGGGTCAAAGAATGTAAACATTTTAAAGGTCATGTGATGCATGTTGGCAACTTTCTTTCCAAATAGGTACCATTTTAGACTTTATGTAATGTTGGGGGATGGGTATTTCACCACACCTTTGCCACCATTGGGAACTTGTGACATACAATTTAAAAAAGTAATTCAAATTGGATGAAATTACTTGCTCCCAGCTGGGGAGATTTCTGGAATCCATAAAACAGAGGGTGATTTTGGCAGGCTATATAGATGAATGAGGTAACTGGTCCAGTCATCTGAAGAAACGTGTAGGTTTAAAGCAATCCCACTTGCAGGAGCCATACTGAGTGGCAGCCATATCCCTAGAGCCACACTAATTTCCTCTGACATCTGAGGCAAAAGGCCAAATACTCCTGATATGAATCTATTGTAACTCAGTTTTTTTAAAAAAATCACTATTTTATATTATCTTTAGAAGAGAGAAATTATATATAATAAATGTAAGTCTTTCGGTGGCTTTAGCTGTTTTCAATTTTTTGTGTAATTTTGGCAAGTTAGTTTTCCATGTGCATACGTGTCTGAGTATGGTTATGTGTTACAGAAGGGGGCTGGGGGAGATAGAAAGGAAGACACCTCTGGTACATGAAAAAATCAAGCCAAGCAATGCTGTGTGTCCTCTTTTCCAGACCAGGGACCACCTAGGCAGGTTTCCATTTTTCTACTATATCCTGGTATGTGGTTAAGAGGAAACTTCTCCTCCCAGATGACTCAAGATGGAATACTGCGAGATCCTCCCTCACTGAGTCAATAAAAAATTGGACCTTAAGGTTCTTATCTTCCAAATCTAGTGTTTGATTAAGCTAAAGAGTAGCAATATTGAATGTTAAGCGTGGTAGATAGCAAGGTGGAAAGGGGAACCATACCTCCCACGCTTCCTACCCCCATCACCATGCACCCAGTGTTGAGACACCCCCAGCTTCTGGGCCAGGAAGGAGCCAGTGCTTTTGGTGTGGGTTTGCCCCTTTAACAACAGGGGTCAGATCAGCAGTGAACCTCCCTTAAACCTCTACCGCCATCACCAAATGTCAAGAAGAGGTCCTCACATCTCCTGTGGTCCAAAGAAAACCACAGACACCCAACTCTCCCTTTCTCCCTTTCCCTTCTCACAGCTTCTCACAACTGATTCGACCATTATTTTTCTTTCATCCACCAAGGCTGAATTTTCCCAATCCTTCAGCCCGGGTTATGTCAGTCATCATGAGGAGCCCCAGACTCCCACGTCACCCTTCACCTCCAACATTCTAATACGCCTCAGGCTGAATATTCCCTGTTCTGTTCAGGATTCACGGACCAACAGAAACAAAATCCCCAGTGTCCTCAATCTCCTTTCTGAATGTTCCTGCTGCCTTCTGGTTTTCATTTGAGCAGAATGTAATAGGAACATTCAGAAAAGATGTTGCAGATACAGGAGATTTTGCTACTGTTGGACTGTGAATCCAGGAGGACAAGGTTTATGACCTCCGTGTATAATCTCATTTGGAAATAACATTGGAGGTCTTTTTAATTTTTGAATTTTATTTTATTTACTTTTTTATACAACAGGTTCTTATTAGTTACGCATTTTATACATATTAAGTGTATACATGTCAATCCCAATCGCCCAATTCATCACATCACTACCCCCACCCTCCCCCGCCGCTTTCCCCCCTTGCTGTCCATACGTTTATTCTCTACACCTGTGTCTCAGTTTCTGCCCTGCAAACCGGTTCATCTGTACCATTTTTCTAGGTTCCACATATATGCATTAATACACGATATTTGTTTTTCTCTTTCTGACTTACTTCACTCTGTATGACAGTCTCTAGATCCACCCATGTCTCTACAAATGACCCAGTTTTGTTCCTTTTTATGACTGAGTAATATTCCATTGTACATATGGACCACATCTTTATCCATTTGTCTGTCGATGGGCATTTAGGTTACTTCCATGACCTGGCTATTGTAAATAGTGCTGCAATGAACATTGGGGTGCATGTGTCTTTTTGAATTATGGTTTTCTCCGGGTATATGCCCAGTAGTGGGATTGCTGGGTCATATGGTAGTTCTATTTTTAGTTTTTTAAGGAACCTCCATACTGTTCTCCATAGTAGCTGTATCAATTTACATTCCCACCAACAGTGCAAGAGGTTTCCCTTTGCTCCACACCCTCTCCAGCATTTGTTGTTTGTAGATTTTCTGATGATGCCCATTCTAACTGGTGTGAGGTGATACCTCATTGTAGTTTTGATTTGCATTTCTCTAATAATTAGTGATGTTGACCAGCCTTACATGTGCTTCTTGGCCATCTGTATGTCTTCTTTGGAGAAATGTCTATTTAGGTCTTCTGCCAAGTTTTTGATTGGGTTGTTTGTTTTTTTAATATTGAGCTGCATGAGCTGTTTATATATTTTGGAGATTAATCCTTTGTCCATTGATTTGTTTGCAAATATTTTCTCCCATTCTGAGGGTTGTCTTTTCGTCTTGTCCTTTGCTTTGCAAAAGCTTTTAAGTTTCATTAGGTCCCATTTGTTTATTTTGCTTTTATTTCCATTACTCTAGGAGGTGGATCAAAAAAAATCTTGCTGTGATTTATGTCAAAGAGTGTTCTTCCTATGTTTTCCTCTAAGAGTTTTATAGTGTCCAGTCTTACATTTAGGTCTCTAATCCATTTTGAGTTTATTTCTGTGTATGGTGTTAGGGAGTATTCTAATTTCATTCTTTTACATGTAGCTGTCCGGTTTTCCCAGCACCACTTATTGAAGAGACTGTTTTTTCTCCATTGTATATCCTTGCCTCCTTTGTCATAGATTAGTTGACCATAGGTGCGTGGGTTTATCTCTGGGCTTTCTATCCTGTTCCATTGATCTATATTTCTGTTTTTGTGCCACTACCATACTGTCTTGATTACTGTAGCTTTATAGTATAGTCTGAAGTCAGGGAGCCTGATTCTTCCAGCTCTGTTTTTCTTTCTCAAGACTGTTTTGGCTATTCAGGGTCTTTTGTGTTTCCATACAAATTGTGAAATTTTTTGTTCTAGTTCTGTGAAAAATGCCAGTGGTAGTTTGATAGGGATTGCATTGAATCTGTAGATTGCTTTGGGTAGTATAGTCATTTTCACAATGTTGATTCTTCCAATCCAAGAACATGGTATACCTCTCCATCTGTTGGTATCATCTTTAATTTCTTTCATCAGTGTCTTATAGTTTTCTGCATACAGGTCTTTTTTCTCCTTAGGTAGGTTTATTCCTAGGTATTTTATTCTTTTTGTTGCAGTGGTAAATGGGAGTGTTTCCTTAATTTCTCTTTCAGATTTTTCATCATTAGTGTATAGGAATGCAAGAGATTTCTGTGCATTCATTTTGTATCCTGCAACTTTACCAAATTCATTGATTAGCTCTAGTAGTTTTCTGGTGGCATCTTTAGGATTCTCTATGTATAGAATCATGTTACCTGCAAACAGTGACAGTTTTACTTCTTCTTTTCCAATTTTTATTCCTTTCCTTTCTTTTTATTCTCAGATTGCTGTGGCTAGGACTTCCAAAACTATGCTAAATAATAGTGGTGAGAGTGGACATCCTTGTCTTGTTCTTGAACTTAGAGGAAATGCTTTCAGTTTTTCACCATTGAGAATGATGTTTGCTGTGGGTTTGTCGCATATGGCCTTTATTATGTTGAGGTAGGTTCCCTCTATGCCCACTTTCTGGAGAGTTTTTATCAGAAATGGGTGTTGAATTTTGTCATAAGCTTTTTCTGCATCTATTGAGATGATCATATGGTTTTTCTTCTTCAGTTTGTTAACATGGTGTATCACATTGATTGATTTGCGTATATTGAAGAATCCTTGCATCCCTGGGATAAATCCCACTTGATTATGGTGTATGATCCTTTTAATGTGTTGTTGGATTCTGTTTGCTAGTATTTTGTTGAGGATTTTTGCATCTATATTCATCAGTGATATTGGTCTGTAATTTTCTTTTTTTGTAGTATCTTTGTCTGGTTTTGGTATCAGGGTGATGGTGGCCTCATAGAATGAGTTTGGGAGTGTTCCTTCCTCTGCAATTTTTGGAAGAGTTTGAGAAGGATGGGTGTTAGCTCTTCTCTAAATGTTTGATAGAATTCACCTGTGAAGCCATCTGGTCCTGGACTTTTGTTTGTTGGAAGATTTTTAATCACAGTTTCAATTTCATTGCTTGTGATTGGTCTGTTCATATTTTCTATTTCTTCCTGGTTCAGTCTTGGAAGTTTATACCTTTGTAAGAATTTGTCCATTTCTTCCAGGTTGTCCATTTTATTGGCTTAGAGTTGCTTGTAGTAGTCTCTTAAGATGCTTTGTATTTCTGCGGTGTCTGTTGTAACTTCTCCTTTTTCATTTCTAATTTTATTGATTTGAGTCCTCTCCCTCTTTTTCTTGATGAGTCTGGCTAATGGTTTATCAATTTTGTTTATCTTCTCAAAGAACCAGCTTTTAGTTTTATTGATCTTTGCTATTGTTTTCTTCATTTCTATTTCATTTATTTCTGCTCTGATCTTTATGATTTCTTTGCTCCTACTAACTTTGGGTTTTGTTTGCTCTTCTTTCTCTAGTTCCTTTAGGCGTAAGGTTAGAGTGTTTATTTGAGATGTTTGTTGTTTCTTGAGGTAGGATTGTATTGCTATAAACTTCCCTCTTAGAACTGCTTTTGCTGCATCCCATAGGTTTTGGATCATCGTGTTTTCATTGTCATTTGTCTCTAGGTATTTTTTGATTTCCTCTTTGATTTCTTCAGTGATCTCTTGGTTATTTAGTAACGTATTGTTTAGCCTCCATGTGTTTGTGTTTTTTATGTTTTTTTCCCTGTAATTGATTTCTAGTCTCATAGCATTGTGGTCAGAAAAGATGCTTGATATGATTTCAGTTTTCTTAAATTTACTGTGGCTTGATTTGTGGCCCAAGATGCGATCTATCCTGGAGAATGTTCCGTGTGCACTTGAGAAGAAAGTGTAATCTGCTGTTTTTGGATGGAATGTCCTATAAATATTAATTAAGTCTATCTGGTCTATTGTGTCATTTAAAGTTTTTGTTTCCATATTAATTTTCTGTTTGGATGATCTGTCCATTGGTGTAAGTGAGCTGTTAAATTCCCCCACTATTATTGTGTTACTGTCGATTTCCTCTTTTATAGCTGTTAGCAGTTGCCATATGTATTGAGGTGCTCCTATGTTGGGTACATATATATTTATAACTGTTATATCTTCTTCTTGGATTGATCCCTTGATCATTATGTAGTGTCCTTCCTTGTCTCTTGTAACATTCTTTATTTTAAAGTCTATTTGATCTGATATGAGTATTGCTACTCTAGCTTTCTTTTGATTTCCATTTGCATGGAATATCTTTTCCCATCCCCTCACTTTCAGTCTGTATGTGTCCCTAGGTCTGAAATGGTTGTCTTGTAGACAGCATATATATGGGTCTTGTTTTTGTATCCATTCAGCGAGCCTATGTCTTTTGGTTGGAGCATTTAATCCATTCACGTTTAAGGTAATTATCGATATGTATGTTGCTATTACATTTTCCTAAGTGTTTTGGGTTTGTTTTTGTAGGTCCTTCTCTTCTCTTGTGTTTTCCACTTAGAGAAGTTCCTTTAGCATTTGTTGTAGAGCTGGTTTGGTGGTGCTGAATTCTCTTAGCTTTTGCTTGTCTGTAAAGCTTTTGATTTCTCCGTCAAATCTGAATGAGATCCTTGCCGGGTAGAGTATTCTTGGCTATAGGTTCTTCCCTTTCATCACTTTAAGTATATCATGCCACTCCCTTCTGGCTTGTAGAATTTCTACTGAGACATCAGCTGTTAACCTTATGGGAATTCCCTTGTTGCTTTCAATAATTTGTCTTGTCTTTAATTTTTGTCAGTTTGATTACTATGTGTCTCACTTGTTTCTCCTTTGGTTTATCCTGCCTGGGACTCTCTGCATTTCCTGGACTTTGGTGGCTATTTCCTTTCCCATGTTAGGGAAGTTTTCGGCTATAATCTCTTCAAATATTTTCTCAGGTCCTTCCTCTCTTCTCCTTCTGCGACCCCTATAATGCGAATGTTGTTGCTTTCAATGTTGTCCCAGAGGTCTCTTATGCTGACTTCATTTCTTTGCCTTCTTTTATCTTTATTCTGTTCCGCAGCAGTGAATTCCACCATTCTGTCTTCCAGGTCACTTATCCATTCTTCTGCCTCAGTTATTCTGCTATTGATTCCTTGTAGTGTATTTTTCAGTTCAGTTATTGTATTGTTCATCTCTGTTCATTTGTTCTTTAATTCTTCTAGGTCTTTGTTAAACATTTCTTGCATCTTCTCGATCTTTGCCTCCATTCTTTTTCTGAGGTCCTGGATCATCTTCACTATCATTATTCTGAATTCTTTTTCTGGAAGGTTGCCTATCTCCACTTCATTTAGTTGTTTTTCTGGGGTTTTATCTTGTTCCCTCATCTGGTACATAGCCCTCTGACTTTTCATCTTGTCTGTCTTTCTGTGAATATGGTCTGTGTTCCATAGGCTGCAGGATTGTAGTTCTTCTTGCTTCTGCTGTCTGCCCTCTAACATTGGAGGTCTTAAATGTGAGTTCCTGTGTGCAGATGTGGCTCGAAAGTCCTATTCTTCTCCATGATAGACACTGAGGTCCTCACGGGTCAGGTAGCCCCATGGGACTATGATTACAGAGTGATGACAGATCCTAGACAATTCCCAGGGTGCCTTCCAGCCACGTGTATTTAAACTGGGTCAAAGCATCATGTTGACTAAGAGGGGAATACATTTAGGAGTGAAGGCATTTGCATTCAAGAGGCTGCCTATTATTCTGAAAATGATCCTGGGCCAGAGTCAGGCAACTTGGGTTCTTCCGTGAACTAGCTGTGTGACTTGAGCAAGAAATGTGCTGTCCTTGCGCCTCAGGGTCCTTGTGAGTCAAACCACTGTTTCCCAAACACCAGTCCACAGACCAGCCACATCAGAATCACTGGGGAGATCTCAGAACTCAGATTCCAGGTCCCACCTCTGAGATCCTGGTTCAGCAGGTCTGAGGTGGGACTTACGACCTGATACATCCATATATATATATATGGCTTTACTTTTAAGTATGGAAAATTCAAACATATGCAAAAGTAGAAAAAATAGTATAATGAATCCCCAACTACATCACCTGGCTTCAACAATTATCCCTTCACAGCCACTTTAATCTGTATAAATCCCAGACATGTTATTTTAATCATACATATTTAAAAAATTTTTTTATTGGAGTATAGTTGCTTTACAATGTTATGTTAGTTTCTACTGTACACCAAGGTGAATCAGCTATACACATACATAAATCCCCTCTTTTTTTGGATTTCCTTCCTATTTAGGTCACCACAGAGCATTGGGTAGAGTTCCCTGTGCTATACAGTAAGTTCTCATTAGTTACCTGTTTTATACATCGTATCAATGTTTCTCTACAAGATACAGACTTTTAAAATATCCACTATGCCATTATACACCAGAAAAGAAATTAACAGTAATCCCTTAATATCATTAAAAATCCTGTCAGTGTTCACAAATCCACAATTGTCTTATTAAAAAATGTGGTTTTTTCCTGTGTGTTTGAATTGAAACCCAAGTTAAGGATCCTGCATTATGATTGGCTAATGTATCTCTTAAGTAACTTTCAATCCATTGGTGTCCCTCATTTTAATTTTTTTCCCCTTAAATCTTTTGTTGAAGAAGCTGGGTTGTTTGTCCTGAAGACTTTCCCACAGTCTGGATTTGGCTGATGGCACCTCTGCCTCCTACCAGGTTTATTCTCTGTAAAGCAGTCATTTGATCTAGAGGTTTGATGCCTTGGGTTCAAAAGCTTTGGCAAGGAAACTTCATAAGAGGTGGTGTGCACTTCCATTAGGGGCACATAATGTCTGCTTGTGTCTCTTTTTGTGACATTAGCCACCACTGATGGCCATTGCCTATGTCTATTAATCCATTATGGTTGCATATGGCGATGTCCTAAATTTATCATTCCTTTTCCATTTGTCAGCTGAGATGATACGGAGAAACTTCCCCTCATCTACTGTTTGCTCAGGCCACAGTACAGTTCAGATAGGAAAGGCAGCCTAAATGCTTGATTTTTGTCCTTTATTTTGCAGTTTGCAAAATCATCTGGATGCAGGGAATATCACTACCATCCTCCAAAGTGACCATTAAAGTTTTATTCTTATTATTAGCATCATTATAACCTCATGGATTTTTAACATGTTTGATGTGCTTTTATCCATTGCTTCCTGAGTCTTTTTGACACATGACATTGGTCTTTCATAGCTTCCTTGTTTTCTGAAATGACAGAGTCTCAAGACTCATCTTGTGCATTTTTTTACCCCCAGACCTAAAACAGCCATTTGTCAAGCTTTAGTGGAATGAGTTCCACTAAACTCATTATTTAAATTATTAAAAGACTCCTCAGGTAATTCTGATTTGCAGCAGTTTGGGAACCACTGGGTTGTATGAGATTCCTTCCAACTCCAAAATGCTGTTTTTTTCTTCTTGCTAATTACAGTAGCAAAAATATATTTGAAGTGATTTTAAAATATTTATATGAAATACAAATATATTTCCATACCTGATATTCTTTACCTTTGCTCACTGCACTTTAAATTGGTACAACTTTTAAAAATGTACTTTGACCACACCCTGAATATTTTCATACACTTTGACCCAGAAATCCCACTTTCAGAAATCTGGTTTAAGGAAATAGTAAAAATATATATATATATATCTGGAAAAAGATGCATGCACCAATGCTTTATTTGCAAACTGTTAAAAAGTTTAGACATAGCTTGAACATCCAAAAATGGGGGAGCAGTTTGGTAGATTGTGGAGAGTTTACTGGAAGGAATATTATGAGGCCATTAAATAATGCCTGGGAGGACTATGCAGCTAGATGCAAAATTGCATTTATGACATTATGTTAAAATATGCATACGAGGGCTTCCCTGGTGGCGCAGTGGTTGAGAATCTGCCTGCCAATGCAGGGGACACGGGTTCGAGCCCTGGTCTGGGAAGATCCCACATGCCGCGGAGCAACTAGGCCAGTGAGCCACAATTACTGAGCCTGCGCGTCTGAAGCCTGTGCTCCGCAACAAGAGAGGCCACGATAGTGAGAGGCCCGCGCACCGCGGTGAAGAGTGGCCCCCGCTCACCGCAACTAGAGAAAGCCCTCGCACAGAAACGAAGATCCAACACAGCCATAAATAAATAAACAAAAAACAAACAAACAAAAAACCAACTGATGGATAATTTAAAAAAATATATGCATACGAAAATATTTAAAATGGAATATATCAAAATGAGAGCAGTAGGTTAGTAGACTTACGGGTGATTTCTCTCTGCTCTCCCCCTTTTCCAAAGTTACTTAAACGTGTATTTAAAAATTCTACGAGTCTGTGATATTTCATGGTTAAGTGACTTGCAGTGCCCTGTCATTTAGAAACAACGGGGCTTGGGGAAAAGGGGCACAGAGCATAAGACACAGCCCAGAGTTGGTGGGGGGGGTGTTACCTAGGGAGTGATGGGGGAGGGGACACGAGCACCGGGCTGAGAAGGGCCAGCAGGGGTGACAGTGGGCGCGACTGTGGCCCCCCTGCGGTCTAACCTGAGCTTTGTCTCCATCAGGCTCACGAACAGTTCAGCTACAAGCATGGGCTTGGAATCCTTCCAAGCTCCTAGTCTCCTTGGTGGACCCTCAGGCATTTCATCGGGGCTTGATGGCAGGGATGACTGTCTAGCAGGCTGAGGAATTTGGCTTCAATATATTCAGGTAACCAAGGGAGTCATGAAAATCTGTTTGGGGTTTGCCCTTTCAATTATTTAGACTTAGAACAGGCGCCTTTGGGTTGTATTTATCGGTATGTGAAGCATCTTTTCTCAAACCACTCCTCACATCTGGAAGGCCCTCCCCTGGCTTTCTCTCTCTCTTGTTAGGAGGTGGTGCCTGAGGGGAAGCTGAGGGTGAGGAAAGGGATGAGCCCAGGCCAACTGCCAGCACCCTTTGACCCCATCTTTTGAACTCTAGTCATGTGCCCTTATGGCCCCAGGATTTCCCCCTCACAGGAGAGAAGACGTGAGAGCCTGGGATGGAAAAGCAGAGGGAAGCCACATTACAGGACTTGGAATGCCACGCTGAGAATTTTGGACTTTCTTCTCTAGGAACTACAGGGGGTTTTGAGCAAAGAAGTGATGCAATCTGACCTATAATTTAGGAAAACCACTCTGGCAGCTGAGAAGGAAAGACATTGGCACGAGGTAAAGTCAGTAGGAGGGCAGCCAGAGCCAGGGGCCAGGTGAACAAAGGGAGCTTGAATGGACATGGCAGCAGCAGAAAGGGTAGCATGGATTTCCCACTGAGGAAAAGGCTGCGATTATTTACCAGCGTCTGTTGCCTTTTCCTCCTTGGCACGCAGCTGGACCACGTGTATTAGTCCCAGTGCTGCTGTAACAAATGACCACAAACTTAGTGGCTTAACTTAACACAAATTTGTTCTCTTACAGTTCTGGAGGTCAGAAGTCGAAAATCCAGGTGTTGCAGAGCTTTGTTCCTTCTGCAAGCTTCAGAGGACACTCCGTGTCCTTGTCTTTTCCAGCTTCTAGAGGCACCACCTTGGCTTGGGCTACTTCCTCCATCTTCAAGGATGTTACTCCAACCTCTGCTTTCATCTTCACATCTCCTTTTCCTGACTTTGACCCTCTTGCCTGTCTCTTCTTAGGACACTGTGATTACACTGGGCTCACCCATATCATCTGGGACAATCTCTTCATCGCAGGATTTTTTAACTGAATCACACCTGCGAAGTCCTTGTGGCATGTAACATAGAACACAGGTTCTGGGGATGTCTTGGGGCCATAATCTGCCTACACACCACTCATCCCAGGCTCCCGCACAGTTAGGTGGGGTTATGAGGCCAAATTCCAGCCATTGGAATGTGACCAGAGGATGTGATTTTTACTCTTCCCTTCCAGGCCTGGACCATAAAGTCTCCCTTGTTGCCCTCCACACTCTCTCCCTTTCCCTGTGCTGAGGACACAAAGGAAGGAAAAGGCAGAGACATACGTGCCTGGGACCCTGGATGGACAAGCAGAAAGCCGTCTGCCACCAAGAACAGCCACATTGGACCTAGTTGAGTGGAAAATAAACCTCTGTGTTAAGAAACTGAAATTTAGGAGTTTGTTGTTAGCATTACTTACCCTAATACCTCAACTGGCTGACTGTTATTCAGGATTGAGAGTGAGAAAGAGGGATGGTTTAGGGTCTTAGGAGATGGGGAGGCTGGAGGCCTTAGTGAAGATAAAAATTCAGCTTGGGGTGTACCCTGAGACACTTTTGACTGAGGTGTCGGGTCGGTGTCCTGTTCCATATCCAAAGTCCAAATGTGAAAATAAGAATACATCCGTAAACACACACACTACTATATATAAGACAGATAACCAACAAGAACCTACTGTAGCACAAGGAGCTCTACTCACTATTCTGTGACAACGGAATATATTGTTGAGAAAAGAATATGAGAAAAGAATATATATGAGATATGAAAAAAGAATATGAGAAAAGAATATAAAAAAGAACGAATATGTGTATATGTATAACTGAATCACTTTGCTGTACACCTGAAGCCAACACAACATTGTCAATCAACTATACTCCAATAAAATTAAAATATTAAAGAAAGAATACATCCATACCTCAGAGTGAAAACTAAATAAGGCAAAAGATCTGAAAGACATCCTATAAATGCTTCTTCTCCTTTCAGTATTCTCACTGGCTTTTTATAGGAGCCCATTTCTGGGAAGTACTGAGCGTGTTTAGATGCAGCAGATTCAGCTGTAGTCTTGCTTCAGTCAGGCACCTGAGAGGCCTCATGGCAGCGAGTGGAGAGTTACAGGGCTGGGACGTACAAAGTAAGAGGGAAAAGGGACAGGGCTGAAAGGACGAGGGGGGAGCGGGGAGGGAGTAACCCGGCTGGTGGTCAAGGTTTCTGGATGAAAACAGTTTTGGTGAGGGTTTTAAGTATTTTTTTAGTTCTACATAAGCTCAGAAATAATAAAAGAAGTAACTTTAAAATTTAGAGTGTAAGAGTGAAAATTCCTGGTGGCAATGGCTAACAATATATTGTTTCGATTTTCTGATTTTTTTTTCTATTCATGTGCTAACACACACACACCCATTTTCAACTTGCTTTTTATACTAACCAGATCTTGAATATACTTCCTCGTCATTACCTATAAATCTGCCTCATTCTTTAACTACCATTGGTAAACATTTGATTCCAGACACCATATCAGTGAACATCCTTTGAGCCCCGGGAGAGCACTTCAAGGAATCTATCCACTGCAGGACAAATAAATCCCTTGGAGTGGGATTGCTGGGTCAAAGTGTAGAAACGTTTTATAACTTTCACAGGTATTTAAGTTTCCCTCCAAAAAATATACCAATACCCCCTTTTCGAGGGGCAGAAGTTGTGGAATCAAGGAGGTGGGGCGTGGTGTGGAGGGAGGGTGGATTGTTGTGTGGAGACATGAGGGAGACGGGAGGATGGGGCAGAGAAAGACTCAGGACTCGCCTGCCTGCAGCCTGGGGGCCCAAGGACCCAGTCCTGGGAAGAAGGGTGCGTGCTTGGCTTGATGCTCTGTTGTCACTGTACCGAAGCTCTTAATTTTTAACAAGGGGCCCCCCGTTTTTATTTTGCTTTGGGCTCTGCAAATTATGTAGCTCGTCCTGGAGAAGCAGGAAACAGGGGCAGAGCCAGTGAGCACTTGTCCTCGTGGTGACGGGGTGCTGCCTGGGCAGCCCTTGGCCCTGAGGTGAGAGCGAATGGGCCTTGGGCCGGCCCAGGGACGTCTGGACTCCTCAGGAGGGGGGCTCACAGTGAGCAGGGGGGGCCTGAAGAGCAGCTGGATTGGGGCGCCCCGCAGAACCTATGTCCACTGGCCCCCTTAGAGTGTCCTAAACCAGTGACCCATCTTGGAACCCCACTGGTTCTAGAGTGTGGTCCCCAGGCCAGCTGAGGCAGCATCTCTGGCGACTGGTTAAAAACACAGATTCTAATGCCCAACCCCAGATGAACAGAATCAGAGACCCTGGTGGGGCCCATCCATCTGTGCTCCCGCCAGCCCTCCAGGGGTTCTGATGGGTGCTGAAGTATGAGAACCCCCGTCTAGACCAACTCCTATCCTCAGGTCGCCTCTCGGAGCTGGTTTCCAGAATAGCGTAAACCTTCTGGCCTCTGAAAGGCAGAAGTGAGCCCAGTGAGGGAGCCTGCCTTTTTTCTTGCCCAGGCTGGAGCTTATCTCTCCTGCTTTGGCCTGAGGGAAAAGCTTTGGACCATTACAAGTCTCCTGGGGTATCAATGTGCTTTTTCTCCCTCTCCATCATGAACGTAATCTATTGGGCTAATGACATGCTATGCAGACCTCATTTCTGTGGTCCCCTGGTGGATCCAAGATAGAGTCTATATTAAGTCCTCCTCACGTAGGGGGATAGAGGAAAGCTAGGCAGAGATGAATATCCTAAAAGACATATTAATTATGTGAGTTCTGCTTTGGAGAAGCTAAAAACCACTGTGTTAGCTAATAGCTTTATGATCGTCTTTTAGACTCCTGGAAGTTACACATATCTAAGGTAAATATCTTTGTCAGGAAAGGGGCCTCTTGGGATGCACAGAATATGAGAATATTAGAATTGGAAAGGGCAGCTAGAGATGGTAATAAAGTTGTGTCTCATCGAGGAATAATATTGAAAAATGCTAACACGAATGGTTTAAACTCTCTGAAGAGTCAGGACGGACTGTGTAGAATGGAAATTACAGGCACATATTGGGCCCTATGTTGAGTCCAGGTCTGCACGGCCCCCTCCACATCTCCTTGGGCTAGGGAGAGCCGAAGCTATTTGAACTTGTAGAGGCTGACGCTCAGGGCTGCACACGTTTTGAATGCCGGCGAGGGAAGTGCCCATCTCGGACTGAGTGGCGGCCTTTCACTGTGCCTGAGCGAGGGGCACCGTAGGCTGAGGACAAAGCTGGGGCTCCCGGTACCCTATTCTGGGAGCTGGGGCACCCCAGGCCTCTTGCACCACGTTCAGCTGATGACTTCAGAGGTACAGGGAGAGGTTGGAGCTGGACCCTGCCACTGCCTGTCTTCCTCATTTTTTTTTTTTTTTTTTTTTTGCCTGCATGTGGGATCTTAGTTCCCTGACCAGGGACCAAACCTGCACCCCCTGCATTGGAAGTGCAGAGTCTTAACCACTGAACCGCCAGGCAAGTCCCTGTCTTCCTTCCTCTTAATCCTACAAGTGCTTGTGAGTTTGTCTGTCTGCTGGGCACTCCCTCCAGGAGTGTGGAGGGATGAACAAAGTCAGCCTCTGGGGGGAGCCCAGCGGTCCTCTCTCTGCCCCTCAGGCCCTGTGCCCGGGGTCTGGTTCTGTGCAGACAGCAGGAGGTCTGCAGATCCCTTCTGGGCGCCCGGGCTTTGACAATCTTTCGGTAGCACCTGCCCCTAAAAGGAATCTCTTTGCCTCCAGCCAGCTGCTGCAGCCCCATCTGTGCCTGTTAGAGATGTGCAAAGGGTGAGCTGGTGACAGACTGATTCACAGAATTGTCCCTAAGCTGCAGGTGTGAAAAGAAGATGGGTTCAGAGCATCATAACTGAGGAACAAGGCTCAGTGGAGTAGACGTGACTTTCCAAGTCATTGACACCGGCAGGAAATGTTACCTCTGGTCCCAGCAGCTTGTTCTGGTCTGATGTCCCGCACTCCCTGGGGCTCCCTCCTCCCTGTGGGGTCACCTAGGGCTGCCTCTTGTTCCTTGTCTGCAACACATACGCAGCGAGAGGGGGCACGATGTCCTTGGATGGATTTGCAAGTGCGTGATATTCTCTAAAGGTTGTGGGTACCTTGACCTTACAGGCTTTAAAAGAAAGTCTTAATGAAGCAATAGTCTCCAGATGCTCATTTCCTTTTTATTTTTACCTGTAAGTGACCTTTTCTTCTAAGAATGGGCTTCTGATGTGCAAGGTTTTCTCGTGTTTGCTGCTTTTTTTTTTTTTTTTTTCCTTCTGGGCTCATTCTTCGTGACTTGATTACCATGTCCCTAGCCTCTACCTTGGATGCTACAATTGGACGTCACAGCTGGTGAGAAGAAAAAGGCTCCAACAGATGAATTCTTAAGCGACCGAGGTTCTGTATTTATCTCAGCAGCTTAAAAAAGATACAGGGAAGGGAAACACAGAGATGCTGTGACACACAGGGGAATTATGGCTAGGTGGGATGCTTTTCAAAGCTTTCGATGGCATTGTTGGGTCTGAGAAAAAAAACTGTCTCTTCTCCTAGGTGGCCCCATAAATTCTGAAGTCCAGTCAGGTGGCAGTGCGGGCTGGATTTCCACTTACTGCCCGAAGGATCTAGAACAAGGATATTCTGTGCAGCATTTCTGCATGGAGGCTTTTGTTTTCTCCTCTAGCTTTGAAATTTACATTCCTTTTAATAAAACGTGCTGGTTCAAAAACATGTACGCATATGTGTTTTGTCTATGTTACTTCATTTCAAAAATGTTTGCATTTTTACAAGTTACTCTTTTCAAGAATTCGGTGAAACAGAGTGGTGTTAGTAGCTCCATATTTTAGGTGGGAAACAGAGGCACGTGTGAGGTCTGGCGTCTTGTCCAAGCACAGTGTTCTCACATTCCTTGTTCAAAAATGAACGAGTCAGGTTTTTTTTGTTTTTAATTTTAATTTTTTTTATTGCGGTAACATTGGTTTATTATGTTATATAAATTTCACGTGTACAACTTTATGTTTCTATTTCAGGATACCCTACAGCCTACTCACCACCAGAAATTTAGTTTCCATCCATCATCTCTATCTATTCCACCCCCCCACCCCATGGCCCCCTCCTCTCTGGCAACCACTACTCTGTTCTCTGTATCTACATGTTTATTTCTGTTTGGTTTGGCTTGTTCATTTATTTTGTTTGTTTGTTTTTTAGATCCCACATATGAGTGAAATCATATAGTATTTGTCTTTCTCCTTCTGCCTTATTTCACTTAGCATAATATTCTCAAGGTCCATCCATGTTGTTGCAAATGGCAAGGTTTCATCCTTTTTATGGCTGAGTAGTATTCCATTGCATATATGTATCACATCTTCTTTATCCATTCATCTGTTGATGGGCACTTAGGTTGTTTTGATGTCTTGGCTATTGTAGATAATGTTGCTATGAACATTGGAGTGCATATATCTTTTTGAATTAGTGTTTTCGTGTTCTTTGGATAAATACCCAGAGTGGCATCGCTGGATCATATGGTAGTTCTATTTTTAATTTTTTGAGGAACCGCCATACTGTTTTCCATAGTGGCTGTACTAGTTTTCATTCCTACCAACAGTGTATGAGGGTTCCCTTTTCTCCACATCTTTGCCAAATAAGCCAGGGTTTTTAGTTGAATGCAACAGAAACTGACTAGTGCTGATTAGGGGGAAAAACAGTTACTGGGCACCTCCTAGAATCACCAGGATGGCAGTGAGCCAGGCTCACAGAATGAGTGAGAATAGAGGTGCTAAGGGCACAGACGGCTGTTGGGCTGGATTCTCATCTGTTCTGCATCTGCGAGGCTGGTTAGTAGAACTTTAGCCACAGTCCTGGGCCCTCCGTACAGAGCCGGGGAACGTGAATTTCAGCCCCCCTTTGGCTCCTCTAGTGGAATGGACTCATGTTGGGCAAGTTTCCGAACATGAGAAAGGGATTTGGTTGCTGGCGAAGTGTCTGTTCATATCTTTTGCCCATTTCTTTATCGAGTTGATAACTCATTAAAAAAAATTCTTTCTGAAACGTCCTTCTTCAACATCTATTTTTGGGAAATTTCTGGGAAACAATAAAAAGCTTAAGAAGCTGAGAGCTAGCTTATCCCTAAATCATACATTTATAATTAAATATATTTATTTCTCAGACTAAAATATTTATTGTCAACGGTGTATTATATAGGGTTATTTGGGAACGTTTGGTGTGTAGAATTAATAAGGGGTCCTGGGTGCCTTGATCTCTCATTTTTCTAGCTATCAGGCACAATCCCAGTGGTGAACAAAAAATAATCAAACAACTGGAGAAAAAAAGGAATCCCATTTGCTGTGCTTTTGATTTTCAGAAAAGATAATGTTCTCAAGACATAACCTCAGAAAACTAAGGAACAGTTTATTTGGAGCCCCTTGTTTGAATCTCTTAGTTTTTCTGTAATTGTAATAAAACACTTAACCCAGAGTGCATTGATCTGCTAGAATTTCATACCACTTGTTTCAACTGCACAATCCATTCTTCCTACTGCATCTATGAACATGTATAGAACATTCAGTGCAACCTATCATTGAGGAGACGTAGAAACACCCAATCTCGAAGCGTTTACCAATTAGGTGAACTGAGTCAGTTCCCCGTGAGCGCCCTGCATTTAGCTACTGCAGTTCATGAAGGAGCAAGGCTGCTGGACCTCCCAGCCTCGGAGAAGTCAGGCAAGGACCTCACCACTTGATTTCTGGCTTGAGGATCTGGTCAAGATATTTCACAGGCTTTTCTAAGGGTTATATCTTGAAATTTCCCTGCTTCCTGGGCCCACCACCATTCGGCTCCTCTACTTTCTCCCTCCCCCTTTCCCTCTTCAGACTCTGCACATACCTGAGAGCCACAGGGCAGTGCCCTCTGTCAGCATGTTTCCTGAGAAAAAGGGAGAAGCTGTCCAGTCCTTCGCCTCAGAGGGCCAGTGCAGGCCCAATGCAAACAAGGGAAAACTCAGATAGCTCCCAGATCAGGAAACAAAATCTGAAGATCCCTAGGCATCTTGGTGGAGTGGCATTTTGCTAGATTTAGACCAATTCTCTGGTCCAATTACAAGTAAGAGTTTTCATTTAGTTCTGTGACAGGTTTTCTCATGGAAATCACGCACACTTGTATCCAGGGACCCTGGCACCAATGCTGTGTGAAGAGTTGATTCCTATGATCTCAACTCTGTGGGTTAAGACTGTGAGTTTGTGACACAAACAGACTCACAGACTTAGAATATGCCAAGCGTGCTTCCCCTTCTCACTCCTGCACTCTCGCCCAGACTATGCTTTGCTGGCTCCACTCTTCCTGCCATCTTGGTGTCCTGGACGTCCCTTCCTTGGAGACGCCCCTCTGACCACTCTCCGAAATGCTCCAACTCCTCGTCTTTCATGGTGCCTTCATAGACTCACAGACATAGAGAACAGACTTGTGGTTGCCAAGGGGACTGGGGGATGGAGAAGGGATGGATTGGGAGTTTGGGGTTAGCAGATGCAAACTATTGTATAAAGAATGGATAAACAACAAGGTCCTACTGTATAGCACAGGGAACTCTATTCAATATCCTGTAATAAAGCCTAATGGAAAAGAATGTAAAAGAGAAAAAAAAAATACAAGAAAAAATGATCTGAAGTTGAATAGGTAAAATCCAACTTCCTTAGTTCTTTAAAATTACTTGGATAAATCAAAATTAATGTATAGTCAAGGAAATAAAAAAGAACAACCAAAGCATCTTTTTCATAAAAAAACAGACTGTGAGTTTGTGGAAGTGGTGTGTTGAGAGCGTAGGAGTTCCGAGGACTAAGAAACCACTTATTCTCTCATCTTGTCCCTTACAAGCCTCTGACTTCTTCCCATAGGAGGAGAGAGAGAAATATTCTCTCATCTCTCTAAGAGGTTTCTTCATCATCTCTCAGCTTCACCCCTTTAGTACCCTCAAGGTGGCATTGGGCTAAACATTGCAGTTTTTGAGCCCCTCTTTTGCAAGTCTTGTATGGGGGTGTCTAGTACCAACCTGTGAAATGTGGAGAGTACTTGACACTTATTGATTTGTTCTTTTTTTAAACTTTTATAAATTTCAGTTTTATTTGACATTTAAAAGAGCTATGTTGACAAATATTACAGTAACACACAAGCCTTTGATATCATAATGTATATTGTATTCTTCAACCTATTGATTTGTTCCTGACCATATGGAGTTTTGGCCAAAACTGAGGCTGAAAGAGGCCCATCTTAACATTCTGTTGTGTGTGTATATTGTATTTACATCTTCATCATCATCACCTCCCAGCTTGTTCTGTATCATATTTAAGGTAACTTTGAAGGATACAAAAAGCGAATAATATGGCATAAAAGGAAGTAGGTAGAGTTTAGGAAGGAGTGATACAAACAAGAAAAACAAGTATGAATAGATAAAAATGGAGTGAGGCTAAAACCAACACAGTTTCCATCCGTGGACCAAAATTTGGCTCTGAACTTTCTGGTTAAATGAGGAGGAGCAGCTGGTCTTCGAATGTGAGCCAGAGGAATTTCTTTTAGGTCCAGGTAATCAGTAGATTGTGATGATCAGAGTATTTTTAATCTATTTAAATCAGATTTATTTTTAAAAGCTGGACAACTCTAGTGTTATTAAATGTCCTCTGTGACCCAAACTTCCTCCTAAAAGACTCCAACATCAAACCAATAAACAACATAAGATTTCCCCAAAAGAACCAAGTCTGCCCAGAAGACACAAAAGTATTTCCACCTTCAGAATAAAGTTGGTGAAATACTCTACCCATGAATATTTCTGCAGAGGCAGTTTTCAGTTAAGAAGGAAACAAGAGTGGACGGTGGGTGTTTTGATGGTGCAGCACCCATTTTATCATTGCACCTGAACCAGTTGCTAAGAGGTGGGCAAGGGACCCAAGCAGGATGAAGGGAATTCCCTCCCTGGAATTTGAATCACTTTTTGATTTGACCTAGGGACGGACAGAAGATGCTTGGCGTCATTCACTCCAGCGGGACTGTGCCTGGTGGAGGCTGGAACACAGTCTCCTGGGCACCCGCCGTCCCCTGACCAAACCAGACTGGCTCTGTCCCTTGTGAGCCTGGGACTTCCGCCTTCCTCTCTCCTGTGACACTGCCCCCCCCCAACCACCCCCATAGCTTTCTAATAAAATCTCCATTCATTTATGATGGTCAGACTCCATTCCTGTTTCTTGGCTCCCAAGTATTCTGACACTTTCTCAACGTGGCTTGTGTCCTTGGTCCATCGTCAGGAGCCAAAAGTTTTTTGCTTTTTTAAAAAATTTTATTTATTTATTTATTTTTGGCTGTGTTGGGTCTGTTTCTGTGCGAGGGCTTTCTCTAGTTGTGGCGAGCGGGGGCCACTCTTCATCGCGGTGCGCGGGCCTCTCACTATCGTGGCCTCTCTTGTTGCGGAGCACAGGCTCCAGATGAGCAGGCTCAGTAGTTGTGGCTCACGGGCCCAGTTGCTCCGCGGCATGTGGGATCTTCCCAGACCAGGACTCGAACCCGTGTCCCCTGAGTTGGCAGGCAGACTCTCAACCACTGCGCCACCAGGGAAGCCCCAAAGGGTTAGAAAGTTTTTATCTCGGGTTGTTCAAAATTCTGCTTATAAAATATCCCCTGCACGGAGCACTTTCCCACAAAGAATCTATCAGGTTTGTCTGTATGCTGAATTTCTAAGGTAGCTAATATGTCTTGCGTCTAGATGCCCGATTATCAGGAAGAAGATGCACCCTCTGCACATTCTTTGGTTAATTAGATCTGCTATGAAATCATTCATTTGATGTCCACCTAATGAAGCTAATAAAAGCCTCCTCTGAAGCGGGCTATTCTTCGTACCTTAAATACTGTACCTCGCTCAGCGACGCTGGCAGCCGAGCTAACAGACTCATTATCTTCCAAATTCTGATGTCTATTTTCACGCTCCGTTGATTTCATTAGATACAAAATAAAATCACTACTTATTAAAATTGCATTAAAGTCCTAACTTAAACTGACAAAAGCTTAGAAACTTAGAGGCCAGGCTGTTGTTCAGTCTCCCGTATACAAGAAAGTCCTGCATTTTGCAGACTGAGTGGATTGGACCTGGCCTGTATTTTATGGCCTAAACATTCGGTGTTTCCCCAGGCTGGGTGGGGAGCCAGCAGTGCGAGCTGCCAATGAAATTACTTGGTTTCTCATCAGTCAGTGATTCAACCATATTTTAATGGGTCAGCAGTTATTTTCTGACTTCCGAAATCAAATGAGGCAAATGTGAGGATGGGAAGAGAGACAATTTTTACATGGCCAACTGCAATGCCTTCAGAAAAGATCACCAGTAGAGATGTTTCCACTGTTGATGCTTTGGGGCTGCTTATGGAGAGGCCGGTAGATTGGTTATACTTCCATATCACATCATCAATGTTACTTCCCGCAGAGAATGTAAAAAACAAAAAATAACCAAAACCAGCCTTGGTTCTTATAGAAAATAGGAACAGAGGGTTAAGTGGCCACAACTTTCCAAAACCAACGTGTAACCTGACTGTATCCGGGGGAGAGAGGCAGAGTGGGCATCTGAGGGACGCTTGGAAGCACGAAGCTGGCGGTTGCACAGGGGAAAAGGCATTGGCTGAGAAAAGAACTCTGTCCCGGGCACGGATCGGGGTGAGCTTGTGACCTTCAGCCAGTTATTCTGTGGACTTTAGCTTCCTCATCTGTAAAATGGAGCTGTCGTACCATATTATACTATTACTCTCACCAGACAACTCAGTGTGTGTGTGTGTATGTGTGTGCAGGTGTACATGTGTCTTTGTGCATGTGTGTGTGTGTGTGTGTGTAAATTTTAAAAGCTGCCCTCCTCAAAATTGCCCCTCTTCAAATTGAGTACCACTCTTCTTTTTTTTTTTTTTTAATTTTATTTATTTATTTATTTATTTATTTATTTATTTATGGCTGTGTTGGGTCTTCGTTTCTGCGCGAGGGCTTTCTCTAGTTGCGGCAAGTGGGGGCCACTCTTCATCGCCATGCGCGGGCCTCTCACTATCGCGGCCTCTCTTGTTGCGGAGCACAGGCTCCAGACGAGCAGGCTCAGTAGTTGTGGCTCACGGGCCTAGTCGCTCCGCGGCATGTGGAATCTTCCCAGACCAGGGCTCGAACCCGTGTCCCCTGCATTGGCAGGCAGATTCTCAACCACTGCGCCACCAGGGAAGCCCCGAGTACCACTGTTCTAACCCATCCTTCCTGCGGCTGCCAGGGAATGTCCCCTCTGGACCCCACATGAGGAATTTTGTTCTGATCACCTTGAAGACTGCAGTTCTGACAGCCTCTAAATCAGTGTTTAGGAGAACAGTGGCCGGTCATCACAAGCATCGGAGGAGGGAAAACTCTACCTCTTCTCCTCCGCTCTTCCCACACTTCCGCATCTCCTGATTTCCATTTGAACTCTCCCAGCTGATTCCTGAAGTTGGGACCTCAAGGCAAAGATCGAGGAGGTGACAGGACACTGTCCCTGACGCACTCACTGAGATCCTGGCGGGTGCACAGCAGCTCTCTGGGTGCCATGACATTCTAATGAAAATTGCCATGCAGTTGAAGAATGATACAAAAACGTTAAAGAAAAACTGACAACAAAGCCACTGTTTATTGACCGCTTGTTATGTCTGAGGCGCTGTGATAACATACTTACATACACTATCTTGACTCCTTATGACAACCTAGTAAACATTATTATCCCGTATTACAGATGAGCACACTGAGTCTCAAAGAAGTTAGGCAATTTTCCCAAGGCCTCAGAGCTCCCTAAGCAGTTGATCCAGGATTGGAGACAAGCAGAGCTCCTTGCCACCTGGCCAAAGAGGAATCATGGAGCAGACTGTTTTTTGGTCTGTGTTGCAAACAATTTATGGGTCATGAAAATAATTCAGAGGTTAAGGACAGTATTAAAAAAGTAGAATAGACTAGAAAATATCAGAGGACCTCTCATGTTTCGTGAGTGGCACACATGCGCACTAGTTTGCGTGTGTGTGTGTGTGTGTGTGTGTGTGTGTGTGTGTACAGAGTTGTAACGTAAGATTGGTTTCCTACTGTGAGTTGTGATTTAAAAAAAATGTTTGTAAAACTCTGGCTTGGAGAAGTTAATGAATGAGTTGGAGTGAAAAGGGCTAGGTGTTGGGGAGTCCAGGTTTTTCCATCCAGAAATTGACCATTAATTAGTTTTTTCATTTCAAACGCCCTCATTACATCTCTCTCTTCTTTTCTTATCGTTCTTCCTAGCTCTGACATTCTATGATCTTTTGAGAAGCACACACAGTTAATTTGTGTCTTAGCAGTTTAGAGCATGACCAGGTCCCTGGGCACCGAGGAGCTTTATGGGGGATGTCACCTGAGCAGAGAGGAGGAGGCTATCTTTCCCGGGCAGGGGGACCAGCCGAGCCAGGGCCTGGAAGTGGGGCTCCGGGAGTACAGGAGTGCAGGGGTAACACAGGAGGGGTGAGAATGCAGCACTGCTCATGCTGGGCTGAGGATGCTGAGCCAGATCTTGGCGGTGGGGAGCGAATGAAATCTTTGGATCAGGAGAACGGATTGATAAAAGTGCCTTTGATGCTGGGATTGCAAATTTCTCCGAAGCTAGGCAGGTACCATGAACGAATGAAGTGCACCAGGTGTGGGCTCTGGTGAGCTGTCCATCACATGGTCCCACTGAGGGGACAGCCACCCCTCAGCTCTGGAAGATTATCTTATGAGAATGCAACTCCAGTGTTGCTAGATCTTCCGATTTTTCAACAGAAATCTGAATTTTTACGTGAAATCTCCTGATTGGCAATGTAGACAACTGCATTAGTTATGGTAAAAGGAAATGATGCTGTAACAAATACATTTCAAAATACAGTGGCTTTAAGAAGATGGACCTTTATTTCTCTGAGGTGGTGGCCCAGGCTGGTGGGCTGGGAGGTTGGGGGCCAGCTGAGCTCCACGTGGTCATTCAGGGACTACGCTCCTTCCATCTTGCTCTGCCATCCCTTAGGGAACCGTCCTTAACTGCACAATCAAAGCTGGGTCACCAGCCTGTCTGTGGTCCAGCATCTCTGCAGCTGCGGTCTTTCTGCCTTTGATCGCTCTCATTTCTCTCTCCCTCACTCCTTCTTTCCTTCTCTTCCCCTCCATCCCCCTCTCCTTTCTTTCCTTCCTTTTCTTGCTTTATCTTCTTCTCTTTTTACTTCCTCTTATAAAATATACCACACATAAGAAAAGTACATAAAATATACATGATAATAAACACCCTCTAAGTTAAGAAATGTAATATCGTGAGCTCCCTGAAAGCACCCCCACCTGCCTTCTCAATCAACATTTGCTTTCTCCTCCACAGAGGTAACAACTACTGACTTCCGTGGAAAGCATTTTCTTGATTTAAAAAAAAATAACTAAAAAAATATGTAAAGAACATAGTGTAACTTCTCCTGTTCTTGAACTTCATAGGAATGAGACAATACTGTGTCTTGCTTCATTTTTACTCAACAGTGTCTGTAAGATTCATGTTTTTGTTTATACTCCAGTTCATTTCTTTTCATGTCATATTCCATTGTTTGACCATATAATTTATTGATCTGTTTTGATGTTTTGGATTTTATAAACACTTCTGGTCTGTCTCCTCGTGCCCATGTCCACAGATGCTCTAGCAAATATGCCCTATGAGTAGAACTGCTGGGTCATAGAGATGAACGTTTTCAAGTTTATTAGATAATATCAAAATTTTTTCCAAAGTAGCAATAGTTTATGATTCCCACCAGCAGCGAATGAGAGTTCCCTTCCTCACCAACAGTTGGCACTGCCAGATTTTTTATGTTTTTAGCAATTTGGTGGTGTGTAGTAATATTGCTTCCTGGTCTTTAATTGCATCTCCTTGATTACTAATAAGATCGAGCATCTTTTCGTGTATATTGGCAATTTCAGTTTATTCCTTTGTGAAGAGCCAATGCAAATCTTTTGCAGTTTTTTCTATTAGGCCACCTGCCTTTTTCTTACCGAGCTGTGAGAATTCTTTGTGTAACGTGGATTGAAGTCCTTTGAAACTTACATGCGTCGCAATATCTTCTCTCATTCCATGGTTTGTATTGCCATTTCCTTTATGCTATTTTTCTGCTGAACGGAAGCTCTTATTTTTAATGTAGTTAAATGCATATATATATTTTTTCTTCATGGTTAGTGCTTTTGTATGTTTACAATTTTTCTTTCTCTATTGAGATCATTAAGCTATTCTTCTACATTATCTCCTAAGAGCATTAGTGTTTTACCTTTCACATTCAGGTTTGTAATTTAGCTGGGCTTGAATTTTTTGTATTGTATGAGATAGGTGTTCAATGCCATCTTTTTCCGTATGGACATTCAATTGTCCTAGCATCGTTTATTGAGAGACTGTCTCTGTCCTACCCCTTTGCAGTGACAACTACGTCACAGCTCAGGTCCATATATGCATGAGTCTGTGAAGGAGCTACCTGGTCTATTCCAGTCCATGCTCGATTTTTCTGTTCCTGCACCAATATCACACTGTCTTAATAACGAGAGCTTTATACCAAGTCGTGATATCTGCGACAGCAAGTCTTCCTACTTGTTCTTCTTTGAGGTTTGCTTGGCTTTGCTTGGTCCTCTACACTGTATATCCACTGTGAATGAAAAATGGTGCTTGCCTTCTCAGTAAATAAAGGATGCTGCAGCCATCAAGCCACTACAGCCGCCCCTGACGGTGAGCCTTGAGGGAACTCAGGATGGAGAAAAACAGGCTGCCGCTGCCAAGCTGTCAGCCACCGAAGGCACCCCCTATGGTGCACCCTGAGGGGACTCGGGCTGGGAAAGCACAGGATAGTGGCCTTACCTAGCTAGCTGAGGTGCATATCAAAGGAATGATTTCAATGAGCCCAGACTCTTGCATCTTCCCGTACATTAGGAAAGTGCTAATTTCATTAACTTGAGGTGGCTGTTTTTCTTTAATTAGCAGTAATCTTTTGATGTTCCAACTACCTGGTGTTTTGTTGCAAAAGCCCCTATGTATCCTTGGTCCGTCCTTCCTTCCTTCCTTCCTTCCTTCCTTCCTTTCTTTATTTTATTTGGTTGTGCCGGGTCTTAGTTGCGGCAGGCGGACTCCTTAGTTGCGGCATGCCTGTGGGATCTCATTCCCTGACCAGGGATCTAACCCAGGTCCCCTGCATTGGTAGCGCGGAGCCTTAACCACTGTGCTACCAGGGAAGTTCCCTCCCTTTCTTCTTCCAGTCAGTCCCTCAAAGCTATCTGATTGGCTGCGTCCCAGGGTTAAGTCCTCAGTTCTGGCTGCCAAATAAAACATAATTCTCAACTTTTAGGCTGTGCATTTTTTTTCAGTTGACACCACGAACTTTCAGTAAGTGGGTATGTTAATCCGAATAACCAAGTTTGTCACTAATGGAAGCAGTACCTTCTGAGTAGAACATTTATAAGGATTTGCATATGTTACCCCCCAATGGCACTCTAGAAAACACGATACAAATGTGCACCCCCAAAGCAGGTCAGAACAAGATTTAGCATGGAGAAGGACCATTTATATGTTTTGTGATTTAATTTAGGTGGTGGTATAATGTTGACCTCATGCCTCTAGTAGCTGTTCAAAAAGTATGTGCTGAATATAAGAATCTTTTGTACGAATAGAAAGGCCGAGTGTAATGGCAAGCAGAACGTGTTTTCCCTTCTCATTGTAACTGTATGTGTGGCACTCATGTGGCTTTGATGCTTGAAAATAATTGATTATATACTATTCTGAAAAGAAGAACGAGATACACTTAAAAGCAAGTTGAGTGTTTTAGAAAGGTCTTTCTTAACTCTAAACCTTCACAACAAAAGGGAATTGTATGTATGTATATAGTTCACAGAAGCGTTTCAATGGAATTATCAGATTTGGGGTGCATGGAGTTTGCCAGCATCTTTTGCAGTGCTCATGAGCCTGGAATGGAAATATTTACTGTTAAGAAGGAAATAGCATGAAGTTGTTCAGTGAGCTGGAGCCAGGGCTGCAGGTTGAGCATAACTGCTTTGGGTTGCACAGACGTAAACACAAACCCTCAGCAAAGGAGAAGCTAGAAACTGGAGGATTAATATTAGACATACAATCCTAAACCAAAACCGGAACATAAAAACCAATCAGTGGCTCTAATAAACCGTGTGGTTCATGACCTAACATAAGTGAATGGGGTGATCTGGCATGCCAGATGGAAAGTGTAATACACAAACAAAAAACCCCACTTCAGCCTCTGTTAATGAGCATTCTGACCCTAATCTAATCACATGCAAATCAGGAATTGTATAATCGGAACTCACCACACAGGGGAAGGAGTTCATGGGGTAGAATCTGCATTGTACCAGGAAGACCCTGAACTGGACCACTAAATGTTAATGGAGTAATTAAATGGAGGAAAGTTGCAAAATCAAATTTTACAGTCAAGATGTTTGTACATTCCCTCATTCATTCACTCAACAAATATTCAATCTTTGTTCAGTGCCTCCATATGCAAGGCACTTGTGCTAAGTCCTAAAGCAGTTTTAAAGATGTACATGATGGTATTATAAAACGTTCAGACAGATTTCTTAAGTGGCAATCTACTTTCAAATTGTTACCTTTCCCATAAAGTACAGTCCTTGTCTTTGAGAAACTTCAATTTCTGGCACGGTGTTTCTTAAAGACTAGGAACCCTACCACTCAGGGTACGTCAGATTGTTTTCAGGAAAATGAAGAATAATTTTCAGTTTCGGTCTGGGGCTGGTCTGTCTTCAATACCTACTAATTTCCCCCTCCTTTAAAAAACAAAACAAAAAAGCAAAAACAAAACAACACAAGACAAACAACAACAACAACAAAAAACACAAAAAACTAAAACAAAAAAGAAACCAAAAACAAAGAAAGGCTATAATCTCACTGAATTTAATAACTTTCTTTTGTTTTTTTATTACATTTGTATTTGGTTACTTTTCATTTGTAAAAACTGATAATGGTTTTCCATTTATAGTGGTGATAGACAATTTCTACCTAAAATAAATATAGGTTAGCTCTTGAACAGTGAATCAGATAAAATAAAATATTAAATAAACAAGAAAACAGGTGGTATCTGGACATGACAAGAGGGAGTGAAAGTGGAAGAGGAATGAATGAGGTTTGGTAAACTGCCAGAGGAGAAGTAAGAGACGCACACACATATCTGCTCAGCTAACTCAGTGGTTCAGACATGAGCTACAGACAGAAAGAGCTCTGGGAATTGGCTGCTTTTCTTCCTGTAGTAATCATGGAAGGCTCCCTGGAGGAGGCTTTTCAGCCTATCTATGGATGGGGACTAGCATTGGAGCCAAGGGCCTTGCAAAACGGGGGAAATGACTGTGAAAGCCTGAGGGTCAAGGCGTGTGCTGCAGTTGACAGTGGTCCCCCCATTTAAGTGCATCAGAATCAGCTGATTCTGGAAAAAGCTGAGAGCTTTTCCAGGACCCTGCCCTTGGAGATAATGATGCTGTGGGTTGGGGGAATGGGGTGTTTAAACCTCACTTTGAGCAGGTCCTTGGACCACAGTTTGAGAGGGCCTGTGAATCTAGAGACTAAACACAGCGCTGGAGGTCAGAGCCCATTGAGCACGGAGTCAGCATCTCTCTTGTGGTCATAAACTTGCAACATGGCTGGGCTGCTTCCACTTTCCTGTGTCTTCACTGCAATCCCGGCTAACATCAGTTTCAGCACTCTCACGTGGCCCACGAGGCTTATACACATATTTGCTACCGGTTTGGTGGTGTTTTTGTGGGAGAGATTGGGAGGAGAATGCTTGGATGTGGGAAGATGGAGAGAGAAGATCTGCTATGAGTTCTCTGTTCATGCTTTCTATATAAGCCTCGTGCAGGGCTAGGCCTCCAGAACTGGGTCCTTGGAGGACAGGATGAAATAAGGATGCTAAAATTCTGCTGGACCTAGCTATTCATGGGTAAAATTAGTGCCTCATTTCCAGTCTTCGTGAAATTTCTACCCTTCTCTGGTGGGAGGTTATAAGGACGAGCTTCTGTAAATTGCTTTGAAAGTGAACCATGATTATGCAAACAGATGACATTATCTACTTTCTCCTGACAGCAAGAATTGGTGATATGGGGAGTCTTGCAGGTAAATAAAGACTTTTTGAATCAGGAGGAACCATGGGATTAGACTACATGGGAGCCCCCAAAGCACACAGTGCATCTTCAGCACTTTGACTTGAACTACCAGATGGATAGTAATCTGTTAGGGGATATTCTGAGTGGGTTATTTAAAAGGATGTAAAAGATTGCTAACCCAGGCTGGGACCGTGGGCAAGCTGTGGGCACATCTGCAGCCATCGAGTACCTATTTCTAAGGGTTTCCGGCAGAACATAAGCAAACCATTGCCTGCCCGAGTGATATGGGAGTTTCCTAATAGCCGTAAATACTTAAGTTGATGGCCAGCATGGTTGGACAAATCCAGCTGTGTGCAGAAACAATGTCGTTCAGCTAAAACGTACCAAATGGCGCCATCGCCCTTGGGTTCTTCTCCAACACAGCACACCAGGCAGAAGGGCAAAACTTGAGCAACGGATACCCAAGTGCTCTGATGCGGTGACACCGGCAAAAATGCTGCAAATAGGGGAGGATGTTGTGGCTTTCACGTCATTCTGGACAGAGTTCAACAGGCCAGGGATCCAAAAGCTTCCAGAGCAGTGCCATGCATAGTAATTGAGAAGAATTAATTTTCACCAGAAGGAGAGGGCTTTCTCCTGTCATTAGTGACCCTTATTCCCACTTTGTTGGTACTGCCATTCTGTCAAGCACATCATCATATGCTATGATGCTGTCCATCATATCTTCATTCTCTGGGTACAGAGTCCGGGCGGTGGCAATGGCTGAACGTTGCTTCTCTATAGTGAGTATAAAGCCATGACCACTGTGGTCTGGGCAGAGGAGATTTGAGGGAAAAAGAAACAAAACATCCATCATTAAAACGATAATGGAAAAATAAATCTGGAGGAACCCAGAGGTTTGTCATAAAAATCAAAACAGATAGTTTAGTATAATAAATTCCTAATTTCTTTTTTTTTTTTTAAATATATTTATTTATTTACTTTTGGCGTGTTGGGTCTTTGTTGCTGCTTGCGGGGTTTCTCTAGTTACAGTGAGCAGGGGCTACTCTTCGTTGTGGTGTGCGGGCTTCTCATTGCAGTGGCTTCTCTTGTTGCAGAGCACGAGTTCTAGGCATGTGGGCTTCAGTAGTTGTGGCACACGGGCTCAGTATTTGTGGCACACGGGCTCAGTAGTTGTGGCTCACGAGCTCTAGAGTGCAGGCTCAGTAGTTGTGGTGCATGGGCTTAGTTGCTCCACGACATGTGGGATCTTCCCAGACCAGGGCTCGAACCCGTGTCCCCTGCATTGGCAGGCGGATTCTTAACCACTGCGCCACCAGGGAAGCCCAATTTCTAATTTCTTAACGTTGTACTGAAATTTCATCGAGTCAACTAGATCCTGAAATAAATGAGAAATGGGGCATTGGCTGGAGATGAAGAGAATGATATATTTTTGTACGAAGGCTAGGAGTTTAGACATTTATTGGATTGGAATTTGACCTGTGGCATTAAGATGTAGATTGCCTCCCAAAACTGTAAGTGGGGCACGGATTTGCAGAAGAAACTTTTCTGCATAAAAAGGTGTGTCCTAACAATGAAATCTTGCATAAAAATAGACAGCTAACAAGACGAAGGAAAAGAAACACTCAACAGATCAACAGAACATTTTGTGCTCTCAAAATGGAAGTGGCAGAAAGCACGCTTAAGCCGAAAGGTTGCTCCTTGAAGGAAGTAAAGCCACTTGTTACGTCGTGACTGAGAAAAGAGAAATCTGTCGAAAGACAAGGATATATCATCTGAAAACTAATGAGACGTTACATTCTGAGCCAAAATTGCGTCCAACTTTTCAGCATGTAACTAGGCAAGATCTGAGCCAAAGTATAAAGAGTTGACCTAAAACTTTGGGAATTCAGAACTAGAAGCTGCCACAGAAGATGAAAGCGGGGCATGGGCCAGGGAGGGGGGAAGACCAACTATAGACGGAGGAGATGCAGAATGCAACTATCTAGGTCAAGACCTACTTTCTTTCTCCGATTTTTTTCCCCGCTTGGATTTTCTATCTTGTGACTGCCAAAACAATGTATGCATGAAATTCTACATTCCCCTGCATTCACCGACACACCATAGAAATTACACACATAAGCATGGAGGTCACCTGTGGAAAATCGCTGGCTTTCTGCATAATAGTTTGTCTATAAGTTACAAGGACGGAGATAACTTGGCCCAGAATGGAATTTGCTTTTGTGCGTGGGGCTGAGTACCATGAGACTCAGAACATGCCCAAAGCACTCGCCTTTCTTCAGAAAAAACTGATGTGACGATGGGTTGCTACTGTAATTAAGCGCGGGCATAGTTTCTTTTTTTTGTTTCTATTTAATGCCAGCAAAGCAGCTATTTCTATGGCTTTAGGTAAATACGGAAGTTGAGAGTGAAGGACTAGTTCTGGAAATTTGTATTATTTTTACTGATTTTTGTGCCAAGAACATTCCCTCGTGTGGTTGTGCAGGTTGTATTCTGCACAAAGTTTCCAGCATCTGCTCCGCTGGCTGCGCACCCTGGCCTGGGGCTGTACCTGGGGTGGGGACGGTGGGGAGGAAGCATTTCTTATTAATATGTGTGCTAGCAACTGCTCCAGAAGGAGCCTGTACTAGCCACCTGATAATCCTGCGCAACAGAAAAGGGAGTGAAAAACCAGTCCACTCACCTGCGTGACCTTAAGTTATTTATTTAGGTGTTCACGCCCATTAACACCAGAATGGCTGCTACTGGGCTTCCCAAACTCTAAAGTGCAGACCAGTCACTCAGCGATCTTGTTAAAATGCAGATTCTGATGGAAGCCGTCGGAGGCCTGAGATTTTGCATTTCTAACAAGCTCTCAGGTGACCTTGATTCAGCCCATCCACTGACCATATTTTGAGTAGCAAGGCCCAGGGGACGTCAAGGCCAATGAATCCCAAGGTCAAACTCCAGTCATGATGGCCTCATCCTTCTGCTAACCACTGAATCCTTCTCCCATCTTTCTGCCCCTACAAATCTCAACCAGAACACTCCCTGCCCTGAAAAAAAATCCCTCGCTGAGCCAGATCCCCAAATGTCCTCACCAAAAAAGGGGTAGAAAAAGTGATATGGCATCCTTCTTTTTGCAGACCCCAGAGTTCACTCCTCCCTAAGGAGAAGATGCCCTTCACCTGGGGTGGGGGGCAGGAACTGTTATTTACTAACCACTCTGAGCCACGCTGTGTGCCTTCCTCCTGCACTTGCCCTGGCTTTTACTAGCCATTCGAGGAGATGGCTATTATTATCCCATTACTACAGATGGAAAACTGAGGCCCGAGGAGATGACATACTTTGTCTGGGAACATAGAACTAGTAAGTAAACTTGCAGGGAATTGAATCCAGGGCTGATTTCAAATTCTGTACATGAGCCACTATATCTTTTTTTTTTCATTTATTTTTTATTTTTTTATTTTATAAATTTATTTATTTATTTTATTTTTGGCTGCATTGGGTCTTCATTGCTGCGCGCGGGCTTTCTCTAGTTGCGGCGAGTGGGGGCTATTCTTTGTTGTGATGCGCGGGCTTCTCATTGTGGTGGCTTCTCTTGTTGTGGAGCACGGGCTCTAGACGCAGGCTTCAATAGTTGTGGCACGTGGGCTCAGCAGTTGTGGCTCGCAGTCTCAGTAGCTGTGGTGCACGGGCTTAGCTGCTCCGCGGCATGTGGGATCTTCCCGGACCAGGGCTCGAACCCGTGTCCCCTGCATTGGCAGGCGGATATAATAATAAAAGAGCCCAGCAGGTCAGGGGTTATGAGTGAGCAGCGCAATCAGTGTTAGTGTGAGATAATGAGAAATATACATATATTGGTCTCTGTCTTTGGTTCCCGGCGGCACAGGACTCCTAAAACCCTTGCAATTTCCTAAGTGATAAGAGTACTAGGAGCATCTTTTGTTCTAATGAGGTGACTCTGGGTAGGCTCCTGGGTGGCTCCTGGATAAGGGCTGGTCACCAGAAGGACCAAGCCATATTAGAAACAGAATTCTCAGCCCCAGCCCCCCTCTTCCAGCGAGGGAAGAAGAGCTGGAAATGGAGTTAATCATTGGTCATGACAACACGAGAAGCCTCCATACATTCCAACAATAGGGGGTTCAAAGAACTCCTCGCCAGTGAACACGTGTTGGTGCCGGGAGAGTGGTGAGCCCAGAGAGGGTGTGCAAGCTCCGTGCCCCTTCCCACATACCTCGCCCTGTGCATCTCTTCCATCTGGCTCTTCGTCCATATACTTTATCGTATCCTTTTACAATAAACCCATAAACCTAAGTAAACTTCTCCTGAGTTCTGTGATCCGTTCTAGCAAATTAACTGAACCCGAGGAAGGGGTCGTGGGAAACCTCTTACTTAGGACCGATTGGTCAGAACCCCGGGTGGCAATCTGGATTTGCGATTGGCATCAGAAGTGGGGGGCAGTCTAGTGGGACTGAGCCCTTAACCTCTGGGATCTGACACTATCTCCAGGCAAAGAGTGTCAGAATTGAGTAACGTTGCTGGACACCCATCTGGTGTCACAGCCGTGCTTGGTGTTGGGGAAAGAATCCACACGTTCGGTGACCTGGAGTGTCAGAAGTGAAGTGAGTAGCAAAGTGTTCTGTGGAGGAGAAAGACACAGGTGGGAACCTGTGGGTTCTTCTCATCCAGCTGGTGATAAATAAGGCCAGGGGGAGGTGTGAGTGGTGAGGTCACTGGTGCTGACGGAGAGGCTGGGCTGGAGTTGCTCAGGAGGACTGGTGGCTACACGCTAGAATTTGAAGGTGGGAACGCAAAAGAGTTCCTTCACAGCCGTCAGACGATTCAGGCTATTTCCTTTTTTGACAGTTAAGGCAAGCCCCTCTCCCCCCACCCTGAACTTGAGCATTTCATTTCAGCTTTTAAACTCAATTAAGCAGAGCGGTTACCTCTGGAGGTTCGTGGGCTCTGTAATGGGTTCATGAGTATTCATTATATTATTTAAAATCATATAAAAAAGAAAAGGGCCACCCTTGGACTAATGACAACAGCGTGTTTTAGCATTTTTTTTTTTAACTTATTTATGGCTGTGTTGGGTCTTTGTTTCTGTGCGAGGGCTTTCTCTAGTTGCGGCAAGCGGGGGCCACTCTTCATTGCGATGCGCGGGCCTCTCACTGTCGCGCCCTCTCTTGTTGTGGAGCACAGGCTCCAGACGCGCAGGCTCAGTAGTTGTGGCTCACGGGCCCAGTTGCTCCGCGGCATGTGGGATCTTCCCAGACCAGGGCTCGAACCCGTGTCCCCTGCACTGGCAGGCAGATTCTCAACCACTGCGCCACCAGGGAAGCCCAACAGCATGTTTTAAATCAAGGATTATGATTAATCCAATTCTGTACACTCAAGTTCCCCTGACAATGCATATTCGCTGAAACGATGACTGACTGAATCTATCTTGGTGCCCGGGGGGCAGGCATTCCCCAGAGGGGAATCTCGTGGTTCCACAGTGACACAGACAGGCCTGGAAGGAAACTGGCCGGGTAACCCAGCCTGACATCTTTTCTCGACAGACTATGGAGGAAGGTCTGGGAAGATCTCTCTGCCACGTCCCACAGGCTGGGCCCTGGGCCTACAGCACCCCAGAACGTTTGGCCTCCTATCTGTCCAGGATTAGGTAAATGCCACAGCAAGTTTCCAACAGCAGTTTCCTTTCCACAGCCCAGACCGCAGAGGACGGACTGAGGAGCCTGGTGGAAAAGACTCTGAATTGCAATAAACTCAACAGTGAACTGAAATTAAGGACAGCCCTGTGGCCTGACTCCTCTGGCAATGAAATTATGTGACTTCTTATAGGTCTGGGTCATTACTATGCTAACGGGATAAGTGGCTTAAAATGAAAGGACATCCTGAACCCACGTGTGAAGACAGGCATTATCAAGTCTTTGGGTGTCATTAGTTGTGACGAAGGTTGGAATTAATCGTGACACGCAAAACGGTAAAACATTTGCAAGCAAGGAGAGGGTGGAGATGCTGGAACCTGTAAATTGATGCCAGCTGAGCACTCACTGGGGGAGTGTCTGGCAAATGGATTTACTATTTTGCCAACTTCAGGAAAGTGTTACAGAATGGCAGACAAAACTGTTTCTATGCAAACAATTGTTTAGAAAAGGGTCCTTACAGCAAATAACTGCAATTCAGGGGCTTTCTGAGTAACCACAAAGCCAGGGACTAAATTTTAGATATTCGACATTATTTTTCTTGGAACCAGGCTGAATACTAACGTTGAGGTTTTCTTGCCTCCCTAACTCCCTCTCTTCCACCAGTCTTTTAATGTGTCAGTATCACTTCAGTTTTGTGGGGAAAGGGTAGAGGGAAAAAGGGAGAGGGATAGAGACAGCAGGGGGAAGGGCAGTGGGTGGGCCCAGAAATGGAGAGATGGGAAGTCACTCCATTAAACTATCACCTTCATCTGTAAACAGGGATTAAAAATGTCTGTCTGTCCTGACACGCTCCCAGGAGAAATGGCATGCTGCTTGAGAAAGCTGTGAATAAAATTCGATCTCTACTCTCCCTCCCTCTATTTGCATAAAATCTGTCCCAGAAACGTCTCCCCCTTACATTTTATCAGAACCTCGGGGGGAAAAAATTATCTGAACTCTACCCATGGCATTATGGATTTTTCTGGAAAACGAGGCTAGGTCAAGTTCTTGGAACATTTTTCTACCCTGAAAACTCATATGAATTAAGTCACTTTCTAAGACTACTTGCACTCCGAAGATTCGTACTTCAGTAAGATTCACTGAAGAATAATGGCGCAAACAACATTTTTTAATTTAGAAGGATCTTGCTGAGAAAGGCTGCCCCAAATAGTACAAAGATAAATTCGCAGTAACTTTGTCAAACTTCTAAAAACTCCATCAGGACAGGAGGCAGCAAAACGTCTCCAGGAGATCAGTCTGTTACCAGCGGCCCGTGAGCTTCAAGACCGGTCGCAGTTCGTAGCGATTCAGCCCAGGGCTCAAGAGGGGTTTAATCATCTGGGCATCTAGCTCCCCATCACCGTTCAGTTACTGGAGGCTATTATAATTGTCCCCATTTTGCGGATGAAATTGAGCTATGGCTTAGTCTCTTTTGGTGAGAGATTGAGAGAGAGAGAGGAGGAGGAGCAGGGGAGGGAGGGAGGAAGGGAGGGCTGTTCCTCATTATCCTAAAAAAAAAAGTACTTAAACCTTAACTTAAAAAATGATCTACTTCCAAAAACTGCTTTTCCTTTAGGTTGAAATCGTTTGATCTCATCTCTAACACCAAGAAGCAAAACAAGTATTTTACTGTAAATTGGAACAAAGAGTCACCCCCCGACCCCCCATCACCCCAATTCCCGAGGACGTCAGTCACAGCGGACGCGTCATTACGATCGGAGGTGGGGAGAGCGTCTGCTGGGGGCTAATAAAACCGAAGAGGCCCTCTCCGTAGGTGGAGTAGAGCGGGGAGAAGACGCCCCGCTGTCACACACCTCCGGAAAACTGAAGCTTCTTCTTTGACCCAGGGGTCAGAAAGATTTATTACTTCCTCGGTGAGGGAGAAGCCTCAGGCCAGCTGGAAGGGACGAGCCGGGAGTGGGAAGCCTGAGAGCCGCGCTCGGCCTCCTCGGAGCGCTCCGGGGCGCGGGTGCGTCCTCGGTTCCCGGAGAGGCCCAGCGGTGCCGACCCCGGGGGAAGAGCGGAGTGGGAGGCCGCTGGGGGATTTCTGCCCAAACTTTATCACCAACTCTTTCCGAGAGCAAAACTGTGCGGTTGAGCACGGTAGGGGCACGGAGAATCCAAGTTTCCCAGAGGTCGGGACGCCCGAGCGCTCCGAACCCCGCGTCCGTACCCTGGCGCTTGGCGCACGGATTGCTACGGCCTACGCCGCGCGGATGGCGGCCCAAGCGGCGCCGCTGTAAATCGGAACCCGCATCTCCAACCCCCAAGGTGGCGGCGGCGGGAGCTGGGCGCTGCAAGGGGGGGGCGGGCGCGGGACGCGCGGAGGAGGAGGGCAGCACGCCGAAGGGGAGGAGCCGCAGCGACAGACGGCGGCGCGCACCAACCCGGCGCCGGCTGGCAGGAGCCGCGCAGAGGCTGGCCCGAGCGCGTTGCAGCCGCTCCGCGTAGGGAGAGTCGGGTAGCAGCATCCTCCCGGGCGCCGGCTTTCGCGCGGCGGCTGCGGCGGCGGCGGCGGGGTTTTCTCTGCCCCGATGCCTCGTTGACCTGAAGAGGCTGGTGCCTCTGGCGAGGCGGGCAAGGGAGCGCTGCGGACCCCGGCTCCTTTGCCTAGAGCTGTGTGTGTGTGTGTGTGTGTGTGTGTGTGTGTGTGTGTAGGGGGTTTCCGGGCCAGTTGGAGGCTGAGGAGCGGCGGGGGCTGCCGGCAATGCCCGCCCGGGCATCCTTCGGGTGATGGAAGAAGCAGCTGCTGCCGCCGCCGCTGCCCAGTCGCGCTGCGCCCCATCTGCCACCGCCAGAGACATGGGAAGATTCGGGGCGCGGAGGCCGAGAGCAAGAGAGGCGAAGCCGCTTTGCCGGGAGCTGGGTCGCGTATAAGCCCCCTCCCCCTCCCCTCCCTCGGCCAACTTCACCCCCCAAGCGAGGAAGGAAGCTACAGTCCCGAGAGGGCGTTGGAGACGCCGATGGAGCCGGGCGCACTGGACTCAGCGGAGCGCAGAGCAGGGCTCCGGGCCCGGTGAAAGTTTCCCTTCCCCAGCCGCAGGGCGCCCGCTGCCCGGAAACTCTGCCCAGGGCTTGGGCTGCCAAGTCCCTCGGCCCCTTCGGAGGCGCGCGGACCCCGGGCGGAAAACAGCGCTCGAGAAGGCGAGGAACGAGTGACAGCAGGACTGACCGCTGGGCCGTGCTCCCGGGCCGCTCCGGGGAGCGCCCGCGGCTCCAGGTTAGCGGGGTAGCCAGGCAGACCCGAGGGTGGGCGTGAATTAGGGGGAGGAGGCGGCTGGGGAGGAGGATTGGGGCGCACCAGCTTACTCCGCTTCCCCTCGCAGGTCCTTCTCAGAGCCGCTGCCATGGGAAAGCCAACCCTGGGTGCCGGGGACCAGCCGCCGCTGCTGCCGCGCCCGCCTCGGAGTCGCGGCCCAAGTCCCAGCGCCCGAATCCGGGCCGCTGCGTCCTCCTCCCGGGTTGCAGGGCCGCCTCCGCCGCGCTGCCGGCCCGGGTTGTGCCTGTGATGAGCCGCAGCCCGCCGCGAGCCCTGCCCGCGGGCGCGCCCCCCCGGTTGCTCCCGGCCGCGCCTGCCGCCGGGCCGCGCGCCTTGCTCCCGCCGTGGCCCCGGCGCCCGGGTCGCCGCTGGCCCGCGTCCCCGCTCGGAATGAAGGTGTTCCGCAGGAAGGCGCTGGTGCTGTGCGCGGGCTACGCGCTGCTGCTGGTGCTCACCATGCTCAACCTCCTGGACTACAAGTGGCACAAGGGGCCGTTGCAGCAGTGCAGCCCCGACGGGCCGCTCGGTGCCGCGGCGGGGGCGGCTGCGGGCGGCTGGGGGCGTCCGGGGCCTCCTCCGGCCGTGCCGCCCCGCGCACACACGCGCTCGGACCCCCGTACCCCATACCGCTCTCCCGTCGCCCCCGTCCGGGCGGCTCCGGCAGCCGGGGCGGGGGCGGCGGGGGCCGCAGCCCCTCCGGGTAATGGCACTCGGGGCACCGGGGATGGCGGGGACAAGAGGCAGTTGGTGTACGTGTTCACCACGTGGCGCTCGGGCTCGTCCTTCTTCGGCGAGCTTTTCAACCAGAACCCCGAAGTGTTCTTCCTCTACGAGCCAGTGTGGCACGTGTGGCAAAAACTGTACCCAGGGGACGCCGTTTCCCTGCAAGGGGCGGCACGGGACATGCTGAGCGCTCTCTACCGCTGCGACCTCTCGGTCTTCCAGCTGTACAGTCCCGCTGGCAGCGGGGGGCGCAACCTCACCACGCTGGGCATTTTCGGCGCGGCCACCAACAAGGTGGTGTGCTCGTCGCCACTTTGCCCCGCCTACCGCAAGGAGGTCGTTGGACTGGTGGACGATCGCGTGTGCAAGAAGTGCCCGCCGCAGCGCCTGGCGCGCTTCGAGGAGGAGTGCCGTAAGTACCGCACTCTGGTCATCAAAGGCGTGCGTGTCTTCGACGTGGCCGTGTTGGCGCCACTTCTACGCGACCCGGCCCTGGACCTCAAGGTCATTCATCTGGTGCGGGATCCCCGCGCTGTGGCCAGCTCACGCATCCGCTCGCGCCATGGTCTCATCCGTGAAAGCCTGCAGGTGGTGCGCAGCCGGGACCCCCGAGCGCACCGCATGCCCTTCCTGGAGGCCGCTGGCCATAAGCTGGGCGCCAAGAAGGAGAGCATGGGTGGGCCTGCAGACTACCACGCCCTTGGCGCCATGGAGGTCATCTGCCACAGCATGGCCAAGACGCTGCAGACGGCCCTGCAGCCCCCTGACTGGCTGCAAGGCCACTACCTGGTGGTGCGGTACGAGGACCTGGTGGGAGACCCCGTCAAGACCCTACGGAGGGTGTATGACTTTGTGGGGCTATTGGTGAGCCCTGAAATGGAGCAGTTTGCCCTCAACATGACCAGTGGCTCAGGCTCCTCCTCCAAGCCTTTCGTGGTGTCAGCACGCAACGCCACGCAGGCCGCCAATGCCTGGCGGACCGCCCTCACCTTCCAGCAGATCAAACAGGTGGAGGAGTTTTGCTACCAGCCCATGGCCGTGCTGGGTTACGAGCGGGTCAATAGCCCTGAAGAGGTCAGAGACCTCAGCAAGACCCTGCTCCGGAAACCCCGGCTCTGAGAGGGGTTCCCGGGAGACCAGACTCCCTGTGGTGACACCCACAGAAGGATTGTGGTGTGTTTCAACAAAAACAGCCCAGATCCAAACTGAGGAAGCCCACACATTCTGTTATAGATACATAATATAAATAACCACACAGGCACTTGCTGTCAGTGTTTTGAGTCATTGAATTTCAAGGAACAGCCACAATACACACACATCTCAGAAAAGGCAAGGCTTGAAAGTTCTGACCCGCTGCCCTTCTTCTTCTCTCCCCTGCCTTTTCTCCCTTTTCTTACCCTCTCCCCTACCTGCCTTCCATTTTGAAGTGGGATGTTGATTAAATCAAGATCCAGTAACCCAAATCTTGTTTCCAAAATTTTCGTGGTATCTGTGAACATGTAGAAGAGTCATTTGGATGTCGGGGGTGGGGTGGGAGGTGTGGGAGGGTGGAGAAAGGGGAAGTGGTCCAGGAGCAAAAGCCCCACTGGGCATGCTAAACCAAGGAGGCATTCTTCTAAGTAGACTTTTGTGTAAAAAGCAAAGGTTATACGTGAGTATTAATAAAGAAAATAATAAATAATATTCTTTTTTATATTTGCCTCCATTACTTTGGATTTGCTTGTGTTCCTTGTCCTGTGCAGCTTCAGACAGAATCTGCTTCTCCTCCCCCCACCCCCTTTTCCTGTCTGTTTCCTAGAAAACAGCTAAGATGGGTGGGAGCAGCTTCAGACTCCTTGATAAGAGCTTTGGAGTTGTGTTCTCCCGTGTAAATCACAGCCTGTCAGGTGCCCAGGAATGGGAACAAATCTTCAGATTCTAAAGGCAAAAATCAAGCAGGGCAGTGGAGAAAAAGCACAGCACTACTTTCCTGTTCCACTTGGAGCACGGAAAGGAAGAAGCAACCCCTTGAGGATCTGAAGGCATTCGGTTTTGATTACTCTTGAGTAAACACTGGGAAACCTTGAAGCAGAGACCAGTGTTTTGGTCCTGAGGTTAGTTCAGAAAAAGGATTTTTTAAAAAAGAGAAGTATGTAGTTCAAAAAACTTCTGATGATAAGAACACAAACCTCAAAAATTAGTGTGAACGTTTTGTTGGCAGCGGTAGCAAGTTCTTCGGTTAGAAAAGTGACAGAAGTATTTGAGTTTGGAGCGTTTTTCTGCCTCTGACACAGTCCATGGAGGCATATGAAAAGGGAAGTTTGATCTGGGAACTGTAAGGGTACCCACAGGTTATCCCCCTTATTCCTGGCTTCCCATCCAAATTAGTGCAAAAGAGAATGTGAATTTATAATGGTTTACTTAGGTTGCTTGTGGGGTACATTGCTTTTCTTTTATCATGTTTTCTGAAAGTAAAAAATTGCTAAGAAGCTACGTGTTGCTGACAGTATAAGTCTTCAACCAAGAGCTTCTTTCAGATATGAAAATAAATTATGGGAAAGAGGAAATGAAAATGAATTATGAGTTTGTATGTTGGATTTTGAGATTTGGTATTTTCCAGGGAAAAAACCATTGCAATTTTCCTGTAGTGGTAATGGTGTTGCTGCTGTCCTGAGCCCATTTGTACTGAAGCATTCTGCAGAATGTTGTATTATGATAAGAAGTTATGAAGCTAAATAGGAACAAGAGAGTGTAGTTGTATATTACATTAAATACGGTACAAGTTCAAGTTCATCATAATTTTATTTTACTGTAATTTATTGTGAGATTTGTGCAAGCCAATCTGTATAGGTTAAATGCTGAGGATTTCATTTTAAGGAAAATATAATGAAAAGGAATATGTACGTGGGAAATACTTTAAGTATAATTTTTATTACAATGTGAAATCTAACTACACTGTTAAGAATTCTGAGAATTTAAAAGCACAGAGGTTAAAAAAAGGGATGTATTTAGCAGTGGATTTTATAACACATTCTAGAATGGTTATTTCTTAATTTACTAAAATTGTTTATAGTAATTGTGTTTATTAATCCAGATTACAGCTATAACACACTGATCATGGTTTCTATGATATTTTCATGGTAGCGCCTATGCTGAATTATCTTCAGCAGCAGTAGAATATTTGTAACAACTTTAATTTAAGAATACTTTAAAAGTAAATGAACAAAATGAATATTAATGTTGGATGACTAGAGATGAAACAGGTTTAGCAGGAAATTAAGACAGCATCATTAAAAAGCAACCACTCTGAATAAAAGAACCATTTAAAAACAAATTTCATGTGGCATTAGAATCAACTCGTTTCACTTAATCACAGTAAAATTCATGCTTAGTGTTTGAGTGAAGGATTTTTAAGCAGTTGAATTCATTCTTCTCTCTGGATAGCTAAGGACTTTGATTGCATTAAAGTGGAATCACGATGTTTTTGAATCTTGTATTTAAAAAATGTGAGATGCCACGTAGAGGCTTTGTAGCCTGCAGCACATTCGCGGTCTCTGCTCCGGTGAAATTTTAAGCTAAACACCAGCAGTTCTGCCCTTGCTGTGTTTGAACGGGGTTTCCGCCCATAATATCCTTGTTTTTGTAGCAGCTGCCTTCTCTCCACTCTGCCACTCCTGGGCTCGGTAATTTGACAGGGTGAATTGTTGCTCCTGGAGATTTGTACCTCGCTGCATTCTAGGAAAGCGAGACAGGTGTATTTCCCACTAACAGCCGAGATCGTCATATCAGTGACATTCACCTTCTACAAGTCTGAGAAGGAGAGAAGCAATTTTGGACGTTAGTCAGCTTCTGTCAGCCCCCGGAGCAAGCAGACTTGTGCCACAACAATTTGTGACAGCCTGTGACCATTTCTAAAGCAGCAAATGTGAAGGAGTTCCTTTCACCGTTCCCAACTTGGCAATATGTCCATCAGCAGGAGGACATATTCTTCAGAGCAGGTTATCAGAGTGATTTTGATTTTCACATTCTGCTTGACTGATAGCACGCCTGATTTACCCCATTGACTTTGGAATGCCTTTGTTAATTAGAAAGCTCTATTTGTAAAACAAAGTCTACTCAGTGCATTTAGCCAACAAATATGAGTTTGGAACAAGGGCAGCAGCTCAGGCTGAGTGCTTGAGTTTCAGGGAGCTCAGGCCACTCAAAGGCCTCATTCAAACTGACCCGTGGGTACCTTGTGGGCAGGCATGGGGGCAAATCCTGTACCCTTCAGTGTCTACTACACAGTGGGTACTTGATAACTATTTATTGAGTGAAATATGTAACTATCCAATTTTGAAAGTGCTCAGAAGGGAGAGAGTGGGGAAACGAGTTACCTGTTTGGAGAAAGTGCCAGGCTGTTCATCAGAGTTTGCTGAAGAGGATGGGCCTTAGGCTCTATTTAGATGTGGGGCATAGGCACTAGGAACACCTTCAAGATTTCCAGGGGGATCTGCGTATAGACCAATATTTCCCGCTGATGAATTAGAATTTCTGAACATGGAGAGGTAAAAGTCTCCAAATGAGGAATTCTATTTTTATTATTTGTTTTTTCCAACGGCATGAACAAGATAAAAGGCAGGGATCAGAACATACCGGCAGAATAAATGCTGCCCTGGTACCTAAGGGATGTTGTTCATGATTGCAGAAGCCTGTGATATTTATTTATGGTTTCGCGTGCTGTGAATTTCACCCAGGCAGAGAATAGTGACTTGCAGGAAGCGAGTCCTATTGTGGATAGTGGACGAGACAATGGCTGCCTGTCTCCATGCATCCCCTGCCTGGCCGAGGCCAGTTCTGTCCAGGGTTTCTGTTGCACACTGGAGAGCTGTGGCTGAATTAACGCTGTCTGTTTGAAATTAATGTGAATCTGAGTGAGGCCGTTAAATGAATATTCCCTTGGTCTGAACAATGAAATAAACATCATGTTGGAAACCCAGTCTCTAGAGATGACTTCAGAGAGACTAAGAGGGAAGTAAAAAGGCGTGTCTTATCTGTAGTCGTGAAGAAAGACGAGGTGTCACTTTACCACCGTCCCCCAACCTCCTTCCCTTCCCTCTCTACACACAGCACACATGCCCGCCCGCACATACAAGTGTGTTTGTGCACCGTCTTGAGGTCTGGAAGAGAGAATGTTTTTATACCAGCTAATGGGTGTGTGGCGAGGGACACTTTTTGATCTCAGGCCTCTGAGAGCTCGTGGGCGATGATTCTATCAGAACCAGTGACAGTTCCGTGTCAGGATCCAATGTGGACAGGTAGAAAATGTCAGTTGCAATCTGCGGAATGGCTGGAGGTAGGTGATGGGATGTCCCAAGGTAAATGCACAGTTTGTAGACCCCTTTTGTCACTCACCTTGAGAAGGACCCTTTCAAATCTGTCACGGCTAAGAACACAGTTGGTTTCCATACCTTTCCTTCTTTCTGGCGATCCAGCTGCTACTTTTGCAGTTCAAGTACGAGCCACTGAGCTGCTTGGGTATGGGCTCTGGTACAAGTGTTTAATAATTGAAATTACAGGGCTTGACTTTTATTACATCTGATACAATTCTGCACACCCTTCATCAAATTATGCTAAGGAAATGGTTCAATTCTGACTAACACATTAAGTTTGTAGAATGGGAAACTTTATGAACCAATGTTTGAGGGGTGGTATTGTTTATAAACTTGAAAGAGCCTTGAAGAAATAGGGCCTGTCTGTATACCTGGCAGGATGAGAGAGGATGGCCAAGGCCAAAGCTTAACTTTTGACCAAGCCAGTTGTTTGTAATCAGACATCAAATGTGTTCTGGGGCTGTTTGAACATTCAGGTTGGTGACAGTCACCCTGCCAAGTAAATTACTGTGAAAATGATCACTGTAACCAAAAGCTATACTCAGAACCATTCAGTAATGGCTCCCATCCTGAGTGTGTAGACAGGGCTTGATAGAAATTCACCTTGAGGCAGTGAGTCCTTGAGACAGGACCAGCTACATAATTTGTGGGGCTCCGTGCAAAATGAAAAGGCAGGGCCTCCTGTTAAAAAATTATTAAGCATTTCAATTCTGCAGCAGCAGAGAATTAAATCAAGCATGGGCCCTTCCGAGTGTAGGGCCCACAACCTGTACGGGTATTTGCCGTGAAGCCAGTCCTGCATCCAGATACAGAAACGAAATGCTTAATTATAGGAGAGAATAAATAACAGTGGCCTACAATTTCCTGGAAAGTGGCTGCAGGGTATCATGTGTAACTATAATTAAAGCCCAGACATCCTAGCGAGACAAGTGCACTCTTCATGATGGAATTCTAAGGAGGTGAGTGCACACATGACAAATAATCCTTGATGATTGTAGCAAGTGATTGACAAGGCCCTCTGAGTCATCAGTTGGGCTTGTGACAACTTGGGACCAATGCTGTTCAGGATGGATATTGCTTTATTAACTTCTGGTCCTGATTTTTCTTCCCTTGTAGCTAACCTGTTTATTCTTTTTGTTTGTTTTATTTTCTTTTGTTTTTTCCTGTCTTCCAGAATTCTTTTTATGAAAAATTAAAATGTCAAACTTCCACAAGAACTAGTCTCTTTATGTGAATTTTGTCTAGTATTCATCAAGCCCATTTGATCTGAATATTTACTTCTTAAGTTCAAGAAGTTATTTTCTATAACTTTATATAAATATAAATATATATATATATGGTCTGTGCCATCAGGGGAACCCTTCTGGCAAGAACAGGTCAGATGGTCTTCCATGAGGATGGAGAGCTCGACCTCCTTGCCCTCAGCGTGGATATGCTAGCAACTTCTGCTGACAACAATGTTCCCTTCCTTCTGAAACTACTGTGGGACTCTGTGCATTTGCTTCGTGTATAATAGAGAGGGAGAGTCTATGCATAGAAAAGCAGAAGGTCAGATTACAATGAACGCAAGGAGTAAAGGTGCAGGGTGTGCTAAGCCAGCAGCTAAGTCTCCTTATTGTGCCCAGTCTCTTTGGCTAAGTTTATTTCATTATAGGTGTGGGATGTCCCGCTCTTCTCTGGGGAAATTTCTCTGCACTTTCCTCTCCTCTCCTGCCTGCCATTTCTTCTCTACTTTGTAAATTCCTACTCATTATTGAAGAGCCTAGATCTGTTTGAAGGTTTTATTTATCAGCCCTGCTCCAAGGTGCAGACGTGTCTTTCTGTCTCCTATTCCCTCCGACTGCCTCGTGTATGGATCTATCGGTACGTATCCCTGCAGATTGGGATTCTTTGTTTATAATCTACTTCCTCTTCTAGTCATGGTCCTTCGAGAGGAAAGAAACTGGATCGTATTTGTGTGTGTGTCTCCCCAACACTGAAGCAGCATCTTGCTCGTAGGTCTTTAAAAAGTGAGTGCTGGGGACTTCCCTGGTGGCGCAGTGGCTAAGACTCCGATGCTCCCAAAACAGGGGGCCTGGGTTCCATCCTTGGTCAGGGGACTAGATCCCACATGCATGCTGCAACTAAGAGTTTGCATGCCACAACTAAGGAGCCCGCCTGCGGCAACTAAGACCCGGCACAGCCAAAAAAAAAAAAAAAAAAAAGTGGAGTGCTAAATAAAAGAGATCACCCAAGAAGCCACCGCAGCAGAAGGGATTGAGGGGAGCAGACACTGTCAGAGGCTTCCGAGTTGGGATGTGACATTCCACCATGGTCTGAACTTCATATGTGTGCCAGACAGAAGCGGAAAAAGCCAGACAAATCAATACGGACGAAAAGGAATTCCAAAAAGTCTTGTGGAAGGCCTCAAACGTGGTCTTTCCATATTAATGTTTGAAACAGAGGAACAGTAAATTGGAGCCCTCCAAAGAAAGGTAACAACTGAATTACAGTCAATAGAAATGATACAATTCTTTTGGTCCTACCCATGCACATAATATATATGTATTCTTTTTACATATTAAAAAAATTTTAATACAATTTTTAAAGGTTACTTTCCATTTACAGTTATTACAGAATACTGGCTCTATTCCCCGTGTTGGACGATACATCCTTGAGCCTACCTTACACCTGATAGTTTGCACCTCCCACTCCTCTACCTCTACCTGCCTCTCCCCCTCCTCCCCACTGGCAACTACTAGTTTGTTCTCTATATCTGTGAGTCTGCTTCTTTTTTGTTATATTCACTAGTTTGTTGTATATCTTAGATTCCACATATAAGTGAGCTCATACAGTATTTGTCTTTCTCTGTCTGACTTACTTCACTTAACCTAATGCCCTCCAAAGTCCATCCACGTTGCTGCAAATGGCAAAATTGCATTCTTTTTTATGGCTGAGTAGTATTCCATTGTGTCTGTCTATCTATCTATCTACCTATCTATCTATAGATATAGATATATACACAATGGAATCTATCTCTACATATAGATAGATATATACACAATGGAATATATATATATATATATATATATATATATATATATATATATACCACAGTTTCTTTATCCATTCATCTGTTGATCGACACTTAGGTCCCATATCTCAGCTCTTGTAAATAGTGCTGCTATGAACATTGGGGGGTGCATGTAGAAATGATACAATTTTTAAGGGCCCACTAGGAAAATGTATTGCGGTCATGTAGGCTGAGCCCGTGTATTTATTTTATCATATGGAGCTCATCACTGGTATGATCATCTTTTAACTTTTTCAGGGACTGGAAAAGTTTCAAGGAACAATGTGGAGGTCTGAATATTACATTTCCATTTTCAGATGTCCCAGTTACTCTGGCAAACTCTTATTCTCTCTAGGACTGAACTGGCTCCTGGGAGGAATTAAAATATTTGATGTTCTCATATTCATGCTCAGCACCTTTAGATGAAGGAGGGTATTATGTTATTTCTTTCTAAAAGAAAAATAGAAATGAAACACATTTTCTTTCTGAAAGAATGGGCATTCACATTTACAGTTTTTAACCCTGTTCCTTAACCAGCCATACTTGCTGGTGAGACCAGTATCCTTCCAGAATGTGAGCTCCGAGTGCACTTTTTTAGGTTAAGTCTTCATTTATATTTTTACATTTCCCAAGTGACTTCTCGATGTGTTGCGCTTTTTATAACTTTCTATCACCATTTTAGTTTCACTTTCAAATGCCCTAATTGTGATGGTGATAATAATACTAATACTGTCATTTACCCTTTGTAGAGCATTTGCTATGTGCTAGTCAGTGTGCAAAGTACTTTATATGTAGGATTCTATTTGATTCTCATAACAATCCTATGGAATAAGTATTATGGCCTCCATTTTTTTTCTTCCAATTTTATTGAGGTGTAATTGACATATAGCACTGTATAAGTTAAATATGTACAGCATCATGATTTGATTTACATACATCATGGAATAATCACCACAATAAGTTTAGTGAGCATCCCTCATCTCATATAGACACAAAGAAATAGATTTTTTTTTTCATTGTGATGAGTGTCTCCACTTTACAGAAGGGAACTATAGGGTTAGATGCTTAATTTTCCTCAGGTCACACAGCTATTTAAGTGACAGAGCCTCTTTCTTTTTGCTTGGTACATGAGAGGTCACACTATTTCCATATAAGGGATACCAACAAAATAGCAAAGCTTTTTATCCCAGCCAAATGCTTTCTGAGAAATGCTTCCTAAATGCTGGAGGCATTATGCCTTCAGCCAGGGAACAGGTGTTATCAGTATTGTTAGAGATGCATTTTTTGCAGCAGAAAGAAAGAAGCAATTGTCGGTCAGAATTCCTCTTGGAATGACCTTTGTTTAGCGAAACATGTAATAGGCCATTTTGGTGGTGGGAAGAAGGCGTGGAAAATCTGAACAGGAAATTTGGGGACTGGAAGAAAGAGTTTGAAAGGAGAGGGGAAGAGACAGAGGGAGGAGACAAGCCACATGACGGGATGCTGGAGCCCAAGGAGGGGACCCTGCAGTGATGTTCCGGGAAGAGAAGGGAACGGCCAGTGACAGGAAGAGCCATGTTCAGCCTGGAGGTATTTGCCCTCCTCCGCTGCAGTGTGTAGTAGCCTCTGTTACTCCAAGCCTTCAGCAAGGCTGCTACGTGCTTTGCCTTGAGCGGGTGGCGCTTTGCAGGCTGAAGGGATCAGGGTAGTGCCACCCAGGATGACATGGGGTGAAAAACTACAGGAGGTGAAAGGCAGGGAGGCAATTGCAAATTCAGTGGAAGCAGGAACTCAAGCTAGAATTGACCTGTGGGAGTGTGGGCTTACCCCAGGACTCCCTGGAGGCGTTGGGCAGGGAAGGAAACTTCTCTCCCACTGTGAGATGGGGCTTCTAGGCAATCTTATTTAAAATTTCAAGGATGAGGTGGTGTGAGCACTGCTCAAGGAGTAGGGGTGTCCAGGAGGTGGATGTCTGGCTTGCGACTCCAATGCTTTGCAGGCAGGGACTCAGTGCGCAGGTGGAGACCTAGCAAAGGTAGGAAGTACTGGCATGTCATAAAGGTTGATGTGATAGAGACAGCTCAGTCATCTACAGGTGTGGAGATGGAGGTGCAGAGAGGCTGAAAGATGTCCTCTGTGTCTCTAGTCAGAGAAACTGCCCAAACTAGAGATCACAGCTCTTGGTTTCCTGACACATCCTTGCCCTAAGACTTATTTCCTTGGCTCCTACCAGCTTTTTGGCCACTCCAGTGTTTCACAATATCTCTATAGAATGTCTGGGAATCAGAGAAGAAGTGCCCTTTGGGATTCTGGTCAAGTTTTAGTAGGAGATGAGGTTGAATCCAAAGCAGACAGCTGAGTTTCTGGGTGGTCTGCAAGTGTCATTCTCATGGGCATCAGTCAAGGTTCTTTGGTTGAAAAACAGACTCAATTACAGTAAGTAAAACAGGAAATAAGCTGGAAAATATATTGGGAGGCCACAGAATTGAAGAACAGCTAAAAAGCGAGGCCGGATACACTGGTTTTCTTGTTTCTTTCTTTTCTCCCTCCCTCCCTCCCCTTATCCCTCCCACACTCCCCCCACCCCCCCTCTTTTTTACTCCCTCCCTCTCCTCATCCTCTCCCTCTCCCTTTCTCTCTCTTTCATTTGCCTTGCTTCACACATTCAGAATTCAATGTCTAGGAAGAGAGAGTTGCATTGGCTGAGGTTGGGGCACCTGAGCAGGGCACCTTGACTGACAGTCCCACTGAGGCAGGAGATAGATGGGCCCCAGGCTGAGCATCTGAAGTCTGTCCCCTGTGGACAGATACTCCAAGATAAAGATAATGGCAGGAACAAGGAGGAGATGAGCCCTGCCAAGATAAAAGATAAAGAGACCACATATTTCTCATTCTTGAGGTCAAGGAGACCTCCTGACTACACATGCACAGAAACGCTCCTTGGGGGTCAAAAAGGGAGGGGACACCACCCCATAATAAGTGGTGTCAACCTTCCCACAGGCCTCTGCGCTGGAATCCATCTTGGCTAAGAGATGTGTGTGCACGGGGTGGGGGGACCCTGACATAAACCAAATATGGACTCAGAACCAGGCAAAGCAAGATGATTGGCCAGAGGAAACCTGGCAGAAATGCCCCATATAAGTGATTCGAACTACCACAAATCGTGACTCTCTCTCTGAACCCGCTGGTCTGTGTCTATTCACAGGTACTTTTTCCCTCCTAATAAACACTTTACTTGTTTTACTACTTTCTGTCTCTTTGTTGAAATTCATTTCTCCAAAGCAGACAAGCCACGGTCTTGTCACCAGCCACTGGCCCTCGTGGTCTGGTGGTGAGGATTCAGTGCTGTCTCTGCTGTGGCCTGGCTTCAGTCTCTGGTCGGGGAACTGAGATCCTGCTTCAAGCCACTGCAGGCCGAGGCCACCAGAGTTCACCACCAACCTGCACACAATGTGGGAAAGTAGTTTTCCACAAGAAAATCAGGGTGCAGTGATCAAAAGTAGGTGAATAAATTCCAGGTGGCCTTAAACCAATAAAAGTCTTCTATATTCATTTACATACTTTCTTATTATCTCCTGTTACCTTGAATAATTGGGACCAATCTTCTTCAGCGCCCACTACACACAAGGTGGTTCGCTCTGCGTTGCTGTGTTAAAATGTGGGCAGTGATATACCTTATTAGTGGTTTGGGCAGCCATGCTTGTTGGATGTAAATAAGAACATTCACTTATTTAAGTGATGGGGATTAATTCAGGTAATGAAATTCATGTAGACAGTGCATTTTGTGATGTGCTTTCATTCAGGTTTTAATAATTACGCCACCTTACCCTTCTGTAATGCTTTGTAGTTTACTAAGTATGGCAGGTATTGCTGGTTTCCTACCCACTATCCATTATCCCCTTCTTTCTTACTCACAGAATCTTAGGAGGCAATATGCTCAGCTAAAAATATTTCCCAGTCTCCCTTGCAGGTAGGAATGATCCTGCGACAGCCAATGAGATGTAAATGGAAATCTGCTGGGGATTTTTAGTGTCATGTCTCTGATAGACACAGAGCTTTTTCTTGCCTGTTTTGTCTTCCTACCTGCCTTCTTTCCTTGCTCCCTTCCTCCTCTCCCCCCTCCTTTCTGTCTATCCGTCTGTCTGTCTGTCTTGAGTCTGGAAGGGGAGACTCTATGCTGTGGCTGAGAGGTGCCCATGAAGGTAAAGGCCACTTGCAGAAAGACAGAAGCCAGGGATGTTGATGAGATCATGAAGTCACCGCACCAGTTGTGGACCACCAGCCTTCAGAATACCTGTGTTGTAGGAAAAATAAACACCTAATTGTTTAAGCTACTGCTGTCAAATTTTTTGTTACTCACAGTCAAACACAATCCTAATGAATACACTAAATAGTCTCACTAATACTTTATTAGATTATTAGAAACTTGCCGCCACCCGGCAGAAGTAGGAGTATGATCCATCTTCTATAGGAGAAGGAACCGACTCTCAGAGAGGCTAGTGACTCGCTCAAGGTCAAAGTACACACAGTAAATGTCAGTTTTGAGGTCCAAATTAGTACTCTTTCCAAATTAGTACTCAACCACTGGTTCTCAACTGTCCTTTCAATCTGCTTGGTGGGGAGGATTGAGGGCCAACCTTTGGAAAACTGTGTGTGTTTGCCATGACACTGGCATTTAGTGGGCTGGGAGCAGTATTGCTGAATGTTCTGTTGTGCACAGGACTGTCCCAGGTAATGAAGAATTGTCCCGCTCCAAATGCCAATAGTGGTTCCTTTGAGAAATACTGAGCTAAATTAAGCCAAAGAGAATTATGTACTTACTGACTCAGAACCAACAATAAAGCTGCCTCATAATGATACTCCATAAATGTTAGGTGATAATGATATCACCACCACCGTCAACATCATCATCATTGCTATTTGGGGCATTTAAGGCGGTAATGAATTTAAAGTTTGCATGTTTCTATAGCTACATTCTGTGGCTTTAGGTCAGGTGTAGAGAAGAGGGCTGATTGGATGATGGGTAATGAATAGGGAAAAAGTAGGAGAGATACTGAAACTCTCAATGAGAGCAAAGATTTGAGATTATATATATATATATATATATATATATATATATATATATATATACAGTTCTGGCAGGATAGATTATAGAACAAGCAGTCAGGAATTCTTGAATCCTATATTTCTGAGATGGTGCAGTTGTTCTCAGTCAAGGGCTAAGGTAGTTGTGTGGATTGAAGGGGAACATGTTAAGGAGCTGAAAAAGTCTAGGATATCAGATAGGTTCCCAACGTGGACACTCAAATCATGGATAATGGTGGTCTAAGCCATGGTCGTTGATCTGGGCGCTCAAATCTTGCACTTATCCCTGGTGTTTGAAGTTGACACTGTCCTCTTCTACAACTTGTTTAATCTCTTCATGTCCCAATGCACAAGCTAGCTCATTACTGCAACTCTATGTTCATGCCTGTGGAAGCTTCTGTTCCAGCTTACACCAATGCCTCCTTTCTTTGAGGACAAATCAGTACTTAGCTACACAGTATTTTGTATTGGCTTTAAAATATTTGATGTGTCAATCTGGTCTATATTCCAATTTAACTCTAATCTCGGAAACAATTAAACCATACTTTTCACTTCTCATTTCCTGCACGGAAAGTAATGAATGAAATATTTCTGGAGTGACTGAACTACACCATTGCTGAGGTAGAGGTTAAAGGCCCCCAAGAAACCAATCTTTTGAAGAAAGCAGTCTTTTCCAGATTGGGCACTGTGTGTGCTTTGCCTGTGGCTGGTGACACATACACACACACACACACACACACATGTGTGCATGCAATGTCAACAGTATTTATCAGGTACCAGTGTTTTTCTCTATGCACATGCTTCTATCACTTTATCAGGTACCAGTGTTTTTCTCTATGCACATGCTTCTATCACTTTATCAGGTACCAGTGTTTTTCTCTATGCACATGCTTCCATCACACCTCTGTTGTGGTGACTGTGGCCTTCTGGCTGCCTGGCATCCAACCGCTGATTTTCTTTTGGGAATCCATGCCTCCTGCTCTTTTGATGCACGTGGTTCTGCTGGGGCTAACTCCACCCTAAACACTAGTGTTTGCCATGGCGGAAGTCTGGCTTCCCAGGACACAGTGATTGGTTAAGTGTTGAACACATGACCCAATTAGAGCCAATGAGATACCCTGAGATTTTTGCTGAGATTTCTGGGATAAGCGGGCACTCTTATTAAGAGGAGAAAAAATATGGGCTGGTACCCACATTGCCTCCAAGAGAAAAGAGCCAAACCACAGGAAGCAGAGCCAAAAGACTGAGAGAGAGAAACCAGGTACTGGTGGAGAAAGAGAAACTAGGTATTCATGATGTCATTTTAGCCCTGCTTCAAACCGGACCTGAAGTCACCTTACCCGAGCTTTGCAATTACAGGAGCCAGCTACATTCCCTTTTCACTTGAACCACTTTGGATGGGTGTTTCTTGCTTGCGATGCAAAGAATCCAAACGACGGTTGAATTTTCCCAGAGTGTTTTAAGCTGTCTCTCCTATGACACCAGCTTCTCTAAGGCAGGGCCCCCGTCTTATCTTTGTATTTCTAGGAGAAGGCACAGTGCCTGGCACCTGGGATGCCTCCAAACTATGTTTATTTAATTGTGAAGGGAAGTGGGGTCCTCAGATCAGTGGCATCAGCCCCTCCCGATCCCGCCAGATTGGAATCTGCATTTTAATAGGCTCCCAGGTGATCGATGTTCACATTCAAGTTTGTGGCCGACCTATAGGCAATTTCATTTTGCCAACATTCAGCCTGGAGTGGTTCTGTACGAGGAGCACCGTCGCAGTTCAGTAAATCTGGCTGCATGCCAGGCTTCTTTCAGTGGGCATCTTGCTCACTTCCATAAATGTATAGATAAAGATGCTCAGAAAGACAGGAGCAGCACATGTAGCTGGTCCAGTCCCATGGAGTGAGGGACGTGAAAGCCCCCCATGGCTTCACCATGGATACCTGGATCTCTCCCTGCTCCACATTCCTGGCCACCTGTCAAAGGACCAAACATTTGTTTACTTATGAATATGCTAACAACCCACTAGATTCTTCTTGATTTGGAGAGCCTGAAGAAAGCTAATTGAAACCTGAATTCTGTCACAGTCTAGGGAATACTACATGTTAAAATGAATTCTGGGCTTCCATCCTGCAGCATCTGAGCCATGTGGCTGACTCCAGAATTTGATTTTTACTCTTTTTGAGTGTGCATTTTTAGAAGGACCAAAGGCAAACAAGCATTGTATAAATCACAGAAAAAATGACGGATATTCTCATTTTTTAGCATGTTTTCAGGTGATAAGAAAACTTGACCTACCAGACCCTCTAAAGATTAGATGCTGGTTAAAAATGACAATGTCAATCTTGTTCTTTTTTTCTGATTTCTGCTCACCTCAGTTAATAAGAATATATTTCTACCATAAGAGCTTTACACCCAATCATAATATGAATTTTGAGTAAATTTAGAGTCTCATCTAAGGGTCATATATGCATGTTTTATACATATGTACATGTAACGTAAATAATTTGCATAACTTTTGATTAACACAGGGCAGAAAGAATGAGTCATTTCTTTTCTGTAACTTAAGAATTTGTTTAAAAATGGCTGGTTGGAGACTTCAAGCTGGGGGTAGGCGAGGAACATGGTCATGTGCTTCCTAGCTGCGGTTTGCTCTCCAGGACGAGGGAGTGATGACTGATGCAGCATTGTCCCCAGGGTGGACGTGGTCCTGGCATTGCCATTGGCAGTTGCTCTTCAGAAATACCTTCAGACTTTTGGCTTTCATTGTTCAGTGTAGAGCTGAGAGTCAGCTGTGGATCTGTTATCTGGGCTGTCGTGATGTGATGATGCCTGATGCTAATATCTAAGGACTTCCAGGAGTTCCTAATGGCCTAGAGATGATTCCCTAACCACTCTGATGAGAGCTGCCCAGTGTGGTAACTTACATTTTAATATCCAACATGTTACTCATCCTTTGTTTCTTTGTGGCAGGTTAAATACCTTTGTTTCCACAATATTTGCCAGCCAACATTGTTTACAGCTCCAATAAATGGTAGAGAGCAAAGACACCACAGCCTAAACACGACACATTGTGCAGCACACTCAACCGGCTGTAGCCTGGAGGAGCACTTATGGGGCAAGGGCTCAGGACAGTTGGCCACACCAGCTCTCATTGCTAAGGCTGAAGCCTCAGAGTGTGGGGAAAATCAAGATCGTGGCCATAGATGGTTATCTATACATTATATCCATTTATCTATATAGGTACACACATATATATGCTTGTGTGTACACATGTATTTTAAAGGAAGCCATTTTAGGGACAGACAACTCTTTAACATATCAGAGCTGAGCAAAGAGGGGGAAAACACCCACCTTGGGCTTGAGTGCACCTCCCAGGTGGTACCTAACATAACAGCTTAGGGCCTGAGTGCACCTATCAGCCAGCTGGTGCAGGCAATGCCTTCTTCCTCCAGGAGAGGTACCAGCCCTTTTAGATTTGCCAAACTGGTGGTTGGTTGGTTCACTTTTCAAAAGCGACTTTATACTGACAGTGAATGGGTAGGAAAGATCCTCCTGCCTTTGACCTTCAGAGGATGATAATAATTTGCTGACCTCCACTGGGTGTGCTGTTCCGGCCACTGTGCTAGGCATATATGTCATCCACCCAGTGACCCTCTAAGGTAGCCACTTCTCTTAGCCCCACTCACAGACAAGGCTCAGAGATACAGTAACCTGCCCATGGTCACACAGCCAGGAACCCGGAGAGCCAGCAGTCTCAGCCCAGAGCCCAAGATCTTACCATGCAACTCTTTTTTTTCCCAGTTAGAGTTTGTAGTTGTTCTCATTTCAGACCGACATAACTACCTTCTAAGTTGAAAACCTAGAATAGACCTAATGATTTGCCACGAAGAGGAAAACATCACACAACTCCCTCTTTACATGTGGGTAATTATGGAGGGATCTTTGTTTTTGGCTTTTTCAGGCTTTCTATTCTTTCTTTTTTTTTTCTTTAAAGAAAACTTCAAGTTGTTTATCCAGAGACCCAATTAGGATCTAGTTTCCTATTTGAATCATCATCATGTATCATCCCTATTTTGAATCAAATGAACAGTTTGCATGGAAATGTCCTATCTGGGTGCAAGAGGAAAGCAATTATTTCTGTTTTGGTGCCATTTAGAATCAGCTGACAAGGAATGATTTAGGAGGACTTATTTACGTGTTTTCTTAATCAGAAGTGTGAGCGGGGGACTTCAGTGACCCCATTGCTAATAAAGATGCACATTGAAAACTTAGTCACACGTGGATGTTGGTTTTTTAGAGATTGAGTCCTCAAGTCATTATGAAAATATCCGGTGATGTTCTGAGCAGGTTGAAAAAAAAATTGCCAAACCTGTCATCTTCCACAGCATTATGTACTTAAAAATAAGGATAAAGACATTGCCTGTGTGTGACAACTGTTACTGTTCCATGTCATAGCTCTGTGTTCACCGACAGGAGACGGCTGTGGAGCATAGATTTGGTTATCCAGGGAGTACACACAAATCGCTCTGGCCTGTTGAACAACCAGTAAGAGGCAAGAAGGTAGGGAGATTTTGATTAAGAGTGGTGTGATGGGCTGGTGACATCACAGACTAGTACGGGCCAAGGACCCAGAATGATGTATGGGCTTATTAACTTCCTTGAGAAAGAGTTCTTGGGTTTTCCTTAACTTTCCTTGAGTATTCAAAGAAAACGTTGTATCTTTGGCTTCTTTTCCCAGGTGGGAGGTGTCTGATGAGAAGACATTGTCATTTACCAGCTGGGGACCATTCTGATCCCTGTTTTGTTATTGACCTTCTATCATCGGCAAGAAAATGAAAGGAGATGAAACTTCTGCTGCAGCCCAACGTTTAGAGGGCTCGATGTCTAATACTGAAAGAACTCTTCCTCACAAGAAAAAAAGCAAGCCCTCCATTGAGAAACTCATGTTCAAAACTCTGATTTGGGAGTGAGGGAAACGGCCCTCAGGGAGGAAAGGACGGTGAGCCGGGGTTCTAAGCCCGGTAGTAGAATGAGAGTTAGGATTAGGTTTAAGATTAGGTTTCCTTCAATACAGCATCCTTAGCAATCGGTAACTTTTTTTTTTTGGAATATATAATTGCACGAAGGAGGAGACAGAGAAGAAGCACATTTTTCCTATCCCCAAAGCTAAAGCTACAAACAGAAAACAGTGTTGAATCCACAACCCAAAATTTTGACTGGAGGATGTTGCTAGCTGTGTTCTTCTAGGACTTTCCTTTGGTTTCCCAGAAACCCACCATCCCTACTCTGTTCAGAGAGATGCCCCAGACCAAGGGATGACCAGGCTTCCAATTTCCTTCTCTATCTTGCTTCCAAAGTAGTGATTAAAGGTAGACGGCTGGGAGGAGTAAATGAAGGACCCTCCAGTGAAACCTTTAAGGCACTCACAAATTGGTAAGTTTTTATTCTTCCATCTGAGCTTAATATTTTTCTCTCTTCCCCTTTGTTGAAACTTGGACAGCAAACAGCCTAGAACTATTGATATATCCTTCACTCTCCTACTTCAAACAAACCAAAACAAACATTGAATCCACAAACATGTATTTAAGACACTGATTTGGGACTCATGGAAATGGTATCAAGCAAGGAAATTTAGAGTTTTGGTTGAAATGCCCTTTCTCCTTGGCTCATACAGTTTTGTGTACAGCTTGCAGGGCACCGAAGGAATTAATCTGGAAAAAAAACAATCAAAGGCTTTTAACATTAAACAGGCTTTTCATGTTCATAAGCCATCTGTGCTGTGACTTCAACCAGCAGAGTCCTGATGTTGCCACCCGAATGCTCCTTGCCCAGGAAGCGAGCCCGTGCTGTCCTGAGCTAGAGACGGTCCGCAGTCTGGCTGATTTCATGGAGGGAGGCATTGGTGATGGGGCTCTGTTGTCCTCCAGCTCAGCCAGATGTAAACAGGAGTTGGGGGCAGAACAAACATTCCCAGGGTCCTGCGGGGCCCACAGCATCTGGATTCCTTCCTTTCTTAAGCAGTGGGTCTGATTTCACTGGTGTCTTCTCTACTACCTGCCTGGGTCCAGGGTGGTTATGTTCATGCCAAGAATATTCTTCCACTGGGCAAAGCAACAGTAGCTTGGAAATTCAAATACAGATTCTCAAAAGTATATATACTTAATAATTCAGCAGAAATTTAAAGCACTGTAATGTGCAAGGGACACAGACAAGCATATTCTCTGCCCTCTTGGAGTGTATATTGTAGTAGGAGAGACAGACTAATAAACAGTTTAGGTACAGTGTGACAAGTGCCACTGTAGGACAAGTTCAGGGACAGTGAAAGACTTGGAGTGTATATTGTAGTAGGAGAGACAGACTAATAAACAGTTTAGGTACAGTGTGACAAGTGCCACTGTAGGACAAGTTCAGGGACAGTGAAAGACTTGCATGGAGGGAGGAGGACCTAATCCCTACTGGGTGGTGATGGGGGTGCTAGAAGTCTTCCAAGAGGAAGTGATGTCTCTTCAGGGGTCTGAAAGGTGAAACAGGATTTTCTAAAAGGTGTGGGGTTGAGGCCAGGCTAGGGCACCAGGCAGAGGGAACAGTGGGTGCAAAGGCCTGGGAGAAGTGGAGTGGGGCTGGCTTCTAGAGTGGGAGAGATGAAGCTGGCAAGATTGGAAGTACTGCTGGTGGCTTCCGAATAGCGTCATCCTCTTCATCTACAGTAATAGAACCAGCAAAAGCTAGCAAGGCATATGGCTGCCCAGAATAAAGACTACATTTCCCAGCCTCCCTTGCAACTGGGTGTTGCCCATGTCTAAGTTCTGGCCAGTGAGATGGAAACAGAAGTGAGTGTATATCCTGTTGGCTGTGCCCTTAAAGAGTGTGTCCTTCCTCCTGCCCTTTCCTGCTTCCTGTGGGCAGGAATGTGAATGAGGTCATGAGCCTTCTGGGAACGGCCCTGCCCCAAGAGTCCTGTTCCTGGAAGCATCTTACAGTTATGGGCTGCTCATACTCAGATGACTATGTGAGAGAAGAATAAACTTCTCTCTTATTTAAGTTACTGGTCTCTTGGGTCTCTGTGACAACAGCTGTATTTCTGTTCAAAATAATTCCAGAGGGAAGCTGTGCCAGATGTTTCTTTCTTCTATTTGAGTAGCATGCCTTATTGAGTGTCTGCTCTGTGGAGGGACCATGTAAAGCTGGAGTTACTGAGGTCACCACGCTGGACAGAGTGCCCACTCCCATGGAACTAGACTCTAGTGAGGCTGTTTGTAAGGCTTTGCAGGCAGAATCATAATAATGATGATGATGGAAAGGAGTATGATTGTTAGAGCAGCTAACATTCATCAAGAGCTTTCTCTGTGCCAGACACCATGTTAAGTGCTTTTCATGTTATGTCATGTAACCCTCACAACGGCCCTATGACCTACCTTCTATTATGGCCCCATTTTGTAGATGGAGAATGAAGAGGTTAAGTACCTTGTCCAAAGCCACATTAAGGAGTTTGTTCTCTATTTGGAGAGCAGTTGGAAGCAGGGTGAGGTCTGAAACATATGTGGGTATGAATAGGTGTGGCCAAAGGTGTGGGTTCGGGTTAATAGGTTAGTGCGGGGTTTAGGCTTGATCTAGACCTTGCTCTTTCAGGTCACTGCTGCCTCCTGTTGGTGGCTGACTCCTTAGCTCTCTGCCAGACCACACAGTTTAGTCTCTACAAAGCTAGCTGCCCCTTGCTTGCCAGCTCCAACCACAACCCCAACGGGAACCATTTTCTCTTTTAATGCTTAATTTTGAAATAATTTCAGACTTACAAAATGTCGCAAGAATAGTACAAAGAATTTTCTTATCCCCTTCACTCAGATTCCCCAAATGTTAACATTTCACATAGCCACAGTAAAATGATAAAAACCAGAAAATTAACATTGATGCCATACTGTTATGTAATCTAGAGACCATATTCATGTTTCTCCAATTGTCCATCTGATGTCTCTTTTCTGGTCCAAGATCCAATCTGGGATAGCATGTTGCATTTAGCTGTTATGCCTCCTAGTTTCCTTTAATTTGTGACAGCTTTCTCCTTAGTCTTTGTCATTCATGACGTTGACCTTTCATGGAGAGTACTGGCCAGCTACTCTGTGGAATGTTCCTTAATTGGATTTGTCCAGGTTTCATGATGATTGAATTCAGGTTATGCGTTTTTGACAAGAACATCACAGAAGTGGTATTGTGTCCTTCTTGTGCAACGTATCAGGAGGCACTTGAGATTGATTTGGTCCGTAACTGGGGATATTAACTTTGAAAACTTGGTTCAGGTGGTGTCTGACAAGTTTCTCCTTTGGGAAGTTACTATTTCCCCCTCCGTAACTAGTAGGTATTTTAGGGGGAGATACTCTGAAACCATGTAAACATCCTGTTTCTTATACTCGTGCCTATTAATTTTAGCACCCATTGATAACTCTTGCCCAAAACAATTATTACTGTGGTATTTGTCAAATTCTCTACTGTCATCATTCTTTCTACATTTATTAGTTAGAATTCTACTGCAAGAAAGAGCTTTCCCTTCATTCTCATTTATTTGTTTATTCTCAATTGTTTATTTATATCTGTATAGATTAATGCCTTTTATTTTACTCTATGGGCAATTATCTATTACTATCTTTATTTATTTTATTGCTGAAATTGTCCCAGATTTGGCCACTTGGATTCTGTGTCATTTTGACATATCTCCATCATTTTTTGAGCATTTCTTACTCTTTGGCGCCATAAGATGGTCCAGGTTCATCTTCTTTTCTTTCCCTGTCCTGGAATCAGCCATTTCTCCAAGAAGCCGTGATTTCTTTTATTGTAGAACGGTGTTTAGAAATTAAGATCTGAGTGCTAGATCTGGTCATCAACTAGAACAAGTGTAAGCCTCTATACAAGGGGGCATGGTTGCATGTTGCCACTTTTCATTCTTTTCAACTTAGTTTTATGGCCTGTGAGATATTGGGATAAAAGCCACTGTTCTAACAGTCACAGAAATATCAGTGTGCGTATTTATGTTTATTTACTATTTTTGACAAATATTTATTGAATATTTACTGTTCTAACAATTCATCTTTTTACCTGTGAGCATCAAAATTTATTGCTACTAGAGCTGAAAAGAAAATAGATTATGGATAATCTAACTCTGATTATATACATGTATGTGTTGGTGTGAATAGACTAGATCTATTTAATGCCTTATCACCTGGTTAACTCAGCCCATTTGCTCAAGCTACTGGTCAATTTAGTAAAGCAAAAATCAGCTTGGCTAGTTGTTTGGCATAGTTAGATCCTAATCAGCTAACTACATTTTTCATTTTTTAAATAATTGTACTGTTGTGTAGAGACAGCTTTAGTTAGAAATTCAATTTCCCAGTTTGTAATACATTTGCCAAGATGGTTGAGTCATATCAAATCAGCATAGCTAATACTTCTTCTCCTGATGGATATCATAGTTATATGCATAGTCAACAGGTAATTTATGAACTCTAAGCCCAAATCTCCCAGTGCAAAAGCTAATGCTGGTCTGTTTTGGTGGAGGATGTCTCTATTTCATTTTCGATGGATTCCTAAGCAAATTCACTCTATAGATCAAACAGAAGTGCAGTGAGGAAACCCTTGGAACATGATTCAATCATGCTGATTTAGCCAACAATTTCCCACATGGGTAATGCAGTTAGAGCAATCATATAAATCAAAACACCTAATTCTTCTTATCCAGAAAGTCAAAGACTTTTCTACATTGTATTTGATGTATTTGGTGGCACATAATTGATTAAGAAGGAAAAATACAAGATTTCAAAAGAGAAGTTAGGAGGAATTATATTCTTATAAAAAGATTTTTTTTTGTGTTGCTATTGTCCAGAGCTAGTTCCCCAAAAGATGAGCAGTTCCTGATATGATCAAACCCAGGTTGTGATTATAAAAGTAGTTGTTGTTCAAGAGATACATCTGAATAGGTTGTATACCAGACTTGACCATGGTACCATCCTTCCAAAGAGAAGGACACCCCCAAGAGCCTTGGAAAGATCACCCAGATATCTCTATTACTTCCTGTGTGCCTCACGGGACTATTTCAACAGAACAGTGCTTCTTATGGGTAGTTCTTCCCTTAAAATTGTATTTTGAAAAAATAAGGTCCATTCAAGTCTTCCATCTTAGCCTCTTGAGACACACTGTGATACCATTTTGAAGCCACTTGGGAGCATCATTTCTTCATTCAGAGCTCCTGATGGAGGGAAAGTCAACTTCTCTCACCCCAGCACAGAGACTCCTCTTCCAGTTGGCTCCTGCTCCAATGGATAGTCCTCAACTCCAATTCTCCTTCGTAGATTACCCCCAAGGGCAGGTGTTGCTGCCATCATGAGAATCGTGGGGAAGAGGAAAACTCGAGACCGACCCAGATCAACCAATTTGGCCACAGAATATGCTCTCCCTCAGTATTTGTTAAAAACCTAACAAACAACCTGGTGCTTGTTAAACACCTTCTCAGGACCACCCCCAAACCCCACATACATTTTGAGTCCATGTGTCGTTTCTATTGGTAATTGCCCCTAGAAGGTTCAGAGGGGGTTCTGCAAACCAGTTCTTGCACCTTGAAAACAGCACTTATGTTCTCCTACTCTCCTGGGATTCTGTGCCCTTATGATTCTTTAACATTACATTCACTTCTTCAAAAAGATGCTCATTTTCTATGTTAGAAACATGCCCATGTTCTACCCTGGAGAGCTAGGCCATCTGTTCAAGAAATGCTGCAGTGAGATCTGACATGACATGGACCTGCTTTGATGGTGAAAGGAAAGGAACATGGCACAGACTCACCCCAGGGCCTTTGCACTTGTGGTACCTTCTGCCCAGAATGTTGTTTCCTGAGATCTTTGCAGGGCTGTTCCCCTCTGGCCATCAGGTCTCAGCTTAAATATACCATCCCCAGAGAGGCTTCCCTGACCGCACAGGCACTCTCTTTCCTGTCCCAGTTTTATTCTCTTCATAGCACTCATCATGACCTGATATTATTTTGTTGGTTGATTTGTTTACTCGACACTTGGGGGCCTAGAATAGGAAGCCCTTGGGAGCCGGGACCTTGTCTGTTTTGGTCGTGAGCATATATCCCTGGTTTAGAATAGGAACGGCGAAAACTTACCACATGTTCACGATGCTTGTGTCAATTATGTACATAGAACCGTCAACTTTACCTGGAAGAAACAAGTATGCACCTCCTTCATTTGTATGCTGTGGTCTCAGGTACATCCCAAATTGTAAATCCACATGCCCCTGTAAGCTGCCTGTCTTTTGGAATTTTATTATTATGATCACCCTCTTTGTAAGAGATTAGAAAAGATGGATTTTGGTGGCAAGTGAAGGGCCATTTGCCTCTTACTTACTTCCAAGCCTTCTTCCCTCGCTGAACATTACATAAATTAAGCAGTTGCAGTGTCCAGGCCAGCAAGCTGTCAACTGCGTGCCAAGTGTACTTCACACCGTAAGTCAGTTCATAATGTAGGGGTGCCGATAGGATTTGCTTTACTCTGGCATCCAGGTCTGGCTGTGGCTTCTCAGGGGCAGAGGAGAGTCTGTTCCACTGGCCACCTCCCGGGATAAGCCAGCTCTGAGCCCTGCCATCTGATGTCTCTCTCCTAGCTCATCTCTTCTCACCCCAATTAATATCACGAAAGGGCAATGTTTATGTAAAACCACATGCCGAGCGGCCTTTCGCTCCTAATTTAAACTATTAAAATGCCATTAAGAATTGCACAGCACATTTCAGCACTGTTTTCCTTCATTATTTCTTGTTGAAGAACAGCCACGTGGAAAGGAATGCGTTTTGTTTCTGTGCAAAGTGGAGCTCGTTTTTTTCAGGATGGTTTATGGTACCCACTGGTGGAATTTATATCCCCAAATCCAATCCCCCCCCTACCTAGAGATGGAGTTAGTAGATACACTTTCTGTCAGCGAAACTCAGGACAATCAATACAAACATACCAAGGCATTTCTTTTAAACATTTGGCTGAATAAATCATCGTGGCCACCATACCGGAGACAGCCTTCATTTCAACTGTGGAACGTCTTGGAGCCTGTGAAATTTCTATTCTGTTGCTTGTTTCTTTTCGATAAAGCACCATCCTTTACTGTACCATGGCAAATGCCTCATCAGAGGTTACACCTGCTGCTCCGATGCAAAGCTGGTTATCCAAAGACCAGTTCGTATGTCACGGGAAACTCTTCATGAATATATAGTCTACCCGCAGGGCTTGTTATTTTTGAAATTTTGGCCCAATTTACATGGTTTGGAGATTAAAACACACGCAGTTTCATCTCAGCTTTGACCTTTTAAGTTGCTACAAGTTAATCTTCGGCTAAAAGCATGGAGAGTGGGAATAATTATATTTTGTGAAGGAAGCAGGCTATGAGCACAGAAGGGGACCGCGGTTATGGAAATGTGTCTCTTAGACAACGTTTCAATGCTAGAAATGGTATCAACAAAGAAAGATGGTGTTTTCGTGCATCTTTAAAATTGAAAACGTGCACTTAGATTCTGGATGGCTGCTTTGCAAGCAAGCTGCTCTTGGGTGTTTTTCTTTGCCCTGCTTGTCTTCGTGGGAGGGATGGTGTCCCCGGGCAGACGCACCGGAACGGTTCATTCAGGGAGCCAGTGTGGTTGCATCTGAAGCCAGGGTCCCTTTAGGCAATGTCTTCCTGACCTTGGAAGGAAGAGCAATTTTTGCCTTCTCTGCCCTGTTAAGGTCCCACAGCTAGCTGGGTGGTAGTCGCTCCCCCGGGACCCTCCATTTCCAGCTGAAATAATGGCGAGCTTGCTCAGTGCCTGCACTGAGCTCAAGGCTTTGCATCATGAGTTCATCCAATCCTCATGTCCACCCCTGAGGAGTGCACCAGCTACCCCATTGTATTGCTGGGGGGAACTGAAATTATTCACCCGGTGGCTGGCAGAGATGGGAATGGAACCCTGGTCCGTCTCACTCCAGAGCCCATGGCAGGCTCCAAACCATCGTGATAGGTCGCCTGCCATCTATGGAATTCAGAAGGTCCTTCAATCCCACCATTTGCTAGACTGAGGAGATGAGCAGAAATGCCGAGAACTCTCTACGCCCCGGTGTCCAGGGGAATACATTCTGCAGAGAGGGCCTGATGATATTTCCTCCCTGGGGACAAGAACGACCAAGCCTTCACGTAATGACATCTCAGGAGTCGTGACTATGAAGTAAAATCAATGGCTTTTTAACACACATGGGGATGGCGTCCTCCACCGTCAAAGCCTGAGCCACGATGGGCTGATTCCAATGACACCACCAGTTCTCTCTTCCTCTGTCTCCTCGGCTTCTGTATCCCGTCCTAGACAATGAAGCTCCTCTTAGAAATGGAGGAAAAGCACAGGGTTTAGTGTCCTAAGATGAGAGGTCAAGCCTGAGCTCCACTGATGACACAACAAATGACCTGAGGCCATGGAGTCAAGCTCTGAGCCTTCGCTTCCTTCCCTGTAAATTGGAGCTAATTAGAACCTCGTCATCACCTCCAGTGATGCGCCAATCTTTATCCTTTGAAGGTGGGTTTGATTTTTGGATTAGAGCTAAAAATCCTTTGCAGAAAGGGGCTGTGAATAAGGTGAGCTTTCTCTCCGGGAGAAGCTGGGCACATACGATGAGACGGCTGAGGCATAATGCTCCTTTCCTCTTGTGATTTGTGAATTGGCTCTATGGAGATTTCGGAAATGCCTTCCTCTTGGCATAATTGTTGGAAGAAGTATAGCACCTTTTAAACTAAGATGAAAGTGTCCTGTTTGTTAAACTCTCTTATAGATCATAGGATGCTTTATGGATCTTTATTTCCTTTGAGACTGTGATTGAATGTTTACTGCCTCTCAGATTTTCCTGGTGAAGATCTCAGGCCTGGGAAGGCACTTAATTCTTCCACAAGATGGTGAAACTTGGTGAATAGGAATACCAATCCTCCATCCTCTCTTTATGACACAACTTTAGACAATTCATTGAAACTCTTGAAGGCTCTGTTTCTCAATTTAAAAATGGAAAAATGCTGCCTTCTTTACAGGATTGTTGAAAGGATTAGAAATAACGTACGAACAGCATCCAGCACATTGCTGGCATGAAGTAGGTACTCAAATTATATCTGTCCTTATTGAAATTGCCTGAGCAGAAAAAGATAACTATTTTCACAGTTGGCTTTAAAAATGTAGGTTATTTCCAACAAACGATGACTCTCCCAAGCATTTAAGGACAGTCATACAGTTTTTAATAAATGTTTACTAGTGCCTATTCTGTGCCGAATTCATGATGGGTTAAACGAGGCCTGGGGTCACTTCAAGCAGTGGGAAGAAGGGAGAAAAAGATTAAGAAGTAAGGATAACTGCAGAACTGAATGAAGTCCCTGAACAGTAGACAGGCACTGCTACAACCCAACCCACTGTGTTGTGGAAACTTCTACAAGGTGAAGGCAGAATAAAGCAGTGGCTAACATCTTTGCTCCGCAGCCACTGTCCGGCTTTGAGTCCCAGCTCTGCCATTTACTGTGCAACTTTAACTTCACTGAGCCTCAGTTTTCTCATCTGAAAATGGGATGACAGCATTTACCTCATAGAGTTGTTGTAAAGTTTAAGTGAATTAATGTATGTAGAGCATTGAGAATCATGCCTGGTAATATTTGATAAATGTTTACTTAGAAGTTATTGGACTGACATTTATTGAGCATCTTCTCTATGCCAGGCACTGGTCCAGGCACAGGAGAGAGTGTTGGTAGAATACTTGCCCTCGAGGAGCTTTTAGACATGTAATAGAAGCACCAGGCAGGAAAATAGAGAACAAGGAAACACCAGATGTATTAGGGAAGGTGGCCAGGGAAGGCCTCTCTGAGCAAGTGATATTTGATGTGACATATGATGGATGTAGGGTGATCTTAGAGTCTAGATCAAGGATTGGAGGTAGAGAAAGACTAACTTTCACGAGAGTTTCACCTGTGACATAGTCCTGTGGTCAGGATCTCCCTGAGATATTATGTTGTTCCACAGCCACTCCCTTCAATGGAATTAGACACTGGGTAATTACGGGAACATGTCATCACAAATGGTAGACTCTATGCAGCGGTGGAGGAGAACTAAATCAGATACATGTTCCACACTGTTAGGAGGGCTATTTGCTCCGTCTCCTCACCAGATAATTCTAACTCCCCTTAAACCCATTTCATAGATGTAGAAAACTGAGCTACTGACAAGACCAACTCATATACTACACACTTATCAGCATTATACATTAATATAAAATGCCAGTGTTCTTCAGACAGCCACCTGAACTCAGCAGATTACAACACAGGAACTGAACGACAGACCCACTAACTGTCTGGGCTGGTGCTTGTGATCGCACATGGTATAATTAGCTCAACTCTTGCGGTGGCCCTGCTGTTGCCTATCCAATATGTATTTTAACTTTATTAATAGAATGGTCATTTTGTGTGGGGTTGACAATGTGTCCCACTAAAAACGCACACCTTTCAGACTCCCCACTAAAAACGCACACCTCTCAGACTCCATTGCAGCTAAGAGTGGCCATGGGACACTATTCTGGTCACTGAGGTGTAAGCAGAACGCTGCTAAGGGGGTTTTGGAAAAACATTCGCTTTCTGGATGCAATGCTTCCCCTTTCTGTTTCTTTCTTTTCTTCCTGCCTAGAATGTATATGTGATGACTTAAGATGCAGCAGCTATTTCGGAGCCATGTGGCAAAAAGCATGAGAACGGAGGCCTGAGATACAAGACTTGTGGGACAGAAAGAAGAGAGGAACCTGGAATCCTGATGCCAGTGTTGAGTTTCGGAGCTATTGCGAGACTGCAGACCCCAGATTGCTTCATGCATTAGACCAATAAATCCTTATCTATTTAAGTCCCTGGTAGTCAAGTTTTCTTTTATTTGCATCTGCACACATTTCTAACTGATACAAATAGCTTCCATAACAATGGGCTAGCAGACAGCAATAAATTTCCCCATTTGGAAATGGGCACTCGATTTTATGTGAAAACAGAGGGCATATGAGCAGATAATGAAAACAGTATACGGTCTAGTTCTCTGGAGGAGAATTGGCTTTTCTAGCTACTGCTTTGTCTTAACTTATGGCATCTGGCTTCCTATGTCTTTTGTTCCTTAAAAAAATTTAAATTGAAGCAATCATTTGTGAGGACGCCGACAGGCCACTTACATCTCCAGATCTGGCAGGGTTCCTTCTGCCTTTATTTAGCCTGATTTCTTGTCCTGGCTCTTTTCCTCTGGGTCACATCCCCCAGCATCTTCTTGGCTCTGTCTGCCACCCAAATATTGCTCTCTCTGCAGTTAATGATTTCGGAGGCAGTTCTTGTCTCTTCATTTTGACCAGGAGTGACTTGACCTAAAGCCATGAGAATGGCCCGAGAGAGACCAGTGTAGTCCTAATTGCTTTTCCTGGCCCTTCAAAAAAGAAATTCAACAACCAATACATTTGGAGGTAATTGTATTATCTCAATTAACCCCCTTGTTTTAGCTCCTGGTTTACTGGATGAGAAAGAGGAACGTGGTTTTAGGCAAAAGGCTCCTGGTGTGCAGTTACAGCTCGGAGTCTGATGCCCCCCTACCCACTCTTCCGTGTAAAAGAGAGAAAGTGCTGGGAACAGCCTATGCCTGCTCCTTTAGCTATCAGCGAGTAGGGACTCTGATGTCTGCCAAGATGTGACCAAGCCTTCAGATTTCTCTTTGTTTGTGTCCACATCTGCCCAGAGATGTCCCAGATTAAAGAAGTTCACATATTTCCTTTCCTGAAGTGATGAGGGTCACTTGGAGACAGCCTGGGGTGAAATGCAGAAGTGAATATGGTTATTTACGAATTGCTCTTACACACGGGAAATAATCACCTTCCGAGTCCCTCCTTTTCCAATAAACATATAATTGCATTCTAAATCAAGAAGTGCCAATACCTGCAAAAGCTGAATGTGGTAAAAAAAAAAAAAAAAAAATTCAAATGAATGGGCCTCTCCAAAGATGTTTTGCTCTGCTGTGTGCTCTGGCAGCTACTGCCTGCCAGAGGAGCATGCCTCGTCTAAACTCCTGGTTGTGTCAAAGAGATTTTTTCCCTAGTCTCCAATTTCATTCTTTTTCTCCCTTTGTCCTTGTGTTATTTATGGGACAAGGCTGAGAGTGAGTTGCTGAGGCACTTTTCAGCATATGCTTCATGAGTTATATGAACCTCAGTTGAATTTGCTTTTTTGTCTCCCTAGTCTAGGCTGAATAACTCTTCTCTGGAGTATAACCTATCAGCCTGCTGAAGGCAGTGGATACAACCCCCCAGCCCTTGCAGCCAGCCAGCCAGCCTAGACACTTCCCAATCATTTGCCTCATTTCCTGATGCAATGGGGCACCTGAAATGGGGCTCATCGTTTCAGCTGAAGGCTGCGGGACAGGGCATCGGTCACTCCCTCTGTCCCTCAGCTCAATAAATACTCATCTCGTGGATGTTGCCACTGAAGCCTTCTTCAGAAGTGAAGGCGCCTCTTCTCTCTGGAGCCTCCCTCCCTCACGCGGTTTGTGAAGTGCTAAGCTGACTTGAAGTGCTGGAAAATCCAAAGCAAACACATTTGTTAGACCAAGGCAAGTGGACCGGCAGGTGGGGCACCTCTTCAACAATCAGGCAAAATCTGAGTTGAACTACCCAAGTGTGGTGGACATTCGTCATTGTTGGCTTTCTCAGCATCAAAGAACCCTTCTTATTTGAGACAAGCCTCTGCTTGTGGGAGTCTTGGGGATGGGCAGGGCCCAGATGTCTATGAGAAAATCAAGGAGAAGGACAGATACTCTTTACTCCTTACTCCTTGCTTGCTTGGCAAATAAGACGCTTCCATCAAGCCTTGGAATTTTCAGGGAGTGATGCAAGGATGCAGGGTCCATTGAAGCAAGTTGTAGCAGGCAGAGGTGGGTGCTTTTGGCTCTCCTGGGGGTGACCTGACAACACCCTGCCCGGATGGGAACTTGTCTATGTTCTTGGGCTGCCCAGGCTGCCTTTTTCTGTCTGTTTTCCAAGCTTACATCTTCAGTCTTCCAATGGATTCAGAGAGTGCCTCCATCCTTTCAATACATCCCTTTTGGTAAGACCTACAACCATAACTGGCACGTGAAGGAAAAATTAAATCTCCATTCCTCCCTCCACCACCCAACCCATTAGAACAAAATCAGGAGAAACTGATAGGTGTTCCCTTTCAGTCATCATTTCTACCTGAGATGGACAACAGCCCATTTCTTGCATGAGAAGAATGGCACTCCTCACCCATCCCTATCATGATCTGAATTAAGGTCAGGATTGTTTTCTTTATTGCATTTTCAGGAGAGGTTTGGAGGAGGTGACCGATTGCTCATGTTTTTACCACACTAGTAATACATGAATGCATAGTCCTCATAAAAGACTCCAGCAATGCAGGAATATTCAGAGGGAAACAATGCAGGAATATGCAGACAGCCTCCCTGACAGCATGCCCCCATCCCTCTTGCTTCCTGCCCCATGAGACAAGCACGGTGAACACTGCTCTGTATTCGTTCGGTCCATGCACTTTTAAACACATAAACGGGACATACTGTGGGCTTTGCTTTGTGACTTGGTTTTCAATTAACAACTTGTCTGGAAGATCTTTCTATAAAGGCTCAATATATTCTTTTAACAACTGCACAGTATTCCATACCATGCTTTATTTAACCTCTTCCATTTAGGAAGTAGAAAAAAATGCTCCCATGAACAACCTTGTATATCTTTGTGTTTATACATAATTTTCTTTTCTAGAATAGGTTTTTCTAGAACTGAGTTTTTTCTAGAATGGATTTCCTAAATCAAATATTATATGTATATTTTCAACAAGAACCTACTGTATAGGACAGGGAACTCTACTCAATATTCTGTAATAACCTATATGGGAAAATAATTTGAAAAAGAATGGGTATATGTATAATTGAATCACCTTGCTGTACACCTGAAACTAACACAACATTGTAAATCAATGATACTGTAATATAAAATAAAAATAAAAAATATTGTATACATGTACAATTTTGATAAGTGCCATCCAACAGCTTTTGAAAAAGGTTTTACCAATTTACAGCCCCTTTAATAGAACGGCCTAGAGCCCAATTCTCCAGCCCTTTCAATGATTTTATAGGCACTTAATTCTCCTTCCACTTAAAATTGCCAAAGTGGTTTTGATTTCCTGCAACAGAATCCTGCCTGATAGTCCATGCTATGATCACAAGACTCCTCTGCTTAAACCACTGCTGTGCAAAAAAACCAAACAAACCAATCAAAAAATGGGCAGAAGAACTAAATAGACATTTCTCCAAAGAAGACATGCAGATGGCCAACAAGCACATGAAAAAATGCTCAACATCACTAATTATTAGAGAAATGCAAATCCAAACTATACAGTTAGGTATCACCTCAATCCGGTCAGAATGGCCATTACCATCAAAAAGTCTATAAATAATAAATGCTGGGGTGTGGAGAAGAGGGAACCCTCCTACACTGTTGGGAGGAATGTAAATCGGTGCAGCCACTATGGAAAACAGTATGGAGGTTCCTTAAAAAACTAAAAATAGAGCTACCATATGATCCAGCAATCCCACTCCTGGGCGTATAGCCAAAGAAAACTCTAATTCAAAAAGATACATGCACCCCAGTGTTCATGGCAGCACTATTTACAATAGCCAAGATATGGAAGCAACCTAAATGTCCATCGACAGATGTATGGATAAAGGAGATGTGGTATATATATATATATATATATATATATATATATATATATACACACACACACACATACATACATATATAAAATAATGGAATGTTACTCAGCTATAAAAAAGAATGAAATAATGCCATTTGCAGCAATATGGATGGACCTAGAGATTATCATACTAAGTGAAGTAAGCCGACAAAGAAAAATCTCATAAGATGTCACCTATATGTTAAATCTAAAAAAAAAAAAATACAAATAAACTTATTTACAAAACAGGAAGAGACTCACAGACATAGAAAACAAAGTACGGTTATCAAAGGGGGAAGGGGAGGGCAGGGATAAATTAGGAGTTTGGGATTAGCATATACACACTACTATATTTAAAATAGGTAAATAACAAGGACCTACTGTATAGCACAGGGAACTGTACTCAGTATCTTGTAATAACCTATATGGGAAAAGAATCTGAAAAAAAGAATATATACATATATCTGAATCACTTTGCTGTACACCTGAAACTAACACGACATTGTATGTCAACTGTACTTCAATTAAAACAAACACACTCACATACAAAACACCACTTCTGTGTATCAAATACAGTCCAAACTAAAACATTCTGTGCTTCCCTTGAGTCCTACTTTTCCTCAAGAACCAACCACAGTCTCTCTTGCCTCTAGCATCCAGAACAACTCAGGCCACCTTTCAGGCTCTCCAGAATTCTGCTCCATTCCCAAGTTAGTCAGTGTGGGTTTGTTTCCTCACATTCATCCCGTGCTCCAAACGAATGTATCTCCCACTGGTCTGCCTTTATCTGTAAAAATAATGGAAAAATAAGTGAAAATGGCTGGCCTCTACCCACATGTACTCCTGTCTTCATGCCTTTGCTTCTTCCCCTCTCCAGCTCAGTTGTGCCCTCCAAGCCCCATCCTCTCCTTGTCGGTGAGTGCCACGCTCAGGACAGCCCCACTGCTCTTGAAGGCTGCCCAGGGGATGCTGGATCACATTTCTCCCTTCTCTACTTTTGTTTGGGTTGTGCTCTGGTACACACTGTCCCACTCTCAGGTGAACGCAGCATTTGATTATATCAGAGGGTAAAGCCATTCTTTGGTCATTATTTTACACCTGTGTACATTTTGTCCCAATCTAGATTATAAGGCCCTAATGTAAAAGGGAGCACATCTTGTTTTCCTTTTGTATTCTAACATGCTTAAAACAAGAGAAAAGAAAAGAAAAGAAATTCACTGAATACTTACTATGGATAAAGTGCTTTCTTAAGCATGACCTCATTTAATATTCATGACAACTCTGGAAAGATCTTATTGAATTTCAGAGGTGTGAAACAACTTTCCCCTGACAAATTCCCAAAGTTCAGACTCAGATCTGCCTCAGCCCAGTGCCACAGTGCTTCCTAAATCCATTGCCTCATCAACAGCCCCTTAGGGCTTTATATTCTTAGCGGAGAGAAGTGGTGGACTCCTATTGTGAGTTACTAACTCATAAAAAATGAAAGTGTGCCTTCTTTGCCTAGAAAGATGATGTCTCAGGACTCTCAAAGTTTTCACTCTGTGTGCCTGTATTTTTCTTCAGATATTTAAAAAACGTTTAATTTTGAGATAATTTTAGACTTTCAAGGAAGTTGCAAAAGTAGTACAGAGAGTTCCATATACCCTTTATCAGGCCATCCCTAAGGTTAAAATCCTATAGAAATGTAGTATAATTATGAAAACTCAGAAATTAACATTGACACAGTACTATTAACTAAACTACAGATGATTTTAGAATTTCCTGAGTTTTTCTGAGAATGTCTTTTTCTGTTCCAGAATTCAGTGAGAATGTACTTAGGCATAATGTCCCTTTCATCTCCTCGGATCTGTGACAATCCCCCAGTCTCTCCTTGTTTTTCATGGTTTTGATAGTTTTGAAGAATACTGATCAGAGATATTGTAGAATGTCCCTATGTTGGGGTTTATCTGATATTTTCTGGTGAGTAGACTGGAGCTATGGATTATTGGGATGAACACCACAGAGGCTATGTGCCTTTGTCAGTGGGACATGTTGGAGGGTACATGATGTCATAATGACATCACTAGTGATGTTAACCTTGATCATTTGACTAAGGTGGTTTCTCTGCTGTACAATGACCATGTTTACCTTTGAAATGAATAAATATTTATTTGGGGGGAGGTAGTTTGAGATTATGGAAATATCCTATTTCTCCTTAAATTTTCACTCACTAATTTTAACAACTATCAGTGGGTTGTTCCTCCATTGGGCACTATGGTGGTGTTCTAATAGTGATTTCCTATTTCTCTCCTTCCTCCTACACTTATTTACTGGAATTCTTCTGTAAGGAAGTGTTGTCCCTTCTCTTCTATCTATTAATTATTTAATCATTCAATCATTTATTTATCTCACTATGGACTCAGGGGATATTTATTTTAATCTTTGGATTATGATCCAATACTTCTGCTATTTATATTGTTGCACACATTGTTCCAGCTTTAGCTATTTCAGGTTGGCTCCTGTGCTTTGTAGCATGCCTTTGTTTTCTTATTTTTTTGTAAAAAAACCCCTTTTTAACTTTCTGCCAATGTGAGATGCTCCAAGTTCATCTTTTTTTTAAATAGTAGAATGGAGTTTTACTTTGATTTACTGGAAAGATAGACATTAATAAGCAGCCAGTTGATAACTAGTTACAAGACATAATTGTTGAGCATCAAATTATTCTACCTTTCATTGTAAGCTGATCAAGATTTTAGACACAATGCAGATTAATGGCCATCTTATATTTTTCCTGCTCCAGCCCTGGAATCAACCACTTCTCCAAGGGGCGTGGGTTCCTTTCATGGTAGCATGGTATTAGAAACCAAGATCATGGTAGTAGGTATGCTCATTGTTACTGGGTTATTACTACTTCTAGAGTTTTCCTTTTTTTTTTTTAATTAAAAAATTAAAAAAATTTTTTTGGCTGCACCACACAGCACATGGGATCTTAGTTCCCCAACCAGGGATCAAACCCCTGTCACCTGCATTGGAAACGTGGAGTGTTAACCACTGGACCGCCAGGGAAGTCTCTATTACTAGTTCTAGACTCTCTCAGGAGACACACTGAGCTAGGACACACATGTGTGTATACTAACCTATGCATACATCTATATTTCCTTCTGTATTTTTGTAGCTGTATATATATTACAATTAACCATGAGCCTTGATAGCAAAACCAAAGACACTACAAGAAAAAAACAATGGGACAATGAGAAGTTATCATTGAATGGGTACAGGGTTTCAGTTTGGGGTGATAGAAGAGTTCTGGAGATGGATAGTGGTGACGGTTGCACAACAGTGTGAATGTAGTTAATGTAGCTAATATTTTAACCACACACAAAAAATAGCCATAAATTCACGTTGCTACCTCCCACTCCCATCTAGCAGGACAGGGATTATTCTAGCCTCCTTCTTGCCTTATTTGGAACTTCTTCCTCTAGCAGTAGGAAATTTAGCTCTCATTATCAGCAATATATGTTCTTGTATGTTCAACTCTAGCATACATAGAAAATGGTTTCAAAATTGCTAACCCAATACTCCTGTGAGAAACAAAGTTACCAACTAGAGTACATTCTTTATGTCTTTAGCCTTGTAGTATCCAGTCAAGATATTGTTTTCCAAAGTTACTTAGCTCGGTTCCTTCCTTCCTCACCTTCTTCAATGTGGTTATGTCGTTCATTTGTAATACACTTGGATTCATTTGTCACAAGTGCTGGCTTGACGGTCAGTGACATAATGCATGTGAAGTGCCTAATGCACTACCTGGCATGGCTCAGGGTCTTAAGAAATATGAGCTGAACCTGAATTTGTGGCAGTGATTAGTGTTGTCCGTCAGCTTCATTACTCCAGCCCCGTGAAATGTCAAAAGAGCTTTGATCGGGTTTCGAGTGCCATTCTTGGCTGTGACTCAGAACTAAGGTAACCAGCCCACAAAAATCAAGTCAGAAGTGCTGCCCTCATTAGCATTATGCCCTAGGCAGCTGAGTTACCTCTCACAGGACGATAACTCTATGGGCTTAAATGGTGAGTAACCGTAAAAGGTGTGAATCATGCAAGGGACAGAGAATTTCAGGGGTTAAAAACTATCTAGAAACCCAACAAAATGAGAGCCTATTCTTTCATCTTCTTGTCTCTCAAAACAGCCCCATTTGTCCACTCATTTGCTCTCCAGTAACAGTCACCCTCTGATCTCTGTAGTAGATTCTAAAGGTTCAGACTCACCAGTGTCAAGGGATGCCTCCCCTTGGGCAACTGGAGATTCAGTTAGGATTTTTTTGGTTGCAGGCAACAGGAAAAAAACCCTAGCTACCTTAAGCAGAAAAGGAATGTGCTGGAGGATATGAGGTTGCTCACAGAATGGAAGAGAAAGCTGCTGGACCCTGTTTCAGAACAACAGGGACTTAGAAGCTCTGGGAAACTCCATAGCAGGAAACAATTGTCACTGTGTCCAGGCCATGGCTGCCAGAATGAATCAATTCCAGAAACCTCTCTTTGTGTCTCTCCACACAAGACTCAATTTCTGGGAGTGTTCTATTGGTCTAGCCTGGGCCACATGCCCACCTCTGGTTGTGGGAAGGCAGAGCACCTTGAATAGAAACCCACCAATGGGGAGAGGGGGGTAAACTGCCAATAACAGAAGTCCAGTACTCTCTGTGATATGGTCATCTTTCTTCCGTCTATTGTGAGCTCTAAGTTAATTTAGCAATAAAAAAAAAAAGTTGAGCAATAGGCAGTCTTTCCCCATATTCCCTACATGTATTCGCTGTAAATCCTACGAAGTTCTCCCCTCCCTGCCAGGGTAAGTGTGAGTCAGATAGTGACACATGGTTGGCTTTGCTGTTGTCCAAAATGTGCTCTGGGTCATCCTTCAGGGTGGAGTGTAGCGAATGGTCAGGGTGTGTCACTTGGACGTTCACCCAGCTTCTCTTGAGACAGTCCTTTACTGTGGAATTGGGTGTTGGTTTGAAGCCCTGGGATTCCCCTGATTTCACATTTTATGAAATCCTCAAATAAAATGCAAATAGAAGTTAGGTTGGGTGTGAAAGTCAATTTAGTACAATACCAAGTTGAAGAGCGTGGAAACTTGGAATTAGGATGACTGGAATTCAAGTCCTGACGTGGCCACTCACCAGCTGTGTGTTCTTTGATGTATTATCTTCTCTAGGGCTCAGCTGCCTCATCTGTAAAATGTGGGAAGGTCTCGTAGTCAAAGGCACAAGCAATGGGATCAGACACTTGGATTGATTCCGTGGTCCACAATCCCTAGCTATATGACCATGGGAAATAGATTTAGTGTCTTTACATTTATTTAATGTCCTTAAATTATTTCCTGATCTGGAAAATGGGATAATGATAGTGCCTCCCTCCAAGGCTTGATCTGACAAACAAATAAAATAATTGACATAAGTTGCCATTGTTATTATTATCACAGAATTTCTGTTTTGTTTTATTTTTTGGCTGCGCTGCGCAGCTTGTGGGATCTTAGTTCCCTGACCAGGGATTGAACCCTTGCCCCCTGCAGTGGAAGCGCGGAGTCCTAACCACTGGACCGCCAGGGAAGTCCCGATTACAGAATTCCTTGAGGATTAAATTCCTGTATGTGAGGTGCTGGGCATAGGGCCTGCCCTACTACACTAAACCTTTAATAAATGGTGGCTGTTGGTATTATGTGGCTTAATGGCAGTTTGTGAATTACCTGTTCTTCCTTTCATTTGTCTGGGTAATTGAGTTCCTGTGTTTGTACATATATTTTAACTAAATTGCCTTGTATCTGGTGAGAAACTATGTAGCTTTTGTTTTCTTCAGAGACTAATAAGAGATTACAAAGACCTCAGGAGACTTTTAGAAAAAAATGTTTATTAAACTGATTTGATTCAACAATCTAACTTTCTCTGGAGCTACTGAAATGGTGAGCCTTGTCTTTAATTGCAAGGTTCTATTTGTAGAGCTCTAAAGGTAGCGCTGAAGATACATTCTAATAATTCAGATGAAGAAAGCAACAGACAGCCCTTTCTTAAAAAGCCTGAATCCTTTGTCCCCAGTTTCCCAGGGTTGTGCTGAATTCTCTGCTTTGCTTGTGGAGACAGGAATGTTTGACTGTGTCCGGAGGGTAGGAGTGGTCCACAGATCCCATGAAAGTGATTTTCTTTTCTTTTTTTTTTAAATTGAAGTATAATTGCTTTACCATGTTGTGTTAGTTTCTGCTGTACAATGAAGTGAATCAGCTATATGTATACCTATATCCCCTCCCTCTTGGACCTCCCTCCCACCCTCCACCCCCATCCCACTCATCTAGGTCGTCACAGAGTACCGGACTGAGCTCCCTGGGCTATACCGCAGATTCCCACTAGCTATCTATTTTACGCATGGTAGCATATATATGTCAGTCCTAATCTCCCAATTCGTCCCACCCTCCCCTTCTCCCCACCCCCCCGTGTCCACATGTCTGTTCTCTACATCTACGTCTTTATTCCTGCCCTGCAAATAGGTTCATCTATACCATTTTTCTAGATTCCACATATATGTGTTAATATACGATATTTGTTTTTCTCCCATGAAAGTGATTTTAAAGCTAAACTCCTCATTGGCTTCTGCATCTGAGCGTTTCTCTTTCTACCGCTTAGATTTCGTTCTTTGTCATGAGTTCTACCATTTTGTTTTTAATGCCTTCTGAATTCTTGGACAACTGGCCTTCTGTCCTCATGATTGATCACCTCTGTGTTTCTCTAGAGGCTGCCTTACCCCTTCCCTGGAAACCTTAGCCTCTAGCTCTGGTTACCCCATGATTTCTTGCTGACAGTGTCTTTGAGATGGAAATTGCTCCATCATCTCTTCTGAGGAGCAGGCTGTTTTGAAGAACTAATTTAACTTCTCAGTAACCACGCTCACCCCCTGCGTGGACTGTGGCTTCTCTGACCCTCAGACACCCTGCCCTACGAGGGCATGGCTTCTTAGCTGCATTTCTTGGTGCCCTTTGAGCTTCCAGTGTGGGCGTCTGTGGCCAGCAGCTCAGCTCAATACCTTATATCTTTGGGATGCCTTAGAAGCCTCCTTTTCCAACAGTGTCCCGTGATTCAGTCTTCAGTTTCTTTTGTAATTCCTCTGTGTCTAGCGGCACATACATGTTTCCTATTTATGACAAAGCTACAGTTTTCTGGAGACTTAACTATTTTTGAAGGGAATTTACGTATTACTTTCTTTTTCTTATTGAAGCATAGTTGATTTACAATATTATATTAGTTTCGGGTGTATAACATAGTGATTCAATGTTTTTATAGATTATACTCTATTTAAAGTTACTACAAAATAATGGCTATATTTTCCTGTGCTGCACACTATATCCTTGTTGCTTATTTCTTTTATACATAGTTGTTTGTATCTCTTAATCCCCTACCCCAATATTGCCCCTCTCCCCAGTGGGAACCACTAGTTTGTTCTCTGTACCTGTGAGTCTGTTTCTGTTTTGTTATATTCACTAATTTATTTTTAGATTCCAATATAAGTGATAACATAGAGTATTTGTCTTTCTCTGTCTGACTTATTTCACTAACCATAAAACTCTGCAGGTCCAGCCATGTTGTTGCAAATGGCAGAATTTATTCTTTTTTATGGCTGAGTAGTATTCCCCCCACCCCCCCCACCCCCCCCCCCACACACATATATTCTTCCTAATCTGTAAAATAGGGAAAATACACCACAGGATTGTGAAGATTAAATATGATAACATGGTAATCGACTGATGTGCCAAGTTATTTCAATGCAAGACAAGAAAGTCTTTTCAACAAACTGTTCTGAAACAATTGGATAGCCCTGCAGCAGGAAATGAGCCTCGACCCCTACAAGTCCACATTTAAAACTAATCTGAGATGAATTATAGACATAATATATAAAATCAGAGTCCTAAATCTTCTAAAAGAAAGTATAGGAGAATATCTTAGTCAAAGATTTCTTTGTCAGGATGTAGAAAGCACCAACCATAAAAGAAAAAATTAGTAAGTTAGACCACATCAAAATTAAAAAATTTTTGTTCATCAAAAGATACTGTTAAGAAACTAAACATACAAGATACAGACTAGGAGAAAATATTTGTAATACATGTATCTGCATAGATCTGACAAAGAATTTGTATCCAGAAAATACCAAGAATTCTTACAACTCAACAGTAAGACAAACAACCCAATAAAAACATGGACAAAAGATTTGAGCAGAGAAACTCACAAAAGAAGATATACGAGTGGACTAAAAATACATGAACAGATATTCAATATCTTTATGCATCAGGAAAAGGCAAACTAAAATCAGAATGAGATACCACTAGATATCCATTAAAATGACTAAAATTAAAACAACGGATAACACCAAGTTGTAGAATACCTGGAACATTCGTATGCTGCTGGTTGAAATTTAAATGGTGCAACCACTGTGGAGAACTGTTTGCCAATTTCTTATAAAGTTAAACATACATCTACTCTATGACCCAGTAATTAAACCTGTAGATATTTATCTAAGAGATAAGAGATATGAAAACCTATGTTCACAAAAAGGCTTGTGCAAGCATGTTCATGGCAGTCTCATTCCTAATAGCCAGAAACCAGAAACAACCTACATATCCATCAACAGGTTGAAAAGATAAGCAAATTATGGTATATCCATGTGATTGAATACTGCGCAGCAATAAGGAAGAACAAATTACTGATACATAACAGCATGGGTGAACCTCACTATGCTGAGTGAAAGAAAACAGATACAAAAGAGAACATACAGCATGGTTCCATTTATGCTAAATTCTAGGACAGAACTAGATGAATCTAGAGTGATAGGAATCAAACAATCATTGTCTTCATAGGAGGGAACTGACTTGAAAGTGACACAAAGCAACACTGGGGTGTGATGGATATGATTTCTATCTTTTCAGGACTGGTTGCATGCATGAGTGCATAGAACTGCCAGAACTCATTGAGCTGAACACATAAGATGTGTGCATTTTACTGTATGTAAACTATTCCTGAAAAAAAAAGGACAATGTGGTAAAGGGCACAGTACAGGGTAACTTCTCAGGAATGGTGGCTGTGGGTATTACAGGCATGGACAACAATACCAGTAGTTTTAGTTTTGATCTGCTGCCCCAATAAGTCAGAGGCTCTGTCAACCATCTCCTTTGCCTACCAGGGCCCTGTGGACTCACAGGGAACTTTTAGTAGATGTTCTGATTTGATTATTGTTACCCACAATGATGCACCTAAATTCTTTTTTTTTTTTATTAAGGTATAGTTAATTTACAATGTTGTGTTAGTTTCAAGTGTACAGCAAAGTGATTCAGTTATTTATATATATGTATTTTTTTCAGATTCTTTTCCATTATAGGTTATTACAAGATATTGATTATAGTTCCCTGTGTTATACAGTAAGTCCTTGTTGTTTACCTATTTTATACATAGTAGTGTGTATATGTTAATCCCAAACTCCTACTTTATCTCCTTCCCACTCCGCTATCCCCTTTGGTAACTGTAAGTTTGTTTTCTATGTCTCTGAGTCCCTTTCTGTTTTGTAAATGAGTTCATTTGTATCATTTTTTTAGATTCTACATATAAGCAATATCGTATGATATTTGTCTTTCTCTGTCTGACTTACTTCACTTTGTATGATAATCTCTAGGTCCATCCATGTTGCTGCAAATGGCATTATTTCATTCTTTGTAATGGCTGAGTAATATTGCACTGTCTATATGTACCACCTCTTCTTTATCCATTCATCTGTCGATGGACATTTAGGTTGCTTCCATGTCTTGACTATTGTAACTAGTGCTGTCATGAACATTGGAGTGCATGTATCTTTTTGAATTATGGTTTTCTCTGGGTATATGCCCAATAGTGGGATTGCTGTGTCATATGGTAGCTCTATTTTTAGTTTTTAAGGAATTTCCATACTGTTCTCCGTAGTGGCTGCACCAATTTAATTCCCACCAACAGTGTAGCAGGGTTCCCTTTTCTCCACACCATCTCCAGCATTTATTTGTGGACCTTTTAATGATGGTCATTCTGACTGGTGTGAGGTGATACCTCATTGTAGTTTTGATGTTCATTTCTCTTATAATTAGTGATATTGAGCATCATTTCATGTGCCTGTTGGCCATCTGCGTATCTTCTTTGTAGAAATGTCTATTTAGGTCTTCTGCACATTTTTTCATTGGGTTGTTTGATATTTAGCTGTATGAGCTGTTTGTATATTTTGGAAATTAATCCCTCATCGGTAGCATGGTTTGCAAATATTTTCTTCCAGTCTGTAGTTTGTCTTTTTGTTCTGTTTATGGTTTCCTTTGCTATGCAAACGCTTTTAGTTTAATTAGGTCCCATTTGCTTATTTGCACCTGAATTCTTAACTCACACATATTCTCTCTCTTTCTCCCCATCTCTCTCTCTCTCAAACACATGCACACACACACACAGACACAGAAAATCATGGACCCTCTCTTTCTTTCTTCCTTCCTCCTTCTCTCCTTCCTTCCTATTCATTTCTCATCTTTATCCCACCTCACTCCAAAGTCAATTTAACGCGGTTATAATAATAATAGAGTCAGCTACCGGATAAAATGGCGTAGGAAATAAACGTAAACCTAAAGCCACAAGGAAATAGACACCATTTGGTTCTCAGCCCTTGCTCGAGGTAGGCTACAAATTGGGCTCTGAGCTTCCTAGCCACAGCAACAAAAAGGGAAATATGATTAGTCACTAAACAGCCCACAGAGCAGATTCACAGATGCCCTCAAACAGCATCTTGAGCTGGTACCTGTTATTCAGAGCCCCAGGTGTCCAAATTTGTTTGTCCGAGTGGTGGATTAGTGGTGAGGCGAGAAGGAACTAGAGATTTATTTGCTCTTGGCTCAGTTTTCCTGGCGGGAGACACTGAATGTTTCCTTCTGGAAGCTAGTGTTGCCAGGGCTCTCCATGCAGTGGAGATCACATTATCTGTATTCTGAATCTCTGTGGTCATCCTCTGGGTGAGCAACCCACTCCACTGCCCAGTTCATCCTTCACGCTGTTTTTCTGCAGTTTCAATTTTGATGTTGACACCTTTTCTTGAGTGGTATTCTGTCAAGACAAGCTTGTTGCTGAATGGCCCTTCCCAACAGAGGTCTCTTTCATTTGTCTTGGCTGTTTTTCTTTGATTATGGTAGACTTATTTTTTCCCTTCCCCTTCTCAGAGTTATTTTAGACTTTAAAGCCTCTTCTTAGGGTTTCAGCCGAGCTATCAAGTGCATGGATGCAGGAATTTTTTAGATGGAGAGCCCTCTCCCATTGACCCTTTTAAGAATGAGCTTCCTAATTACGGGGAGTCACTGGCCTTGCAAGATATTACAGATCCATCTCCCTCTTGTCTTGAAGAGTTACTTTCCCTAAGAACCTGCTGTTTCGTAGCTGGAAATGAGATTTTTCAGGCTGCTCACTGGAATTAAACCTTGACTTCCAAGAATGAGCAACTTGTAGTGTCAAGTACACCAGACTGGGTGTTGGCAGATGTAGATTCCAGATGAACTTCCAGAGCTGACCCACTGTGTGATGTTAGGCAAGTGCTGTAAACTTCCTGGGCCTGCTTTCCTCATGGTGTAATGGAGGAAGTAATCTCAGAAGGTCGTTGTGATGATCAAACAAGATATAACACTTGAAAGTGTTTTGAAAGTCTCAGTGCTTTAAATTCTAAGTCTGTAATGGAGAGGAAATGAAGGAAATAGATTTTCAGTCGTATGGAATTTGTAGGTTGTATTCAGTGCCTTGGTAGGGGGACAAAAGTATTAGGAAACGCAGTTCTTATCCTGAAGAGTTTTAGGCAGAGTTTGAAATGAAGGTTGTGTGTAAAATGTAAAACATTTACTTTTGACAGCTCTCTGAAGTGTTTGTTTTTTTTTTTTGGTCTGAAGATTTTGGAGTCAGACTTGCTTCTTTAACCTCTCTTCCTCTAAACATTTAACTTCTTCCTCCTCACATTGATCTCTAGGCATTACAAAAATAGCTCTTACCTCCCTTGAATAGTATGTTTCAGATAATGAGAATTTCAGAACTCATCACGTTTCTCTTTTTGCTTTGGCTACCAGTAACCTCAAAGCCATAACTACTGCTGAGTTTAAATAACCATGATATTCATGGTGCTTGAAGCATTTCCTTTTGCTTCTTCTTTTTCCTACCTGATGTCTGACATTTTTTTTTGTTTTTGCATTTGAATAACCTTATTGAATATATCTTTTTTTTTTTTTGCTGGAAGTTGTTACAGATTATTTTTGGCAGTATAAATAATTTATAAATTAATTTGGAAGTATAAATAATGTCGGCACATAACAACAGATGACAAGCACTGTCCAACGGGAAAAATGTATTCTGAGTTCTAATTCAGCGTTTCTCCTGCTGTCTCAGTGGCTGAAAAGAGGACTCTCTTGAATTCTAAAGCATCAGCTGTAGCAGTCAGTGACTCCCACTGAAGGAACTGAGTGCCAGGTGGAAGTCTCTGACCACTTGAGAATTCTCTAGATTTGTAGAGGAGAAGGACAAGCTTAGGACTGGTGCTTTCTCAGTAGCTCAGAATGGTCTGTTCAAACAGATTTCCTGGTCTCCATTTGTAGATATATGTGTAGCCAATGCTTGCCACTCAGAGCAGTTCTCCTCAAACTTTAACCTGCCTATGAGTCACCTGTGGATCTTGTTAAAATGTGGATTCTAGTTCACTACTTGTGGGATGGGGTCCAAGAGCCTGCATGTCTAACAAACTCCTAGGTGACGCTGATGCTGCTGGTCTGGGGACCAGACTTTGAGTAGTGAGGACTTAGAAGTCACTCGACCCAATCTGTTGAATGGATGGATCTGACTTGTGCATGAGTCATACTTCCTAATTTTAGAACCACTATATTGCTAGACCTGTCTCCTCTTAAGAACCCTAATTCTTCAACGTTCCTAATTTCTTACTGTCAGTTGAGCATCTCTTCCACCTCTTGATGAGCTTTCGCCTTTCTTTTCTTCCCTCCTGGCCCGCACCAAACTCAAGTCCATTCCTAAAGGGAATATACTGTGAGCTGCAGTGTCACTGGATGGGTCCAGTCTCTCTAGTCTTAGAGGTAGACTAGCTTGTACTTTTCCTTAGAACTGGGGTGATGGGGGCAGGGGTGGGGTGGGCCTGCAGGGTTTTGTGCCTAGTGGGTGCTTCTTAGATATTTGTTGCTTGATTGATTTGCCTGTGACTGTAAAGGTTTTTGATAATGGAGACTGAAAAATTGACAAAAATTGGCTATCCTTTACCGACCTCTCCCTGCCTACAGAAGCAGAGGCTAATGGATGCAGTAGTGATTGAATAAATCACTGTGAAGATTAAGGCCCTACTCTGCAAGGGACAAAAGTGAGAAAATGGGTACTGGGGTCCAAACACTGGTGCATTTGGGTCAGGCTCTCAGGCAGTTCCTGTAATGCTGGTTCACCACAAATTAGGCCGCAGAGACCAAAGGTATTCACAACTCAGTGGCTGGAAAATGGTACAAAGTGTACTGTGAGGGTTGCATATTTGAAACCATCAATACTGCCTCTATACCACATGCTCTCTGCCATGGTCCTTTTCCACTCTCGTGATTCTCCATCACTTTCCTCCCTGCTTCAGTCAGAGAGGTGAATCAGAAACGTAAGGTGCAATTAGCCAGGATTCCTTTACCTGCCCACATGACATGCAAATTAGTAGTACAAAGTAATACTTAACACTGGCATCTTAGAACTTACATATCTGCATAATTGACTCTCTCTCTACTGAGTCCTTCATCTTGGAATAAGATTATAGTTGCCCCCAACAAGGAAAGTTTCCATTTATGTTGCAGAACATCAGTCATGAGGTGTGTCAAAACAAACTTGTTATTAGTCATGCTTACAGCATGCAAGTTCACTAACAATGTATTTAAAAAAATAAATTAGAGTAGATTCAGGGATTTCTGTCTAACCATTTCATTCTCACTGACTTGCATTTGATATGGTCTCAGGAATGAGTGGGAGAGAAAGGTTGTGTAACAATTAGTGAGTGGTAGCTTGCGTATCCATCAGGTGCTGAATGGCACTTCTGCCATCTTGAAAAATTCAGCTGAAGTCCCAAAGCCAATAATGATTGGGTGATAAGTTCCTAGGGAGTTGCTGTTAGCCATGTCCCTGCAGCCCCTACTGAGAAGGGGTCAAACCAGCCCAGTGAACCTCAGCCCAAGAACCACCTCCAACCTATATGAAGAGAAGACGAGAACTTCAAAAGGATCATCAAGGAAATGAGTGACGTGGCTTTGGCTTTTCCTTCTAAGCCTGGGATGGGGGCTCCCCCAGGGCACCAACACTGAATCACAAAAGCACTGATCAGGTATGTCCACTTTACCCCATCCCCCTTTCCCTGCTCCTACCCCAGAAGAGAACTGGGTGGAGGTGGAGGAGACGTGAAAGGGCGGTGGAAATACACACAGCTCTCCAGCCTCTGCAGGTCAGTGCTAAGCTTGAGGGGACAGGGTATCAGTGGTTGAAGGAGAGGAGGTTGAGCCTTGAATTGCATGGGACTGATATTTTGATTTTGAGTGGACCAGGCTTGAGAGTGAGTCTTGATGGCCAAAATGAGGCTTGTTCTTAGAAGTGGCAGAAACAGGAAAGTTATGGGATCGGTCAAGTATGTCAAGGGGTAGAGGAGGGCGGTCTGATAAGGCAGATCTGAGGGCAGCGGCTAGAGGAAAACAAAGCTGTTTCCTGTTTGAACCCTGCTTGCTTCAGACTGTTCCATGAGCTGGTTTCCCACGTGAGCCTGGGTACACCCATGGGAGTATGTTCTGTCCGTGACCATCACCTGACCTGGGTGTCTCAGGGGAAGAAGTGTAGGGAGACTTGGGGCTAGAACTCCTTTATCTCCCAGCCTCAAGGAAGACCATCCTGGTGTGGAAGGGGCTTTCTGAGGACTAGTTGTGGGTGCTGTCCCAAGATACGTCCCTTGAAGATATTCTCTCATTGGACACCTATTTCTTTGCATAAGCAAACACATTTTCTTTTTTTGTGCCTTTATGGAGTTTTTTTAAAAAATTAAAAAAATTTTAAATTTTATATTGGAGTATAGTTGATTAATAATGTTGTGTTATTTTCAGGTATACAGCAAAGTGATTCAGTTATACATATACATGTATCTATTCTTTTTCAAGTTCTTTTCCCATTTATGTTGTTACAGAATGTTGAGCAGGGTTCCCTGTGCTGTACAGGAGGTCCAGGAAGTTTTAAATTGAAATATAAATATTTCCAGGAGGGCAGCACCTGAGGTAATATTAATTAGTGGTTTTGGGGAATTGTTTGGTGGGATCAAGTCCCCATCCCTGCTCAGAAGCCTTCAGTGGCTCCCCAGTGCCCATGTGATTAAGTCTGAATAGTCTAGCCTGGCCCACAGAGGCTCTCAGAACTAGTGCCAGCCTACTCTTCTGGACCGGACTCCTCCTGAATTCTCCCATCCTACCCCGCAAGTCAATATTACAGCTCTTCCGGAGTCTGTGCATCTTCTTGAATGTGCTACTCACTTTTCCCATGGATTCCCATCCTGCTGTCCTCCCATCACTGTCTTTAAAAAGTCTACCCATTGGGCTGTGTTCAGATGTCACCTCCTACAAAAAGTCTTCCTTGAGCTTCCTAATTCATTTCTCTCTCCCTTAGTGATCCTTAATGCAGAAACCAGCCCCTACTTTGATAACATCGCACATCAGGAGTTAGAGAAAGAGAGGTAAAGTTTCAGCAAAATGAAAGCTCGTGAAAATTTTATCTGACAAACACTGAGACTTTTTTCAAGTGTATCATCGGCAACTCCCGTTCCTCTCCCCCGCGTTTTTTTTTTTTTTTTTACAGTTCTAAGCTTTACCCTTCCCTCTCATATGCAGTCTAATGAGATCTCCTCTCCCCTGAGTGTCATCTGGGTCCCCTTCCCCTGCTGACCACAAGGCAATTCTCAGAGGGCTTTGCTTACAAATTCTATGTGTTAACTGGCTAATGAGCACTCCCCTCCTCCCTTCCCTGCAGATCTTAGTACCACAACGCTTAAAAAAATTCCTGTGTCTGTAGCCATAATATTTACATCACCCTATAGCTTGGTCTGTACACAATTCTAGCACACAGTACTCCCTGCCAGCTTTAGAATTTTCTGTCTGCTCCCCTGACAGATTGTATACTTCTTGGCCGTCCCTTCATGTGGTACACACGTTCTACCTACTTCATGTAGAGAACTTTGTAGGGGCTTAGTAAATATTTGGTGAATGACAACTCATGAGATCTCAATCTGCAGGTGAAAAACTCCAGAGAGAGGCTAAAAGAGAGCTGTTGGAGGAGGTGTAGAACTAGCCGTTCTGTGGACCAGCTTCCGTCATGCCACCATTTTGTCTGAGATTGATCTGGAATCAGGCTGCAACATCCCTATTCACATAAGGCTACAGACCTCCAGCATATAAGGAACATTACACCTTTCTCCTTGATTTACCTCTTCGTGCCTCCTCAGGCACTCACGTTGGGGTGTGTGTGTGTGTGTGTGTGTGTGTGTACGTGTAAGATGGGGGCAGGCAGCACACGTGGGCTTGGGAGTGAGGGAAGTTGTAATTTTGACCGCTTACTCCAATGTGTGAGGAAGAGGGCTTGAGTTTTCAGTCTGGTCTCAACACCAGGTCTAGGATATTTCATTCTTCCCTGGCTGGTTGGCAAAGTGCAGTACACATGTTATACCCAGACTAAAGAGAGTGTGAGAGACACACGAGTGTTTCCAGGGTTAATTCTCCCTTCTCCATGAAGTCTGCAGATATTTACAGTCTACACACATCACCCCTTTACAGAAGATCCTACAGCATTTAATACTTGATACTACTCCAGCCCTTGATTATAGCCATTTTTGGTTAGTTTCTTTAATAACGTCTGTCTTTCATTTGCTTCAAAGCTCATCTCTTCCACTGCTCCCTTGCTTCCTGTCATATGAAGCAGTGTTGAACATGTAGGAGGAGCTTGGTAACTATTAACTGTTTTACTCTCTAATTAGATCCACCATGGAGTAGCTACCAGAAGGTGCTGGGTTTTAGGGGGTGTAGGAAAGTAATTTGGGGGAATCATCTCTAAAGACCAAATGTATGAATATTAATTTAGGTTGCTTCTCCGTAGACCTCATGGGACTTAGATCAGATCAACAGACTTTTCAAGAAATAAACCACAAGTAGCTGAAAAACACAAAAGTTCAAATTACATCCGGTGTAACCCTGTGAGAGAATTTCTACAGCAGAGGAAGTCTGTTATTCTTAACCTGAACTTCAGTCTTCTGCGATAACATGGGGGCTGCAAAAGTGTTTCTAATCTCACTGATAAAGTTATATTCTTACCCATAAATCTATCTGAAATGAGAGGGACCAAATGACTGAGAGCTGAGAAAATATTTCCCCAGTGACAGTACACAGTCTATGCATATGTGTATATATATTTAAATCAAAGTAATTGGTTAATATTATGGAAACTTCATCTCGGTTTTAAGTGGTGTTTCTCTTAATTTGATGTGCATTATTTTAAAAACATGGCACAGATGTAGCCTTTAACAGCCCCCGACCTCTGGCATTATTCATGCTGAAGCTTTCAACCAGCTGAATAGGAAAGCACTTTTAATTACAGTCCACTTCATTAATGTTTCTGCTGTCTAAGCAGAAAAAATTGGGATATGGCTCAGCAAAAGGCTGAGGAAAGCATAAAATAGGAAGAGTAATATATCTATTTCTCATAGAGTTTTCCTATGTAAGGAGCATCTTAATGATTTTCTTTCAATTAACATAGTTTCACACATCTGAGAATGAGAAATGCAAGAATATATTGTTAGGATAATCTGTATTTCCCAAGACATGTTCAGTTTGGAGTCGCTGGTCTTTATTCAGCTCTTGCTCTGCCAGTCTTCCCCTTCTGGGCCCTCACAGCTCGGTGTCAGTTCCTGATCTTGCTTCTGGGTTCCAGACTGAACTTTTTAGCTCTCTAATAAACATTTCAGAAAAGTCCTATTGAAATTTCTAACTCAGCAAGCTAACAGTGACTTCAAGATATTATCCCCAAGCAATATTTGCATCAATACCATTGACATCCTCCACATGCCTGAGTCAACTTTGACTTATTTTTCTGTCTCCTACAATCAATCCGTGGTGGCTGAGTCTTGTTGATTCTGCCTTTGAAATGTCTACAGAATACGCTCTCCAGTTTCCATTTCTACTTCCACTGCCATAGTTCCTGCTTGCCTGGGTCATGACAGCAAAGAATTGTCCCAGTTGGTCTCATGGGCTGCCATCGATTCCCTCTCAAAAGCACCCTCATGAGGCCTCCGGGTTGTCTTCCTAAAGAATGACTTGGGTGATGCCCTTCTCCTGCTGAAAAACTTGAGGTGGTTCCGCCACTGCCTATTGAATCTGTTTCCAACCTAACTAACTCTTCAGCCTCATTTTCTGCAACTCCCCACCATCTCCCCACACTAAGCTCCAAAAGACAACTCACTTTGCTCAATGAGATGCCCACTGTGCTTTTGCCTGGGCTGTTTTCACCCTCAAGAGCCTCCAGCAAGACAACATGCAAATATCCTGTATCTTCCCCTAGCCCCTCACCCCCGACTGGTCCAAGCATCATTTGTCCTCTGTTTTAAAAACAACCCTTCTTGGCAGGCTTTCTGGAGACTTTGTTTACATTTCTGTCTCTCCTGTGCACCAGATTTGAGCTCCTGGAGAGCAGGGACTATGTCATTTTTATCTTTTTTTTTTTATTTAAAAGATTCAAATTAATGATGGATATGTATTAACTGCTCAATGAATTCTTCTTGTTGAATGGATGAATAAATGAATTGTTACCTCCTTTGTGAATATCTGATACACTGAAGCAAAACTATTTTTCTCCTTTATGTGACAATAACATTTTGCATATTCTTCCAAGATTTTTCTCTTTGCATTTGGCTTTTAGCAGTTTCCTGTGATGTGGGTTGGTATATTTTTCTTGTACTTATCCTGTTTGGGACTTGAGGGGCTACTTGAATCTGTAGCTTGATGTCTTTTTTCAGCTTTGGAAAATTCTTTGTTATTATTTCTTCAAATATTGCTCTGCCCCTTTCTTTCCTTCTTCTCTTTGGGACTCTAATTCCATATGTTAGATTCTTCTACTGGGTCCCCTATATCTCTTTCAATATTTTCCATCTTTTTTTTCTCTCTGTGCTTCATTCTGGATAATTTCCACTGTCTTATCTTCCAAATTATTAGTCTTTTTTCTAGCTGTGTCTAATCTATTAAATTTATTGAGTTCTCAACTTCTGATATTAGTTTAGAATTTCCATTTGATTCTTTTTTATAGATTCTAATTCTCTGGTGAAATTCTCAATCTTACCATCTATTTTTATTAACCTATAAATCACAGGAGTTTTAAAGAATTTAAATAACTCCTTGGATTGCTGGAGGGGGAAGGTCTCTTTCTACTGTCTTTCTCCCCTCTTGGTGATCTCTCTTGGATGTCTGAAACATTTTATTGAATGCCAGATATGCATATAAAAATTTGTAGAAATTATAATAACACTTTCTTTTTCCAAAGAGAACTTAAAAAATCTTCCAGCGCTCTGGTGTTGCTGATAGCTCTGCCCAGCTTGTTATAGTCTTAGAAACCACTATTTGCCTTTCCTTAGGTGCTTGTATGAATCAGTAAATGCCTCAAGGGTAAATGCTGCTCAGATTGTTGGGTTAACCCCTCTGCTTCCCTCCTCCCTGAATCTTGGCCTCTTAAGTCCTGGCCGTCTTGCTGGCTCTGAACTCCAATTTTTGTCTCCCTATCTCTGTGAGATGGTGAAAGCTCTGCTCAGCCTTTTTGTCTCAGCAGTTGTTTTCTGCTTGGCTTCTCAGCCGTCACACACACTGTGTATGAATCAGAAAATATCCTAAAGAAAAAAGTGTTATGAAATATTGGGCTCACCTCAGGGAGTTTCTCCTCTCTCTGGGCTCCTGCAAATCCTGGCTTCCTTAAGAGTTTCCAATGTCTTCAAACAGATTTTTTTTTTTTTCATTTTAGCACATCTTTGTTCAGTGGGATGATTGCTCTGCTATGGCATAATCCGCTGTAGCTGGAAGTGGTACTCTGTGTATTCTTCTATTACATCATGCTCTTACATTATACATTTTCAGGTGTGTTTCTTTCTCCTCATTTATGACTTCCCTGAGGTCAGGAACAGTATTTTCTTTCATTTATCTTTCACAAAATGCCAATTCATTCATCAATTCATTCATTGATTTTGTTTTTGAGCAGCTACTATGGTACAAATGCTGAGGATACATCAGTGAATAAAACAGACAAGGTCTCAGCTGTTATGGAGCTCCTGTCCTAGTGGCGGAGAACGTACGCAAACAAACAAATGAATAGCAAAAAACCCCACCCCCAAACCAAATAGTAAAAGATGTTATGTACAGGATTAAATTAGAATGCTGGGGTCCAAGGTGGGTCACCACTGAGATCTAAATGATCAGAAAAAGTCAACCATAAGGAGATCTGGAGAATTGCAGGTAGAGAGAGGAAGCAAGGGCAAGGAAGGACCCAGCATGTTTGCTAAAGTTGATGAATTTTGTGAGAGTCTAAATTAAAGATTTTAACATAAGCTTTTTCTTTTTTTTTTTGAGAACATTAATTTATACATTTTGAAACATTTCGAATATTTGCTAAATAACTGTCTCTGAGGTACTTTAACTCATTTAGGAATCATGAATGTTACTTATGGTTTCTAAGAGCTAAAATATCTGCAATAGGCGTAACTCCCTATAGGAGGGTCCCTTGCTCACCAGGGTGGCAGAGCTGAGTAGAAACAATAATTGTTTTTTTCTTACCTTTGAGGTTATGTGTATCTGCAAACATGCTATTTTTGTTTAATAATTACATAAAAGTATTATATTTTTAGTACTGCTTTGTATCAGTCAGGATCCCAACAGTAAACAGAAGCCCATTTACATAGTTCAAGAGACTGCAAAGAAGAGCCTGCTTAGAATACAAAAGAATGAAATAATGCCATTTGCAGCAACATGGATGAACCTAGAGATTATCATACTAAGTGAAGTAAGTCAGACAGAGAAAGACAAATATCATATGATATCACTTATATGTGGAATCTAAAAAAAATGATGCAAATGAACATACTTACAAAATAGGAACAGACTCACAGACTTCAAAAACAAACTTATGGTTACCAAAGGGGAAAGGGCAGGATAAATTAGGAGGTTGGGATTAGCATATACACACTATTATATATAAAATAGATAATCAACAAGGATCTACTGTATAGCACAGGGAACTCTACTCAATACTCTGTAATAACCTATATGGGAAAAGAATCTGAAAAGGAATAGATATATGTATATATATAACTGATGCACTTTTCTGTGCACCTGAAACTAACACAACATTGTAAATCAACTATACTCCAATATAAAATAAAAATTTAAAAAAACTTTGATAAGGAAAATACAAAATATAAATATCCAAAATATCTATGTTCCTAGGCCTGAAGACTTGGTGGACTTGGGCTAAGTCGTGTTTAATTCATGCCCCGTGTTTTTCTCTAAAATATCTCAAACTGAACAATCTCTCATCCCACATCTGAATATTGTGTAAATTTTCAGTCAATATTTTTTAAATGTCTAAGTTAAATTTCCATCGTTTCTTTTCCACATTGAAAATGGGACAGTTCTTAGATGGGGTGTGGCAATGGGATAAATCTCATTGGTTCAAAGGGTATGTATACTCTTTTGTTCCTGAAAGTTTGAAACAATTTATGTCACATATTACTTTTCAAAAGCTTAGTGTTTACCATTCTAAAGTACTTTATAAAATTTTAACTCATTAAATTTCCAGCAATGCTGTCAGTAGGTACTATTATTACTATCCTCCTCATTACACGTATGGGGCAGCTGAGAAGTGTGGCACAGAGGGTTTAAGTACCTAACACAAGGCTGCACAATTAATAAATTGGATTAAAACTGGGATTCAAACCCAGGAAGTCTGGCTCCAGAGTCTGTGCCCTGAACCACTACGCCAGGCTGCATTCAGTGGAGGCTTGAGTTTACAGTAATTCCACTACTGTGGGGTTCAGATTTCCACACCATGAATTGAAGTGTTTATCAAACAATTAAACCAAGATTTTCAAAAGTGCCTAGTAGATAAGTCCTCAACTTAAAAAGACTGTTGATTAGACTTTTACCATTAGAGAATCCATTAATGTTTCTTTGGGCCAAAGAAACATTAATGAAATCTCTTACGGTAAAAGGGAAAGATCTAATTAACATTTCTTAAAATGTGTTCCTTTCAGGAATGCTCTTATAGGATGCTCCCTGTAAAAAGGTTTCCATCATCAAATAAGTTTGGAGAACCTCACATGCTATATACATATATTTTAGATTCACAACACACATAATAAAGGTACTGAAAAGTCCTTCAGGAAAGACACTTTCTTAACTTTTTTCAGCCTAGAATTTACCAAGTTAAACTGACCAAAGGATTATTTTTTCACAAAATTCTTATTAACATCCTATAGCACCAGTGTCGTACAATTTTAATCGGGTTCCTTAAAATCAAAGTGTTGGCTCTGAGTCTTCTAGAAGGCAAGCAAAAAGGGGCTGAAAAAAATGACCAAGAAGTGAAACAATGATACAGACAATTGTCTTTTTGCTTATACTGTCTGAATTCACCTTTTAAGTCTATGATAATCTGCTAAACTGACATTTCCTGTCATGGAATAACATTGTTGGATTTCTTCCTGATCTTAGTCAGCTCTAGATGTAAGCTTGGGAAGTATTGTGGAGAAGCTCACTTGCCCTCCCCATGTGTGCTGTGGATGTCTCCTCAAACAGCCTTGCTTTGTTTGATATTTTACAGTGATTTCTAAATGCTCAGAAAGGGCAGATTCTAAATCCGGATCTGGTGAGAGACGTTGTTACTTATCTGAGAAGAACAGCTATGGAGTGCGCACACATATGTGAAAAGATCTTTTTAAAACAAAGAAATGAGAGAGAGAGAGAGAGAGAGAGAGAGATAGATAACTTGATATAGAGATTTGTCATGTACTGAAGACTCTGTATTCGTCATATCACTTCATGCTTTGTCTACATCTGGGGACTGGAATTCCCAACCACATTCTGAGAATACTGTTAAAAAGACTGTATGCTCCCTTCTCTGCCATACACTCTCTCTCTCTCAACACAGTCAGGTTTAAGTTCACTGTATTTTGGACACCTGGTTCTGACTATGGTGTTGAGCCCCTGGCTTTGTCCTCTCTCCCTACCCCTTCCTGATGGTAGTGACCTCACCCCCAATCTTTTGGTTCCAACAATCCCAAGAGCAACACAGGGAACAATTTCCCTTTCTCACGGTCATTATTGCTCTTCCTGTTTCTCTCCCTCAACCGGGCTCCCAAAGCCCAGGACGGTCGGGAACCACTGTCTGCAGGGACCCTGGGTGCTGCCCTTCAATTGTCCATTAGACGCGGGCCTGTTTGGGCAGGGAGGAAACTGCTCTCTGAAAGTGAACCTGTGACCTGTGCAAAATGAATTCACTTTTCCATGGCACTAGAGGGCTATTTAGTAAATGACTTTCATTGCACAGAATTCCACCCTGGTGTCCTGGAAGACAAGACTGGTGTCACACAGGTGAACTATTTTCTCCCTGAGCAAAAGTGTTCCTACACAGAGGGCTCTGGGGGGCCCATGTGCCTGAGTCTTGTAGGCGGACTGAAGGATGTTTGGCTGAAGGTCTGCTGGGACGGGGCAAGCATGGGGATTGTGTTTGGCCCCTGAAGCTTCTAGACCTGGGTCAGGAGGGTTTTCTGGGGGACTCTGAAAACTGAATTCTTGACCACATTTTGTTGTGGCAACATCAGTGATGACCACAACAGTGGTAACAACTCCTTAGGTGGCTCATATCAAATTCTGGCACAGCTGAGGATACTTCACACACATTATGTCAGTTAATTTAGCAATAGCAAAATGAGATATGTTCTGATATCATTTTATGGGTGAAGAAATGAAACTTGAGAGGGTTAAGCCCCATACTTAAGGTCATGCACATAGAATACGATGGAGTGAGGGTTCAAATTCATTCATTTATTCAACAAATATTGACATTCTAGGAATAGTTCTAAATGCCAGGGATGTAGCAGGGAACAAAATCCAAAAGTGAATATAGTCTATTAGAGGATGAGAAGACTAATGGAGAAAAACGGAGCCGGATGAGGAGATAGCATTTGTGTGGATGACTGTTCTATTTCATGTGGGAAGGGGTCAGGGATGTCCTCTCTAACAAGGTGACATTTAAGGACAGAGTTGAAGGAAATGTGGAAGCAAGCCACGTACATATTCCAGAGATAAGGGAACAGTAAGTGCAAGAGCCCTGTGGTGGGCGTGTGCTTGGCCTGGTCAAGGACGGAGAAGACCAGTGTGACTGGAGCAGAAAGGGTGAGGGGGAAGTGGGTACTAATGAGGTCAGACAGGTGGCCAGGTCATGTAAGGCCTTAAAGGGCACTGTTAGGGCTTTGGTACTTACTCTGAAAGCCATTGGAGAGTTCTAGCAGACGCATGGTATTGAGGCCTTACATTTAATTTTATTTTCATGATGTAATAAAGGACATTTTAATCCAACAGTAATTCATTTCTGTATTACATACTTTGAACATTCCTCTAATTTCTTAAATGTAATTAACCAATTAACCAGAGGTTCCCAATAATGTAACAGAAAGAAGGTAATTCATAAATTTCTGTTTTTGAAACTTTGAAAAATTATTAAAACATACCAGGTAGAATTCTTAACATCTTAACTTTTTCATGGTATTTGAAAGGCATTATAAAATATCATAAAAGCCCTTCAGGAAAGAAGTCAAACAAAGTGACAAAGGGACTATCATACTTTACAAATGCAGTATAGTATTGTCTCTGGGGTCAGAGACCTTACATTTTAAAAAGCTGATGTGGAGTATAGACTGTCAGGAGGCAAGGACAGAAAGTAAAATACCATCATGAGCTCTTGTAATAATCCAAGCAAGAAATGATGTATTGAGGCCAGGATGGTGGCCATGGAGGTGAGGAGAAGAGTTTGAGGGCAGAGGCTACAGGATTTGGTGATGGTTTGGATACAGGATGTGGGGAAAGGAGAGGAGTTGAGGATGATGCCGAGGTGTTTGTGCCAGGAAACAGAAAGGATGCCATTGTCATATATTGAGATAGGAAGATGGTAGGAGGAGCAGGTGGGGAAGGGTTGGGAAGGGCAGATCAAGAGCTTGGATTTGGGCGAGTTAAGTTGGAGATGCCTAGTAGATACCCAAGTGGTGAGACTGAGTGGGTTGGTGTACATATAAGTCTGGAATTCGGGGCGGAGGTCTGAGTTGGAGATCACGAATCTGGGATTCTTGCTGTTTTCTAAACCATGAATCAGAAGAGATCACAAAGGAGTGAGTGTAAATAGAGGAGAGAAGAGGTTGGAGGCCTGAGCCCCAAGTTAGGGACATGAGATGGGCATGAACACAGGAGACAGAGAAGAACCAAGGGAGGGTGAAGTCCTGGAAACCAAGTACAAAGGTGTATCAAGGAAGAGGATGTGATCTTCTGTGAAAAAATGCTGCTGACATTTCCAGTAAGATGAGAGCTGGGAATTGACCACTGGATTCATTCATTCAACAACAACAGCAGATGAATAAATTCAGTAGAAAGGAGCTGTTTTGGCAAAGTAAAGAGGCTGAAAACCTGTTTGGAGTAGGCTCAAGAGAGATGGGAACAAGAGGAATTGGAAGCAGTGGATAAACAAAACAAAACAAAACAAACAAAACAAAACAACCCTCCAAAACTCCTTTGAGAAATTTTGCTGTGAAGTGGAGTTTTGGGATGGCATGGGGAGCAGAGTTAAAAGATTTATTTTTTAAAAGATACTTGGTATTAGGGCAAGTTTATATGCAGATATAAACAATCTAGCCAAGAAAGGAAAAAAGTGATGCAGAAAAGACGGGGTAAATGGTGGAGCAATATCTTTGTGTGGGCAAGAAAGGAGGGGGAAATCTTGGGCACAAGGGGAGAAGTTGGTCTTAGAAGTATGGAAGGTTTATCCACTGAGGGAGAAGGGAGGCACAAAATAGAGGATCACATGTGTGGATGGTAGGAGCATGTGAAAATTCTTCTCTGATTGATTCTATATTCTCAGAGAAATTGGAAGCCAAGTTGTTAACCAAGAGGGAAGATGGGGAGGAGATGTTGGAGGGTGTAAGAGAGGAGACAGGAGAAATCTAGGAGTGAGGAGAGTGAGTGGACTCAGGAAACAGACGTGGTGGCAGCATGAAAGACTGTAGATAATGGTCCTGAACTTAAGTTGGGACCTGTCAGCCTGGTTGTGTGCTTTTCTCCAGCCACATCCAGCTGGAGTGTATGAGTGTGGATGAAGGAGGGTATGAGGTTAAACTAAGGCTGTGTTTTTTTCCAGATGAATAAGAAGAAAGGAGGAAAGGGCAAGGGAATGATTACAGTGGTGAACCATAGATTCTAAGCTATGTAGAGAGGGAAGTGAGAATCTGAACAATAAAAGTGGTAGGATCAATAGATTTTATCCTGGTGGGTCAAAGAGTTGTTGCAGTTGGGGTACCAGAGGGAGTGATGTAATTGGTGAATGGGCAGCAGGAGATTTAAAGTGAGATTGCAGAGAGCATGTAGTTATTGATACTGACAAGATTTAGGGCGACCATGTGACTGAGCAGTTGAGGTAGATCAGCAGTGGTGGGGGGAAGGAACAGATCATTGGAAGAAGGGTAGGTCTAGGAACTGGGAAGCCAGAATATTGGAAGGTTCATTTCCATGGGTCTTGAAATCAGCGAGTATTAAGACAGGCAGGTGCTAGTTTGTGAACTTGTAGCTAAGAGCAGTAAAGAATGAGGGATTGTGACGAGGGTCTTGAGATCATGGCAGCAGGAGAGGTAGTGGACGTCTAAGCTGATAGCTGGCTGTGCAAAGCTGGGAGATTTTTAGGAGAGGTGAGATGTCAGTGAGAAGCAAGCAAGTCACCCACTCCACCTCCAGGCCCTGTGAAATGATGACCGCGAGACAGAAAATAGCTCGCAATGCCTGAGGGCTGAAGGGGAGGCAGCGTCCTCAGATGACAGGTGGTTTCAGATGGAGCAGGGAGGTGATGGAAATGTTTAGAAAAGATGTTGCGATGTGGGATTTTGTGGATGTGCAGTGAGCTTCAGAGGACACAGTGGGAGAGTTTCAGGAGTTGGGGAGGGGTGGGAGGGAGAATCAGAGTAGAGGATGTCTGGGATGAGGGCTGGGGTATAAGGGATGACCTGGAGTAACGCGTCTGTAGAAGTTGGCAAACGGGGATCCAGATGGTCTCTACAGCAGACAGTGATGTTGAGGCTGTGAGTGTTGGTGGTGGGAGGGGGCAGGAAAGGTGTGTGGGGTCTTCCCAGGAACACACAGAGCTTTGCAGCCCCCCTTGTCTCCTGCCAATGAGGGTGTGGGGACATGGCTGGGTGGTGGTATCCAGAGCACCTGAGCTTTTGGCCTCATTTCCATTCCTGTGGACAGAGGCCATGAACTAGGTGTCAGAGTTTGTGCTTAGCACCGAGGACCAAAGCTGGGGTCAGTGGCTCCTGTGCCACACCATGGTGAGACTGTCACATGTGGGTGTCCTGCACAGGAGAAACAAGATCATCTAGCTACCGTCTCTCTTCATTTCTTCACTCTGCTCTCCACGGAGTTGTCTTCATTTTCAGGAAGATTCTCTCCATGCCATGGTAAAGTCAGCCTAGCAGCTCCAGCCTTGCATCCATTCATATGACCACCCCTTAGGAAAGAAATCTCTCCCCCAGTGATTCTCCAGAAAGATACCTTGGGTTCTTCTCTCTGGCCTAGCCTGGTTCATATTCCCATTGTGGCCAAGAAGATGTGGAACTGCAACTGGCCAAGTACACCCCCCCATCCTGGAGCTGGTTCACATGAACTGGGAGCGTGGGAGGATAGGTCCCTGAAGGAAAAAAATTAAATGATTTGCATCACGTTTATTCGGAGGAAATCTGAGTGAGGAGATTGAAGGCTGTGGGGACAGCATGTCCAGCCTTCCTCTGTTATCCTGAACAATTCAACATTGGCCCCAGATTTGCATAGACGTTCAGCTGAACAAAAGCCCAGCAGTTCATCAGACCCATCCATTTTGGAAAGCAAGTTAGGCATCATCCATTGTTAATTACCTTTTTCCAACATCAGTCAAGATAGTCTAGGTTTTGTCACTGTTACAAATAACTACCAAAGTCTTAGTGGATTAAGCTTAATTATTGCTCATACAAAGTCCACTGTGGGTCCTGGCAGCCATCTGTCATGTGGTTCCTCAGGGACCCAGGATGCTTTGGTCTTATATGGTTTCACCATCTCAACATGAGTCCTCCCCGAGAGCATGGTACCAGGATGAGAGGAGACTGGAGAATTGGCGGGGGTGGTGGGAGTGGGGGAGCTTGTCACCATCTCTGCTTGACGTGACAGACTTCACTTCTCACATCTCATTGGCCAGGACTTGTCACGTGTCTGACGGGAGACACAGGGACTCCTCTTTGCTTCCATAGATACCTGTGCACTCCTTTGTCATAACACCTGCTTTTCAGTGTGGGAACTAGCTGTTTAAGTGTCTGTCCTCCCCCAAAGGCCGTGGGTATCTAATTCATCTCGGTGTCTTTGGTGACCAGTACCAGCCAGACATATTACGGCATTAAAAATATGTATGAATTGAATTAGTCCAACCTATTCATTTGGCATAGAAACCAAATAAGACCCCTAAAGATGAATGAGCTCAGAGAGGAGAAGTGGTTGACTCAAGTTTGCATAATTAGAACCAACACAAGAACCCAGTGCAGCTGACGTTTAGTCTGCTTCCAGCCTGTGCCACCATGTATTACATGCAGGTTGTGCATTATAAGGGGGGCACCTGGCTGAGCCCATGTCAGGCTTGGTGTCCTTGTTATAGGCTGTGCTTGCTCAGAGGAAGCAGAGGCCTTTTCTTTCTATAAAGCACTGTGTGCTGGTCAAGCCAGGTAACTTGGAGGCTGCATCTGCCTGGAGAGAGTGTCTTTTCCTGATTTGCATTAAGGTACTGAAACATAGACTGAATGTTTGTGTGCCCCTAACATTCATATGTTGAAACCTAATCTCTAATGTGATGGTATTAGGAGGTGGGACTTTGGGAGGTGATTAGAACACAAGGGTGGAGCCCTCATGAATGGAATTAGTGGCCTTATAAAAGAGACCTCTGAGAGCTTCCTGTTTTTTTTTGTTTTGTTTGCCATGTGAGGACACAACGAGAAGACAGCTGTTTAATTACCAGGAAGTGAGCCCTCATCAGACTCTGAATCTGCTGGTTCCTTGATCTTGGACTTCCCAGCCTCCAGAACTGCAATAAATATATTTCTTTTGTTTATAAGCCACCTAATCTATGGTATTTATGTTATAGAAGCCCAAACAGACTGAGATGTACTGTAAAGACCAGTAATGGTTCCTCTTTTGCCATGGGGCATGCCTAGCACCTAATACCCTTTAATCACCCAGGGTCAGGTGACCTAGTCTCTAAGGCCCAGGAAGAGAATAATCACCCTCTGGGCTTCCAAAAATAGATCACAGATAGATGCTCTGATTCTTCACCCTTCCAGCCAGGGAGAGATGGGAAGACCCCCTTTCTCCCCCAACCCTTGTACATTTTAAAACTTGCGTAGGAACTGAATTGCTCAGCAGAACAGCTTGGAGGAGGTCTCTGCCATCCCCTAGACCCACGCACCACTTTGAGCCATAAGAATGGCCAGCTTGTTCTGGATCTTTCCACATTTCTTCTTGAGAGACTTCTTGGACCGCCCCCTGTGGATCATGAATATTTTTGCCTTAATCCTTACTCCCCATCTGATAACCCCTCGCTACCTGCATGTTGCCTTATCCCTACACTGTTCTGTACATCCTAAAATATGACCCTTCTTCCATGCCTTTGCATCTGTCCAAACCCTTCCACTATGCCCTTTGGAGCTCCTGGTTTGTCTTTATCAGACATAAATTGTCATCTTTTCCCCCGAATGTTCCCTTTATCTTCTCACTCTAACTGGAACCTGGCTCTCCCTGAGGACTCTGCTTCCTCCACAGTTCTCTCAAGGAGAGACTTTGATTTCATACCCCATGGATCTGAAAGCCTGGAAAAAGGGTAAGTCTCTACCTTAGCCCCCTTTACTGCTTCTAATTAATCATTGCTCTTGCTTCTAACTTCAAAGACCTGAGCCCCTTTGAAGCACAGCATCAGATGTTACCACCTGCAGCACCTGCTTGCTGCTGTCATTCACTGACCTTAGTCCTTGGTGCTTCCAGCATCTGCTTTGCTGTCCTTATCTCTACTGCCAGTGATAATGACAATGATAGTTAGCATTTACCAAGTGCTCTTTTTTCTCCTGGAACTCTTCTAAGCTCTCTAAAAACATTATTTTATTTAACTCCTATAATACTATGAGATGGGTACTATTATCATCCTCATTCTATAGATGAGTAAGCTGAGGTGCAGAGAGTAATCAAATATCACACACAGTTAGTGACAGAGTCAGGGCTGGAAATACAGTCGGGCTCCAGAGCAAGTGCCCTTAAATACTGTGTTAAGCTATTTCCTTGTCGACGTTCCTGACAACCTTAACATCTCTGCAGATGACCCACTTGACACCCTGGCCATTCTGCTCCTTAATCTCCTTGGTTCCCCTGTTCTACCACAGCTGCCCACTCCTGCGATCTTTGCTTCAGTTACAACAGCATTATCTCCAAATATGGATTTCAAGTTCCCTCCTGTCTGGCATCAATCCCTGTTTTTCTTTTTCTTTTTTTTTTAATTTTAATAAACTTTAATTAGCATACAATAGGGAATCACTGGAGTTGTCTTTAGTAGGAGCTTGGCCTGAGAACATGTTAGGAGGACCGATTTCCAATACTGAGCAGGTTGGATCAGAGAAGAAGAGGAAGGAATCAGAGAAACAATTCAGGAATGTGTCCCAATATTCCAGGAGCAGAAATGAGGAGGACTAAACTCAGGAATGAAATACAGGGAACAAACGCAAAAGATGTGGTGACTGAAGAATCAGTGACTTGGTCTGGTGTGACAGAAGAGACTGAGGGTATCACAGGGGAAACCCAAGTTTCCCCTGAGGGCAAATGGCCCTCAGAAGAAGAGCTAATTTGAGGGACAGTGAAATATTGTCTGGCTTTGGGCAAGTTGTCAACTCCTGTTTTTCCAACCCTCTACTGAAGTGATCCCACTCCAGAAATTCCTCAGCCTCATGGAAGCCTCAAATCCAACAACTCCATTGACTCTGTATTATTTCACTTATAATAACACCCCCTGAAATCCTCATTTCCTTTTGGTGGACGATGGCAACAAGCTAGGGGAGCACTTCCTGCTTCAGTTATGTAATGCCGTGTAACAAATCACCCCAAAGCTTAGTGGTTCAAAACAACAAGCCTTTTATTCACTCACAATCCTGTGGGTCAGAAATAGAGCAGGGCTTGATGGGATGGTTCTTCTTCTCCAAGTGGCATCAGCTGGAGTCTCTCATGAGGTTGTAGTCAGATGATGACTGAGATTGGAGTGTCCACAATGGCTTCTGTCTCATGTCTGGACCCTTGGTGGTGATGGCAGGGATCTCTCACTCTCTCTCAATTCATACTGCACTGCAAGTGTCCATCCTGGGCTTCTTTACACAGCAGTTGGATCTCAAGAGTGAGTATTGTAATTAACAAAGCTAGAAGCTGCAGAAGTTACACAGCGTCACTTCTGCTGCATTCTCTTAGTCCGAAACAAAATGTATGGTGAGCCCAGATCCAAAGGGAGGGGAAATAGACTGTGTCTCTTGTGGGTGAATGGCAAGATTACACTGCAAAAGAGCATGTGGAAAGGGGTGGGGGAAGATTGTTGACACGATCCTTGGAAACAATTTAATTATGACACAGCATTACAATTTCTCCTTGGAATGGGCTTGTACCTCCCTTATCCTCTTTCCCTTCCTCCTTGCCTGGCAATATTCCTGAGCTGGTCAAACCCAACTATCAATTGACTCCGTGTTTGCACCTGAGTAGCTGAATGTTTCTGGAGAAAGACCACACAACTTTCTAATTATTCTCACTTTTATATTATTACCATGAGTCTCAAACGATCTCTGAAGACTTCTAGACAATCTCCACACAGTTTCCTGATGTTCACCCTTCCACTCTCCAGCAGGACCATTTCACACCTCTTCTCCTTCCTTAAATCCCCAACATCATTCTATCCCTCTAGCCCACCCTGGGGTTAACTTTACCTCACAAATTATATACACAATCAGATGAGAAGTACCTCATTTTCCCATCATCATATTCATCAACTTACAGGAATCTGCACTCACACACCTTGCCTTCCACTCTGTTGAAGTGGAAAAAGAATCCCTGATGCCACCCAAGGCAACCCCTTCCAGTCGGGCATGGCATTCTTTATCCTTTCTCACCTCATTAAATACTTCATTCCTGCATCTCTCCCTCCTCTCTCTAACATCATCAACTTCTCGGTCTCTGGGGATATCTTCTTCTCTCTATTTGCACTCTCTTCTTCGTGATCACAAATAATCTCATGGTCTTAATACAATCCGTCCTTTGATGATTCCTAAATTATATCTCTAGCTAGGGCTTGTATATCCTGCTGCCTATTTCATGTCTCCACTTGAATGTCTAATAGGCATTTCAAAATTAACTCAGCTAAAACAGAACAATGGATGTAACCCCCTTCTCCTACCCTAAACTGCTGTTCCTCAGCTTCCCACTGGAGCAAAGCCCACCACCATCCATTCTGTTTCTTATGACAAAAATCCCACGGTCCTAACAGATTCCTCGCTTTTCTCCATCCATCCCTCCCTCCATCCATCCATCCACCCATCCACCCATCCACCCATCCCTCCCTCCCTCCATCCCTCCCTCCCTCCCTCCCTCCTTCCATCCCTCCATCCATCCATCCATCCTTAAGTCCTTCCACTCTACTTCCAAATATGCTGAATATGACTGTTTTACCATCTCCACTGCGATCATCCCAGTCCAAGCCACAATAACATCTTATAGCTGCTCATCCTGCCTTCACTTTCACTGGCAGCAACTTACTTTATTACTAGTTGGGTAAAGCCATCACTATGTGGTTAAAATCACAGTGAATTGCATCAGACTGCCTGATTCAAATGACAAACTAATTAAAGAGAGTGAGAGACAGCTTATTAAGGAGAATATCAGGCCATCTCACTCTCCTCCTTAAATCCCTTTAATGACTTTTCATTGTAATTGAACAAAATCAAATGGTTAATCATGGCTGAAAAGGCTCCTGCCAAACTTTCTGAACTCAGTTCCTATATTCAACCTCCCCTTTTCCTACTCCGTTCCAACCAGCTGGCCTTTCTAGCCTGAGAACATGCTCCTTCCAATCTCAGCCCTTTGAATGTGATACTTCCTGCATGGCTGCTCTGAGAGTATCATCCACAACTCAGTTCAAGTCACCTCCTCCAAGAGGCCTTCTTTGATTACTGTAGGTAAAGGAGATTTCATGTGACCCTTTGTAGACTCTGTATCAGATTACTCCATTTTCTTCATAGCAATCACTATCTAAAATCTGCTTATTCATCAAGTTCCAAGTTTATTGTTAATCTTCCTCACCAGAATGTTAGTTTCTTGAGGCCAAGGACTCTCTCTTGTGATTCTCGGGACCTAGACGAGGCCTGGCACAGAGTATGTATCTGTAAATATTTATTAACTAACTGGACCAATGCTTTTTAATTTATTGAATAATATGAGTAATTCAAACACATGAGAAAATTTTCAAATAACATCAAGGCATAAAATAAGTAAAATTATCCATGTGTGTGTTCTCAGGACACCAACCCCCTCACCCCCATCCGGTTCTCACTCCCAAGAAGTAAGTTGGTTTTGGAAGTTTGTAGAATTTATCATATTACCATCACTTCTCTCCTCTTCTTTGTCCATTTTTAAAAGTTACATTATTGTTTAAAATGTCTTCTTTTGGTTAACTTTATAACTATAAATAGCACACATAAACCACTATTTCTTGTCTCCCCATTAGGGAAGAGGAGAAAATATACCCAGATACTTCCTTCCCCTTTTCTCTGGCCCCTCCCCTCTTAGCTTCAGTCATTACTTTCACATGATCAAGGTTTATTACATTTATATTCTGATCTGTAACTATAATTAAGTCTTCTGTGCTTTGATGATAGGTTAGTTTCTTAAAATTGAATACTATTAAATGGCAATTGGAAATTATGATTATGTAAATATTATTCAGTGTAGAACCAAGTAGTTTGATTAGACTTGTAGAGAAGGAAAAATAATCCCAAATTACCAAACCCATGAAATGCAATGGAGAAAAATCCAATCTTCAAGGTCAAATTAATTCTCTGTTTTCCACTCCACATTCTTTTACTTGCTAAATTCACCCTGCGGTTTAATTTGCTTTGACATATGACATTTCTTGACAGCTTTGTTTTGTTTTTTCCAAAATCTCTAATTGTCTTTTTTTCTGTTGATACAAAAATTATAACAATAAAAAACTTACTGAGGGCCAGGCACTAAATATTTTGCATGTATTATTTCATTGAATACCCACAATGACCTATGAAGTAGAAATTATTTTTATACCTATTTTTCAAACAAGAAAACTGAACCAAAGAGAATTTAAGTAACTGCTCAAGGTTACACACATAGTTTGTAATTTGAACCAAGCAGTCTAATTTTGGAGACTGAGATTTTAATCACTTTGTGATGTCTTTACCCAATTAGTAAGCATATCAAACTTCTTAATTACAGTGTTATTGAAGTAAATTTTTTTTCTAAATTGAAGACCTTTTGTGGGAAGGTTTCTGACATCCTGTTTCAATTTAAACTTTCAGGTTTAGTACTGCTGCATAGTTGTCATCTTACATTTTTTATTTTATTGTACTTCTGGTTTGGTCCATGTCTTCCTCTTTCTTTTATTTCACTTAAATTTTTGCTGGCATGCAATGACAGGTAAGTTCTTCAGAATGGGTAACTGGAAAGTAAAATTTCTGAGTCACTGTATGTTTAAAAAGTTCTTGCACTATGTTGCCCTCACACTTGACTGATAGTTTGGCTGGTTATAAATTTAGGTTGGAAATAATCTATCAAAACTTTGTCAGTATTGCTCCACTATCTTCCAGCATCCAGTATAGATGATGAGAAGTTTTATGCCAGTTGTTTTGAAGATATTTTTCCCCCTCTGGAAGTTTTATGTTCTTTTTATCTTTGATGTTTCAAAATTTTATAAGAATATGTTTAGGTGTGGGCCTTTTTGTTCAGTAATTGGTACATCCCAGACTTGTGCTTCCTTCTACTCTAGGAAATTTTCTTCTATGATTTATTTGAGGATTTTCTTCTCTCCAGTTCTTTTTTTCCCCCCTCTCCTTCTAAAACTCCTGTTGGATTGGTGTTGGAATCCTCAGGATGAAGTTAAATCTACCATGTTGTTTAAGTTTTTCTCTTTAAAAATTTTTTCCTTCTTTCCTTTCTTGTTTCTTTATAATGTACAATCTTTCTTTGACTTTGTCTTCTAGCCCTTCTATGATTTTTCTTTTGACAATTAGTTCTTTAATTTCTGAAAGGTTGTAGTTGTCTCTGCACATGTTCAAGTGTCCTGTTCAATTTTGATGGATGTGGTGTCTTTTTGAATCTGTCCATGTATCCTTGGTAATCAGTTGCTCTGCTTACCTTAGAGTTTCTTTCATGTTGTTGATTTCCTTAACTGTTTGCTGAGCCTTGGCTGCTTATTTCTCTTTGTAATAAAAGGATTAGATTTTCTACTATGGGCCACTAAAGTAAGTTTCTTCTGGAGCTGATTAGATCTATTTCTACAACTGATATCATCCTTCGCTTTCAAAAAAAATGTCTGAGTTACTCATCCTCCGGGGTCAGTATATAACCCGTTGTATTTTTATCCAGCTGAAGCCAGAATAAAGTGAGTCTTGTGGGAAGATTTAAGAGAAAAAGACATAAAAAGTCAATGTGTGGCTTGAGGGATAGATGTGCAGAAGGGGAGTCTGTCTGATAAGTGGAGGTTCTGGCATGGGTTAGTATTTAATGTGGCTGATTGTGTACAAGGGAACATTAGAGGGTTTTTTTGCTTTGTTTTTTTTTTTAAAGAAAATTTTTTTAGAGCAGTTTAAGGTTCATAGCAGAATTGAGGGAGAGTTACAGAGGTTTCCCATATACCCCTTCTCTCCTTACATGTGTAGCCTCCTCCATGATCCACACCTCCCACCAGAGTGGTACATTTGTTACAACTGATGAACTTACACTGACACATTGTTATCACCCAAAGTCCATAGTTTACATTATGGTTCATTCTTTGTGGTGTACACTCTATGGGTTTGGACAAATGTGTAATGACATGTACCCATTATTCTAGTATCATACAGAGCATTTTCACTGCCCTAAAAATCCTCTGTGCTCCTCGTATTCATCACTCCCTCCCCCCAACCTCTGGCAACCACTGATCTTTTTATTTTCTCCATAGTTTTGCATTTTCCAGAATGTCACATCGTTGGAATCATATAGTAGCCTTTTCAGACTGGCCTCTTTCACTTAGTAATATACATTTAAGGTCCCTCCATGTCTTTTCATGACTTGAGAGCTCATTTCTTTTTAGGACTGAATAATATTCCTCGTTTGGATGTACCACAGTTTATTTATACATTCAACTATTGAAGGACATCTTGTTTGCTTCAATTTAGAGGATTTTTGATGGTTGTGAGTTTTTTCTCCCCTTCTCAAAACTCAGAAATCAGAACCGTCTCCTCCAGCCCCTGGGCACCTACAAAGTCACTTCCCAGCCATAACCATTAACAGCACAGCAGACCTCTAGGACTCAGAATATAGAGCCACTGTTTAAATCTATATTGTCTAGAGAAGGGGATGGGCATGCTACCCCTGGACCAGCTCTGGCCTCTTCCTAACTTGGTATTCTGTATTATTTTACTAATAACATTTTTTCTCTTGTGAATATAAGATCATTGTGAAAAATTCAGAATTTAAAATATTAAATATCACTCAATATTCTACCACCCAGAAAAAAGGTTACAAATTCACTGTATACCTTTCCAGTTTTTTTGAGAAATAGATAGCATACGATGAACATAGTTTTTATTTGACTTTAGAAAAATTTATAGTTTATGTCTTTAAATATGCTTCAAAACATGATCCTTGATGTTGCATGATATTTATCACATGGCTACAGTACAGTTTATTTGCCTATTCTTTACTTTTGATTTTTGGAGCATTTCTAGATTTTCTATTATGAGTCATACTATGAGAAATATCCTTGTTCATAAAGCTCCTCCCGCCCCCCATCTCTTAGTTTCTTGGATTAATTCTTAGGATTGCAGATATAGGCCAAAGTGTTTCAGCACATTTTAAAGCTTTTGGAACATACTGCCAAATTGTCCATCTGTTGAGATAGTATCAACGAATACATTTTTTTGTTAGTATGTAAGAATTCCCTAACATCTAAACTTGATGTTATCTTTTAAAAAAAGAGAATGGGAAAAAAGATTTTCTATCAGCATGTTAGAAGAACATGATTTTCAATGTTCTTTTGTGTTTTTTTGATTCTTACCAAAATTAAATATGTCTATCCTATTTGCATTTCTTCTTTTGTAATTTTTCCTGCTCAGATCTTTTTGCCTATTTTTCTGTTAGTGTGTCTCTCTTCTATTATTTATAAGACTTTTATGGATTAAGAATTCTTCTCTTCTATATATATGTATATGGAAGAGAAGAATTCTTGAATATATGTATGTGTATACATATATGTATATATATTCAAACAATTTTTTTAGTCTCTGAATTTCTTTTTAGTTTTGTTTAGGACTTTTTTTTTTGAATAAAGAAGTTTTAAGTTTTTTGCATGAATCCTTTCTCTTATGGGTTTACTTCTTTGTCACTTTTGAAATTTAAATCTTTAAACCATCTGGAATTTACCTTTCTGCAAGCGTGATAGAGAGATCTAACGTTATTGTTTTGCTAAACATATGGCCAACTGTACCAACACCATCCACCAAATAATATTTTATTTATCCACCAAATAGAAATGTTATTTTTGAAATATACTTAATTCTTACATACGTTGGGATCTGCTTCAAGGATATCAATTCTTTCCTATCACTGTATCTGCTTACTGAAGTGCTACTATACTGTTCTAATTCTTGTATTTTTACAGTATATTCTTATAAGTGGTAGTGAATATTCCAATGACTTGCCTTTCTCAAATATTTAAAAGCAATTCTTGCCTACTTATTCTTTCATATGAACTTCAGAATAATTTAATCACACTCTTTCCTATCCCCAGTGTACTTAATCTAATGTGTTAAGCCTATAAATTAATTTGAAGAGAAGTAGCGTCTTCTCATTACCCAGGCTTCTTTTCCCAACATGATCTATCTTCTCATTTATTCAAATAGCTAACTTGTTGTTATATTCAGTAAATTATCTACAGTGTAATATCTTTGATAAACCCATAAAAACATGAAGAAATGTGATTTGACCCAAGCGGTCCTGGAACAGAAATCAGGAAACTTGGATTCCTGCTCCAGCCCTGCCACCAATTGGCTGTGTAAACTTGGATGATGAGCATCTTTGGGGCTCTGTGTTTTCACCTGTAAAATGAGGAAGTCTTGATAAAGACTTCTCTAAGATCTCTCCAGCAACAGCATCTGTGATTCCATGAATCATGATGCAAAATTTGTACAGCAAGTGGTCCCCCGCCAGGAGAATGTTACTCTAGCTCCCTGCACTAGCATCATAGGCGTGCACAGAACTCTGAACACATCCACCCACCATTCCTTACATGAAAGTCAGTAAGAAAGAGAAGAACTGTGCACACTATGGAATTAGTTTCATTTCTTACATTTTCTAGCTTTCAGTGCTGTGATAAAAACAAATTTAAAACCACCTTACCAGGCCATTGTTGCTGTTCCAAAGCAGGGTTGAGATGTGAGCTCTCAGTGGGAGGAGGGGGGCCTCATGGAGGGGCATGGAGCCGTGGGCACTGTTACCATTTTGCAAAGCTCCAGGGAAGCGAAACAAAAGAAATGGAGCTGCTTTGAAGGTCCCTGCCAAGCTCTTCTTAAGAGCAACAGGATTAGGAGGAAAATGAGGCTTCTAAGAGCATGACCAAGCATTTAATACCCCCTGGAACCCACAAAACAAAAGCACAGTCATCTTTATCTCACCAGTAAAAAGAAAACACGAAGGACAGTGGCTTTGCTTGATCTCATTAATTGGATTATAAAGTTTTTATGGAAATTCTACTGCAACGAAGTGACCAAAGCTTTATGGCCAGGACAGAATAACTCAGAGCAAAGCTACAGGTCCACCCAAGATCCTTCATCCCTAGAAAAATGGGGCTTAATTTCCACATCATAAATGGTTTGAATCTGCACAACTTTTCCTATTGCTTTTTTTTTTTTTTAATTGGTTTTTTTTTTTTTTTTTTAACTTTTGGGTTTTATTTATTTATTTATTTATGGCTGTGCTGGGTCTTCGTTTCTGTGTGAGGGCTTTCTCTAGTTGCGGCAAGTGGGGGCCACTCTTCATCGCGGTGCGCGGGCCTCTCATTATCGCGGCCTCTCTTGTTGCAGAGCACAGGCTCCAGACGCACAGGCTCAGTAATTGTGGCTCACGGGCCCAGTCGCTCCGCGGCATGTGGGATCTTCCCAGACCAGGACTCGAACCCGTGTCCCCTGCATTGGCAGGCAGACTGTCAACCACTGTGCCACCAGGGAAGCCCTCCTATTGCTTTTGAAAACAATTCAGTTTCAAGAACAATGGAAGATTGAACTCAGTTTGGTGATGGCCATTAATAGTTCTCATGTAGAAGGATATTTTGGAAAGCTCTTTTTTCCCCATTGTCACAAAAAAATGAACTGGTGATGCCTAAGCCAGCACTAGAAGAAGAGCTTAACATATTGGCAGATAAAAACACAGCACATACTGAAGGAATGTATTATGGACGTAAGCAATAAAAATGTTTTCAATTTCTTTTGGTGTTAAGCTACAGTGTAAGAAACTAGTCAATTTCTGGAGACTCACTTGAGGCAATTTGCATGTAGAATGTTTATTGCAGGATGGCAGCTGTGACTATGAATAAATGCAGCCAGTTCTTGTGAACGTTGCCTCCCATCTCTGTCCAGGCTACCAGCATCTGGAAGTTGTGACCACGCTGCATTAAGAAAAATGATTCAAGGGACTGAGAGACAGTGTTCAAAGTTTATATAATTTTAACTTAATTTGCAGCTAATTGATGTAGTCCTTTATGAGGTTTCTGTGAGTCCTCTTAAGGAACTCTTCCAACATCAAGAGAAATAATTGTTTTCTCCCAACTCCAGAACCTTCCTTTTCTTTTCCTTTGTTCTGTTTTTAAAAGGATAAATTCACCCTGTCGGTACACATTGAAATCCTGTCCCTTTTCTCTTTGGAAAATAGCTTACTGTGAAGCCTCCTTTACAACTGGATTCTGGGGAAGCATTTAATTACACACCAAGGAAGGAAGGTGCTCATGTGGATAAAAGAATGATGAAAATGCTATGAAAAGTGACAAGGATTGAAAGAGAGGATAATATGCCAAATTATAAAACCAAACAGACAAACGTCTTTGACTTCATTCTAGACCTAAGAAAGAGGGAGTGTTTACAAACCATCCTGCAAACAGAAGGCTTGTTTTCCCTGGGAGCCCTGGGAAAGGAAGGGGGTGGAGGCAACAGAGCCAGCCCACAGGTTGCAGCTCCTGGGAATTTCTCGCTCCAGATGCAGTGAGGGCAATGGACCAGCTCCACTTCCTCTTCCAGTTGCCTTTGAGGTCTGGTCCTAATGCTGAGGAGCCCGCGAGCTCCACGCCAGCCTCTCTTCCCGCTGCCCTGCACAGGCTCCCAGTGTTTCCCAAGAGCAAATGTCACCAACGGAGGTTGGCCTTCCATGACCTGCAGGTCTAACTCAGCTCTCCCAGTTGTATTTGCTCGTGGCATCCTGTGGGTTTCCTTCCCGGCTCTCACAGCCGTCTGTAAATGTGCATTGACTTGTGTGCTTACTGGTTTCTCTGGCCAGGTTGTACATCCCCGTCAGGGCTCCGCTGGGCTCCCCAGCACCTGGAACAGGCTTGGCACACAGCAAGTGCCCAGTACATCCTCGGTGACCAATGAGCGAACTTTGTGGTTTTCCGAGGAGGATTCATCTCCACTCCCGTCCCTGCCTTGTCCTGGCAGAATTCTCCAACAGCTTGATTTCCATCTGTCTCCTTTTTACTTTCTCACTCCCTTCCTCTGTCCTTTCCTCCTTCCCCTATTCATTTGTAACAACTTTATTGGTTTCCTTGTTTTTTCTCCCATACAGCTCTAGAAGGAAACAGATGGGTAGAGGATTTCGGATGAATACTGAATATCACATCCCCATTGATGAGATCATTTTGGAATTTTCTAAAAGTACTCTTTGTGGTTACGTGGCCAGGGAGAAAATATCTCTGGGTTTTTGAGAGTGGGGATGCTTCTGCCAGGTTTAAGTCATTATTAAAGAGACAAAGACTCATCAGGATAAAGCTGCTGGAAAGTTTTTTTTCTTTCTTTAGCAGTAGAGCCTATTCAATAAATAGCACTCACCTGGAGGTACGCTGGATGAGAGCTTCTTTTGTGTGTGTGTGTGTGAGTTTATGTGTAATTACTTGTCACTGTATCTAAATGTCATATCTGGGAGAAATTATCTTCCTTTAGACATTTCCAATAGCACCCACTTTGGGACTGCCAATAGGAGATTACTCGGCCCCAGAAAGAAGATTTTTAACGGCTCATATTAATAGCATATGATTTTCCTCCTCCCTTTAAAAAATGTGGGCAAATGTGTCAGAAAGGCAATGTCGTGCCTTGAGCATATGAAAGACGTTCCAGGTATTATTGCCTGCTTGTTACGTTTGATTATCTCATCCCTTACTCTCCAGAAAATGAAGTGCATATGGACTTGGCTCCTTCAGAGAGGCAATCTCAACTTTGTCAGGGTTAAGCCCATCGGTTGGGTGTTGAGCCGTCTCTAGCATTGATACTACAAGCTGGGTTGTTAGATTCAAAGAGCAAGTGGACATTACCATGGTACTTGGTGGCTAAATGCCCTCTCTTCCCAGTGATGTCCACAGCAGTTTGACTCTAGGTCAACCACCTCTCTCTCCCACCTTCATCTCAGCTTGAGAAAGGCTGCCCTTGGTGCAAAGCTGCAGCGAGTCTCGACTCGACATTTCAGGGAAGACAGGGAGATCTGTCGGTAACCTAGCAACGTGGCGACATAAGCATTCGTGTGCTGTTTAGTTTTTCAAATAATGAAATGATAGTCGCAACATTTTGCGTTTAAACAGCACAGTCTCCAAAAACCTTACAGACTGTTGTAAATAGAGAACAGGAGTCACAAGAACCTGCTCTTCTGGAGATGGTTAGCTCTATTTTACAGATGGCTAAGCTAGAGCAAACACAACACAAGAGTCCATTTTACATGAGCGGCAGAACTAGCTAGGAAGCATGCAGAACTTCCAACCAATGGAAAATGCTAAAGAAAACGATCTGTAAACCAGCTCATGTTTTCTCATTAAACTTTTCAACTCCTAGGGAGCAGAGAATGTGTTCTTCATATATTTTGAAAAGTAATTGCCTTACTGATTGCTAAATGGTAGATGAAGTCAGTGGGTAGGTGGTCTGCCTTGCAGCCTCACTGCTGAAAAAAGAATCAGCTCTAGGAAGGGTTTGCAAGATGTTGTTAGTTTTCTAAACTTGTGGTTATTCTGGGATTGTTTTCTGAAAATGAAATTTATTTCTGATCCGAAGGCAGATGCTGTTATTTATCTACTCCTTTTTTTGCTAACAGTGTGGTTTTTAAAAATTGGCACAATTTTTTTTATGATACTCTTTCCTTTGAGAGATAGGGTCTTTGTAATTTCTCCTTGAGTCTGGTGGGCTTATGACTGATTCAACCAATAGACTATTGTGGAAGTTATGCTAGATGACTTTCTAGGCTGATTCATAGAAGGCGATACAGCTTCCCTCCTGTTCACTGGAACATTCACATTGGGAGCTCAGGAAGCCATGAAAGAAGTCCAGCTACAATGAGGCCGCCATGCTGTGTGGAAACCCAAGTCGCACTGTGGGGCTATGTGTAGGCATTCTGGTTGACCACCGCCCCCCCCCCCCCCCGCCCCCCAAGCTGAGCTCATCCTTCGAGTCATTCCCGCCCGGGCACCAGATACTTGAGTGAAGAAGCCTCCAGATAATTATGCTGTCCACCACCCCACTCTGGCCATTCTCATTGTCCCATCTGAAATCCCAGACCTTGTGAAACATATTAGCCATCCTTTCTGTACCTTTCTAAATTATCAGTAAGAATGATTAGCTCATCATTATTTTATGCCACTGCGTTTAAGGAAGTTGGTTAAGCAACAGTAATAACCAGAACACTCAGAACCCCTGTCGTCCACCCTCCTCTGCATGTTTATGTCCTGAAGCAGAGGCTGTGGCCCTTTCTTGACTCCTGAGGGTGAGTATTTATTTGTCTAAGGCAATTGTGGCCATCTCATTTCTCTTACTACGTGTTTAGGTTGGGTATGGTCAGGAGATGCAATTCTGGTCAATTAAGTGAGTAGAAGAGTTTGCTGGGGCTGCTTTTGGGAAAATTTCCCTTCTTCTCCATAAGATTTGAAGGACAGACTGGTTCTCCCTGCTACCTTTGGATGCTGTTGTCTGCACATGACACCTACACCCGTGGTACCCATCCTAGGACCGTCAGGAGAGCAAAGAGGACAAGCCACACACTGAAGGGGACAGGTCAAAGAGAAGGATGGAGAATCTACGTCCTTGATGAGGCTCAACACTGACGACGCCCAATCCTGGAACTACCTCTGCTTTTGCACTTCTTGTTACGCTGACATTTTCCTCATTGTTTAAGCCTGTTTGTGTTGGGCTTTCTGAGAGCTTCAGCCACAGATTTCACATTTCAGAGCATAGGTTCTGGTCCTAAAGATCTAGATTCAAATTTTGGTTCTGCCACTTATTAGCTGTCAAACTTTGAGTTGTTCTCCATTTTCTTAGGCTAAAAAAGATTTTCATCACTCAATTCTTGCGAAAATAAAATCAGTCACGCAGTAGGTGCTTGTTGAGGGCCTGCTGTGTGCCAGGCGCCATTCTCAGCTCTGGGGAAATGGCTTTGTATCAGACAGATAAGCTTCCAACCCTCATCGTGGCTACATTCGTGGGAGGGAGAGAGATCGTAAATGAGGACATAAACAAGATAATCTCAGGCAGAGGCAAGCACGATAAAGCTAACATAAGATGAGGTCTGCAGAATGCTTAGCACTGGGCCTGGCACAGTGCAAGCAATCTGTAGTGGCATCTATTACCTTTATCATTCAAGTTAATAAATAGTATTGAAATCGCCATTAGGGAAAGTAAGTGCGCATGAGTGAACTTTGATTTTGGTCTGAGGATTATAGAAACATGAAGGTTGTTTGTTCCCCCTCCCCCATTTCCATCCATTAGGATTCAGTGGGTAAGGCCTTCTCTGCAATGCACTGGCCTGAATTTTTACCCTTCAGGATCTTGCAATTGGCTCTTCCTGGGTGCTGCCCTTCCCCAAGTGAGCCGAGGAGAGATGTGTGGTTGGTGGGAGAGCTCCACGGACAGTCCCCCGCTGGCTCTCTTCTGACCCTTGGGCAGCCAGGGCTATTGAAGTATGTCAGATGGAGGTGGCCAAGGGCCAGCATGTTCCCCTCCATGGTTGTCCCCTGCCTCAGGTCTCCCAGCCCTGCAAAGTGGGTAGATGGGTAACACTGGCTCCTAGAGTCCACACTGAGGCTGTGCATTGGAAGGCGTGAGGGCTTGACTTGTGATGAGGCTTGTTTAGACTTTAGAGCAGCAGTTCTGTGTAAGTACCCCACGCTAACCGATTGTGCCACTGGAGCTCCTAGAGCAGCGGTTTTCATTCTGAGTATCCCAAATACCTAGAAATTGGAGAATAATGACAAAAACAATGCAGTATGGATTTTTGGTAGGGACCTACGGGCCAGGCATTTGTGAAGTATTTTTAAATTATAGTGGTGTCTAAGAAAGATTAATGTATGAAATGTCCTGATTCCCAGCTCCAAGTGGCAGAGCAAATTCTCTCATAAGATGGCCCGCTGCTAATCCCCTTCAGTGACAGAGGCTGGACCATGTGTTTTGCACTCTCTTATTTCTCTGTTAAGGCATCCAACTACTGTTTGCTTTCTCCCTAATATTCACAGCTTGTCAATGCTAAATAGTGCTGAAAAGCAGTTTTGAAACCTACCCACACCTCCAGCTGAGAGATTTAGTTGAAGGGTTCTCTGCCCGTGTGTTTCGAAACATTGCTTATGCCATGCACTGCCTTGACCCTGGTTATCCCGAAGAATATCCCCTTCTCACGTTTCAGCTTGCTGAGCCGGCTTGGAATTCAATCTGGCTGTCTTGCCAGGCAGCGCTTCAGACCTGACTGAGGTCTTCAGGCTGCTGCTGTCAAGTGTGGAGAAGAAAAACAAGTCACGTCTGCCCAGCCCTGTCTGCTGGGCTCCTGAGAACGGCAGCTGTGCAGCCCTGGTGTCCTGAGTGATGGGCCACGACCACTCAACTGTGCAGAGTCTCGCCTCCGAAAATGCACATGCAGCCCTTTCTCTTTGTGCGTGCATTTGCAGCTGCTCACTGAGGCATTTCCCTGGAGCTCAGGATAGTGCATTTTTTGTTTAAAGGGGATTTTTGGTTTCAAGCGCTTCTTGCAGTCTTGTGGAGGAAACCTGTTGAATCACTGTGGGTGGCCAAATGCAGGGGCCAGAGGTGGCATCTGATGGTGTTTCTGATGGAGGGGCCACCGACAGTTCCAGCCTTAGGCCTCTGCAAAGGGGTGAGGCGGTCTTATTAAGAAGGGGTGTAGGTAAGTAGTTGCCTTCTGGGACACTACCTGTCATCCCACATTTTCCATCTCCTCTTTTGGTTATAGAGAAAATCCCTGGGCTCTTAGACAGACCTAGGTTTGAAAGCCAAACTTGCCATCTAGATACAGTTTGACCTTAGGTAATATGCTTAACCTCTCTGAGTCTGGTTTTTTTTTTTTAACCTATGTTAATGAAAATAATGTTTAACTCACAGGATTGATGGAAGAATTAGATGAGCTCACTGCATAGCACGGGGCTCAATAAATGTCTCATTTTAGATGTCCTCTTTGAAAATACAAGTGTCACATCAAGGATTCCTCCAATACAATGAGTGCTTATCAATGAGCACTCACTCAACACTTAATGATAATTAAAACAAGGATTGGCAGGAATTAAGTGGAGAGGGTCAAAGGGGAGAGAGAGAATCTCGTAGGAAATGGGTAATAGCACCAAAGACGTTGATTTTCTCACCTCACAGCTTTCCTGGATGTCAGGCCTTTTATGGAAAGCTAGTGTGTATATATATATATATATATATATATATATATATATTATATATTATGTATGTTAAAATCAGTTCTAAGGTATATATATATATACATAGTATATATAATATGTATATATATTATACATATTTTAAAATCAATTCTAAGGTACACATTTTAAAAAGTTAATATCTCTGAGTTTTGAATCCATTTGACAATTTATGACATTTATAATTACAATTTTTTTATGGTATACGAAATAACATATCTCGTAATTGATGGCATCTTAGTTTGGATGAATAAGGTAATACTTTTTATAAACAACAATAGTTTCAGGAATCTAGGGCCTTCTTTAGGATCTCCTAGAACTGCACTGCCCAAAACTGTAGCCACTAGCCCCATGTGGGTTTTGAGCACCTGAAGTGTGGCTAGTCCAAATGATGATGTGCTGTAGCACAAAATACTCACCAGAGTCTGAAGACTTCTGTATGGAAAAAAATAATGCTAAGCTATCTCCTTAATACTTTTCTGTTGATTACATGTTGGAATGATAATATTTTGGCTATATTGGATTAAATAAACTATATTATTAAAGTTGGTTTCATCTGTTTCTTTTTCCTTTTGTAAGGCTACTAGAAACTGTAAATTTCCATATGCAGCTCACGTTTTTTTCTCCTGGAAAGTGCTGCCTTAGAACAAAGATCTCAGAGTTGGTCTGCTGTGACCACCCGGTAGAAGCTGGATGGGCTTCAACCCCAAATTTGGTTCAGATGTTGAGACCGATTATGCCACATAACAAGAGGGTACGAAAAGGTTTGCTACTCACAAAATGAGGCTTTCTGGGGAGAACAGTGTAGGTCCTAGGCAGTTCCAAAAATACCCTGAGAGCTGAGGGATAGGAGACTGGCTTGGGGTTTTTATGGCCGTTCGGGAATGGGACTGGGGTGAGGGTTCCCATGTGCTGGCAGAGGCTTGAGTGACTAGAAAGTCCCCGGAGGGAACATCTGGGCTTTCTTTTCAGCTTTTCCAGATGTGGGGCAGAAGGGGAAGAGGGAGGGTGAGGTTAAAAGCTGTCAATTCCAACTGCTGATCCTAAAAGAGTCAGAATTATTACATGATCTAATTCTGTGCCTTCATTTTACCAATGAGGACTCAGATGCAGAAAGGGAAGGTGACTTGCCAAAGGTCACACAGCCAGCTAGTGGCAGTGCTGGTGCCGGAATCCAGGCCTCTGGAGACCAGAGATTTTTCCTCCCCTTCACAGCACCTGGTGGAAAGTCTTCTTGGAGGACAAGGAAATTCTTTCTCCAGGGGACAACAGTCTCCACGTTTTGTGGATCTGTTGGGAAGAAAGAAGTGCTGAAGGATGGCGGTCAGGCTCAGCATCAACCACCTGGGACTCTCTCTCTCTCTCTCTCTCTCTCTCTCTCTCTCCCTCTCTTGCTAGGGCAGCTCCAGGCCAACTTGCCTGATGTTTGCTGACAAGCTGGCTCAGGAAAGTGACTTGAAAAGTAAATACTAACTCAACCTAAAATGAAAAGGAAATCAAGAGCTGAAAAGGAAAACAAAAGAGAAAACCCCCCAAAAAACAAACAAATCTGTGAGAACAGAGTAGGCATTGTGTACTCACTTTTTTGGATGTTAAAGTGGCTTTGAATCAAGCCAGAAAGCTCTCACACCTACATTCTATGCGGATTAAAAACTTCCACGAGAGGTTATGAGTCCAGGGACAGAGAGTTCCCATTGCAGGTGCAGAGCTTAAATGCTTTACAAAGGAAAGGAAATAAGCTCATTGGGGTTTGTTTGAATACTTCCAGGAGAGTCGTTTCAAGTTGACAGCATGCATTTTGGAAGCCCGAGTACTTAAAAACACACTTGAGAAGGAACTGGTTTTAAAATCTGAAACTTTGCCTGGTTCTTGGTTTCTCTGAAGTGTCAGTAGTTTTGTGTTTTCTATTTATTGTATCACACAAAAATCAGTCTGAATTTGTTTTGATTTTTTTGATTTTCTCCTACCCAGGGAAATTGAGCTACCTTCTCAGTGGAAATAAGTTTGCATAAAGTCTCCAATAATGACCAGTTTCAGCTGACACTCGATGGGACCCTGGAATACGCTCTCTCTGCTGCCTTCCAGGAAGAACAAAGGGTAGAAGAGGTTGATTGAGAAGCAGATAAAGAGCTCCTCCTGTGTCATGGCCAACCAAGAGAATTTCATCCCTATTTGTGTGTAGGGTCAGCCCACAATTGTCTGGCAAATGAGACATGATGGATAGAAAAATGTGACAGCTGTGGATGATACCCAATTACTTATATTTAGCTTTGAACTATCTTTTGTTGGGTTGTGTCTTTTGAATATGGGGAATTTTATGGTTATAGCAATACCAGCATATATCAAATTATACATTCTATGCCTACCCTGGGGAAATAACTTGTGATATTGTCTCTATTGATTCTATTATTTACTATCTGAAGGGCATATTTTTGCTTGGAGAGGAATACTCGCTACTACCTATCTTTCCTTTCATGCTCAATTTATTAATTTTTTGGACTTTATAAAACAATAAGCATTCACATAATTAAATAATTAATATCTTCTAAATATTTGCATGCTATTCAACACAACTAATAAGTCAAAATTTAGGAGTTTGAGAAGATATTCCCCCCCCACAAACTTAGAAAATTATCTGATTAAATGTTTTCACACAGTAAATCTTTACAAGTCCTATGTATCAAGATTCTCCTAAATGCTCTAAACACCCAAGAGGGAGGTAAAACACACAGAATATCACAATGATTGCAGCCCTTATTCTTGTACTTACACTATTGATTGCAATGTTTTATTGTTTCTATCCAAATCTGTATCCTCATTCGCATCTGTATTCTTATACTTTCCCAGGGTGGCAGTAAGTGTACCAGACCAACTTAGATGCCAAGTTCTGGGATGCATCAGCAGATTCTTGGTCTGGATGTAGGACCAAGTTCGAGATGATTTAAGCCAGAACCCTGGTCAATGGCCCTGGCTGGGTCCACTTTTTAATTGTTTCTCTTGCTTGTCATGAGATTTTAGATTTCTGAGGCTTTTAGGCTTTTGATATTTGTTGTTCTTTCTCACTATCTTGCCATTATTGTATATTGACCAGGTCTTTAATTCTTGTTGGAACGTAGTTATGCATTCCTAGAATCTCATTCTTATTAATAAATGCATTTAGAAGATTAGGTTTGTATGGTAAGTTCTCTTCTTTGGGTTACATATTGGATGCTGTGATGTGCCTTCCAGCTCCTTCCCTGAGGACTGGGGCACTCATTTCCCAGTGGGTAGGCGTGTTGCCTGCTGACGGCTCAGCAGAAGCTGTCCTTGGGCAAAGGGAGCTGCCTTGCCCCAAAGACAGGTTGGTGTAGTGGTACAAATGCTGATCCCCTTGCTTCAATATTCTAAATCTTCAATATGGGAGCCATTCCAGTCTTGGAGCTCCGCGTGGGCTTGGCTTAGGCTTAGCTGCCATGCATCACAATTCAACTCCCCCCACCCCATTTGGCTTTCCTCACTTGCTTACAGGAGTCTTTTCCAACAAGACACCCTAACAAACCTCTATTTCAGAGTTTGTTTCCAGGAAGCCCACCTACAAATGTTTGTGCCAAGCATAGTCCTAGCAAGCGGCATCCAAAGTAGAATTTTGGAGCTGGATCACTGATCAGGTGGCAATGAGGACCCCATCATTGGTGGTAGCCCCCTGATATGTAGTGCAATTGCTAAAATGTCCCTGGTGGTGAACCGGGATGGGGTACTGGTGGAAGGGAATTCACTGGCAGATGCAACACCTCAGCAGTCAAGACGTTCAGGGAAAGTAAACTTTTTTAGGATTATGGAATTGGATGGTGGTTGGTTGGAGAGAAAGAAAGACTGAAGGTGATTAATCACCAATTTCAGATGAAGTGTGAAAAGCAGAGCCAGCCTGCATGTCTGGCAGCATGTGAAGAGATTCTCATTTCCTGCAGCCAAAGGGCAGAAAACAGTCAGCATCAAATCTAGGACTTCTTTATAAGAGTGATGGTGCTCCAGAAGAGGTTGAATTCTTAAACATGGCAAGTCTGCCACCCCAAGTTTAGGATTCTCATGAGAAAGGTGTAGGACTCTGAGATTTGGAATGGGGCCATCTGGGTTGATGTAATTAAACTCAATCCCTGGAGTCCCCCAAAGTCTCTGAGCTTGTAGAAATGGTCAGAGCCCTCACTATTAAAGACTAGTGTACTCCTTTCCTGAAGACAAGGAGGAAGTCTCTGCCTTGAAAAACAATACATCAGCCATGCCCGCCATCCCCAGGATCTATCTCCACCTCTTCTCTAGACCAGTAACTAGAGTTAAGCCACAGTATAACCTGGCCAGAGAAGTGCTGGGTCTGCTAAGGGAGGAGAGGGAACAGCAGTACCTGGGCAGCACGTGGTTCCCAGAACTGGGAGAGTATGAATGGGAGGCCGGATCAAGTGTGGGTGAAGGTGAAGGGGAAATACAAGGTTGGTCAAAGGGGAGTTTATGGATATGGGAACACTCTCTCAGGATACATGATTTAACACCTTGGCAAGGACCCTGGGGGATGAGGCTGACACGCTGCTAGCACATTGCTCTTAGAAGCTTAGAGAAGGTGACGGTCTACACTAGGTGAAGTAGAAATTCCAGAACTGTGGCAGATGGTGGAAGGGATCAAAGGCTCAGAGAATTGAGGATGCTAGAGAGAATACACTAAGGAAGGATAAAAAAGTACCAATTAACTTCCTGGCGTTCCATGCGAAAGCCAGAAGAATAAGGTCAGAAGGATACCAGCCTCACCGAGCAGCTCAGTGGTGGCTGTGTTCTGAAGGCCAGGGCTAACACAAGGTGACGCTGTTATAGCACCTAGTTTGGTGACGGCAATGGGGCTGATAGGATCCACAGGACTTCACTCTCAGAAGTGAGGAGGGCACAATAATCATAATTAATGGCAAGATCAAAGTGGCAGCCAGAAAACCTGACCCACTGAGAGCTATGGAGGTGGTTAGTAAAATGTAGCATCGCTGCAGGTGAGATAGACGGGCAACCACAAAGGATTGCTCAGTCCATACAATCAAAAGACATCAAGGCTAGATGATCAGGAAGTTGAGGGAACTAATCTAATGAAAATTCATGATGTCCCTTGTCTAGTTTCCAGGGCTGAGCCAGTTTTTGGACTTGGAATTTTTCGACTGAAAGAGAGGTAGAGTCCCTAGGAGGACGGACCCTGCAACACCATGGCAAGGGAATATGATATAATTCCTCTGGGTAATGATGCCCCAGAGGGCATTCCAATCATTTACTCAGTTAACGGTACACTGGATAAAGGGGAATACCCAAACATTTCAAAGACTGTTGGCAACAGAGTTGATATTAATACCTGGGGTCCCTTCCTCTTCAATAGCATAGTCTAACTCACAGAGTACATTGAGTTCATGGACTCATCCAGAGGTCTTTCCCTGGAACAGACATACTTGGTAGTTTGCAGAACCGCCATATTTATTCCTTGGTTCTAAGCTAAGAGATACTGTAGTGGAAAAGGCCAAGTGGAAGACTTTGCCGCAGCTGCTCTCCTCCTAATGGTCAATCAGGCAGTAACTTTGGTGGCCCTGAATGCACCACCCCTCCCAGTATTCACAGCTTTGAGTTGTCCCCTCCAACACTGAGTCTGAGCTTGGGAAAATGGGTATGAGCAGGCATGATGCAAGCAAAGGCTTGATAAGAGTTTGCACATAAGGGCTTGTCTTCTTGGAATGCTTGCTCTTGGGATTGGCTGCCATATAAATATGCTCTAGGTAGCTACGTGAAGAGATGATGTGGACTGCCAACCATCTCTGCTAAGATGCCAGCCATGTGAGTGAAGACATCTTGGACGTTCCAGCCTCAGCTGCCATCTGGTTGCATCTGCGTGAGAAACTCCAAGCAAGACCAACAGAGGGATGATCCAGTTGAGCCCCTGTTAACCCACAGAATTGTGCTAAATAATAAAATAGTTGCTGTTTTAAGCCACTCCATTTTGTGGTAATTTGTTATTCAGCAAGAAATAAACAATTGTAAATAAAAAATATAACATCCTGGGGGAAATGGCGGCAATTAACATAACTGATAAAGACCTAGACCCTCTCAAAGGGCAGAATTTCGAGTGTTGAATCTGGTCTATACTTTTATGGAAAGAGAAATGGTTCAAGGCAGGAATACGAATGGACTCCTGGGCAGTGGCAAACGACTGGTTGGCCAGAGGCCTGGCAGGAGAAAGATTAGCAGACTGGGGACAAAGAGGTCTAAGAAAGAGGTGCCAACTAAAAATTGGCATTTGCCATCTGCCTCTACGAGGATTAAGCCACTGCAGCCAGTGACCTTCAACACACCCTGAAAGGAGTTCAGGGTGGAGACCAGGAAAGAGGCGCTCTGTACTCTGGGAAAAACTGGCAGAACAAGCCTTCAGAGAGTTAGATATTTTCAGGAGAAGATTTTATAAGCCCATTTTTTGCCTCTCCTTCTGTCTAGAAGAGCAATAAAATCATTCATGGTGACATCTGCTGCTTGTGACTAGCAGCAACTTTCTGCAAAAATCTGTGCATGATTGCATGTACCCCCCTTCACCAAAATCATATATATACTGACCTTCCCCCCTGCCTCTTCGGAGCAGTTTCTCAGAGCTATCTGAAATGCTGTCTCCTGGGCTATAGTCCTCATTTTGCCCCAAATAAAACTTAACTCACAACTCTCACGTTGTGCATTTTTTAAATCAGTCTACAGAGGCATGTGGATGGACCTACAGGAGTGGCCACAAAGTGTACCCTGTGGGTCCTGGAGGACATTTCACATCTCTGGTCCAAGCATCTCTCCTCCATGCTGTATGTGAGAACTACATTCCTAAGTTGAACGTCTCTGTCATTTTTGTACTGGTTTATACCTTCCTAGGAGCAGGTAGGTCATTATATGCCTAAGGCTGAAATGACTTTCCTGATGGGTGGGTCTGAGTGTGGTGAGAAAACGCCAAACCTTCCTTCCTGGGGGATGGACTAGGGTTCAGATGATTGTGCAATCACTAATGACTTTTTTTCTGATCTATTGGTTTGAACACTGAGGTTTGCACAGATTGTGAACGAGAACTGCTATGTCAGTTCTAATTCATCCTTAACTATGTAATCTGAATCTTGAATCCAAGAAACATGTCCAGAGATAGCCAGGATCACACTGCAATTTATATTATTTGAGGTAGAAGGTCTTATCTTTCCTTGATTAAGAGGCCTGAGTAGGTAGTTGTCTTGGCCTTTAACTTGAGTAGGTACCTGGCTGCATTCCCAGCTTACACTTCATAGAGAAGGACTCCTGTCCTCACAGGGATCTTGTCCTGCCCGCCAGGTTTGTTCTCCTGACGCTGTCTTTCTGGCCACGGTTGATTGGAGCCAATGTGAGCAACTGATCCACACTGAACCAACCATATTTTTTCTCCTTGGAACTTGGAACTGAGCTATGACCCAGTTAGTCCTGGCTGGTCTATTGAAGCGAGAGGACAGAGACTTGGGAGCTGAGACATATTCACCCTTTGCTCACACACGCACAGAGAAGCATCAGAGGCCCTTCAGAGGGAAAAGAGAAGTGGATTCCACAGAGCTTTCCTCCTTTTGGCTTCCAGATCCCACCTTCCTTTTGCTTCCTGAATTTTCTTATATCTTTATAAGAATTCTTATATCTTATGTCTTTATTCCTATATCTTATATTCTTATATCTTTAAGCCAACTTGAGTTACTTTCTGTGACTTAAAACCAAAGAGATTTAACTAGCATAGACCCATTTTCCTGAACATACTTCTGGTGCCTGGATATTGCTGCTTGATTTTCCTTTCTTCCTTCTTCCCTCCTGCTCTTCTTTCCTCTCTCCCTCCCTCCCTCCTTTCCTCCCTTCCTCCCTTCCTCCCTCCCTCCCTTTCTCCCTTCTCTCCCTCCCACGCTTTTCCTTTTATGCTTTTCGTTTACCCCCAGGACTTCATTGCCATTGTGTATTCAGGTTACAGAGAATCCCTGTTCTAACCCAAAGTGGTTTTCTTGCCAGGAATCCCATAGGTACAAACCCTCAGCTTTGAAGGCTAAATTAAGCTTAAGGGTATACCTCCCAGAATATAGCTCGCAACCTATTATCTGAAGAAAATAAGCAAAGTCATTGTTCTTCCCTAAAGGCAGCCTCCTCTTAGTTAAGTACGTATGTCTAGTTCCATTTGTGTGATCTTCAACAGCTGTTTGCACTGAGAAGGGAATAACAAACCCCCAGAGACAAAGGACAACAAGAGGGCCTTTCACACGAGTTTCTTAATCTTTTCTCAATGTTCTTTAATAGAGAAGAAGAGAGACTTGACAGTCCCTTCACCTGTCAGTCCAGGAGAGGTAAAAATGCAACGCATTTGTTTAAATATATTTGATGAATCTCCACTCAAATTCAAGTACTCTTGCTTGTCATGGCAAAGAGAAAACAACAAAAGCCTGGAAGTAGGACACATTTTCAGAAATAGGAGGATGGTTGGAAAAACTATGATCACCCACACTTTAGAGAATTGAGCGATTATTAAAAAGAATGATTGGGGGCTTCCCTGGTGGTGCAGTGATTGGAAATCCACCTGCCAATGCAGGGGACAGGGGTTTGAGCCCTGGTCCTGGAAGATCCCACATGCCACGGAGCAACTAAGCCCGTGCGCCGCAATTCCTGAGCCGGCTTTCTAGAGCCCGCAAACCACAGCTACTGAGGCCCGCGTGCCTAGAGCCCGTGGTCTACAACAAGAGAAACCACCACAGTGAGAATCCTGTGCACCACAACGAAGAGTAGCCCCCGCTCGCTGCAGCAATGAAGACCCAGCATAGCCAAAAATGAATAAATTAAATAAATAAATTTAAAAAAGAATGATTGGTTATTAAAAAGAATGGTTATTAAAACCAGCAATATGTATTATAGTAAGAGCTTTATCTGGGGCAAAGTCTGTGCCCAATAAGTCTATCCCTTTCCATGAAATTTAGCTGGCCACATAGCTGCCAGGGGAAAAGACTACATTTCCCAGCTTTCCTTGTAGCAAAGTGTACTCACGTGACCAGGCCCTGGTTAATGACATATGTGGAGAAGTGAGATAGGCAACTTCTGGGCATGTCCTTTCCTCCCTTCTTTCCTTCATCTTATTTCCTGAACGTGGCTGTGATGGCAAACTTAGGCCATGTGGATGAGGGGTACTGCTTGGGGAGAATGGGTAACAAGATAGAAAATTTTGGATGCCTGGCCCACGGTATGGGACAGAGTTCCAGAAGGCCCCTTGACCATCTACCTAGGAACTGTTAAGTCAGATAGAAAGAAACTTCTGTCTTCTTAATTTGGATCTCTGTTACCTGCAGTCAGACTTATAGCCCAATTAATACCTCATATAAGTAGGAAAAAATGTTCAGTTGTAGAGTCATGTGTATAGTATGATATGATTTTAAAATATCTGTGAAGAATTTGCCTTGTATGTATGCATATGTTTAAATGATCTTCAAGAAAGGTGGGAAAGTATATGGCCAAGCTTCTAACTTTGATTTCCTAAGAGGTGGGGTAGAGAGAAATTGTTCACACTTTCAACATCTTTTTTTTTTTAACTTATTATAACAATCAAAACATTTTCTTAATTTATAGAAAAAATTATTTCAAGTCTTCCTGAAATCGGAGTAGCTAACATGAAGGTGCTAATTAAAACTGTTCAGTGGAAGGCTTTTGGGCTAAAAGTTCAGGAACAGAAACCCAGCCAGCTGTTCTGCTGTGGCAGGACGCTATATCTGCCTGAGAGACTTATGTGTGGGGGGATATTCTTTTTATTTTTTTGGCTGCATTGGGTCTTCATTGCTGCGTTAGGACTTTCTTTAGTTGCGGTGAGCGGGGCTACTCTTCATTGTGGTGCACAGGCTTCTCATTGCAGTGGCTTCTCTTGCTGTGGAGCACGGGCTCTAGGCGTGTGGGCTTCAGTAGTTGTGGCTCGCGGGCTCTAGAACACAGGCTCAGTAGTTGTGGCAAACGGGCTTAGTTGCTCTGTGAGGTGTGGGATCTGCCCGAACCAGGGCACGAACCTGTGTCCCCTGCATTGGCAGGCGGATTCTTAAACATTGCACCACCAGGGAAGTCCTATATGGGGCTATTCTTACAAACTTCTTTCTAGATAGAGGTCCTGCTGGCTCTTTTATGTGGTTGGGTAAATGCTACTGAGGAGGACTGATTATTTTGTAGTAAAAAGAGAGGAACTATTTTGTTTCATACAACATTATCTCTCTATTTGCTTCTATTATGGAGCAATTGTGGGGCGAGGTGGACAGAATGAGTGAAGGAAATAATTAAACTGTGGAAAGACATCTCCCTAGTGACTTCTGACCAGCTGACCACATGGCCAAAACTCAGAGTGAGAAGGGGTGTCTGAGAGCCATGAATTTACTGCCCGCAATGAATACAGCAACATCACCCGCAGGATGCAGAGAGATTTGCACATTTGTTGATACGGCCCCAGTTGGAAATGAAAATTTGGAAATCCTGGGCTTCAGAGTCAGTAACCAGCAGCAAAAGCTTTCAAATTCTTTTTCTAAGCATTTGTTGAGACAATGTTTTTTCTTTTTGTACTCTGCCCTACCTCCCTATTTTTCTAAGGAAAAAATGATGCCACAAGACTATAGTTTGACAATAGTTAAAACGGCGCTATTCATTGAGAAGAGGAGCTAATTAAATTTTTCCACTTGACCAAGGAAAGGGAAACTAATAGCTTCCTTTGGTTTTCCATATCTGGGTAAAGTGGTCAAAAATCACTGAGAAGAGAAGGATGTGGCACAGACACATTTGAAAGGACATCTTTTCCAGCACCAAAATGAAGACTATCCAAAAAGTACTAAATAAATTCTAAATGGAATTCTGAATTTGAATTTGGAGGTTGTCTGGCATAATAGAAAGACTAGGGAATTTGGAATCAGCTAGGTGTGGGTTCAAATCCTGATTTTCCACTTATAGCAGTGTAATAGGATATTAAAATAAAACTCTTTTTTTGGTATCACTTTTGGCCAGGGCTTTAAGACCATGATATTAATTTACATTACAAAGTGGGGTATGACACCACCATGTAGGACTTGCAACAAAGTGTTTAACACCGTTTTGGGACTCTTATCCCCTCAGCATCAAGGATATAAAAGGGTTGAATAGAGATTAGAAGATTTTTATTTGGAAAGGTGGGACATTTTTCTTTTACCTCAAGCCCAGGGAGAAGGTCTTCAGTGGGACCACCAGTGAGTTTGACATGTGTCCCAACGGATTGATGTTTGAGTCACGCTGAAGACATCAGAAAGGTAAGAGACTGTTGTTGCTTCGTTTCACCAAGAGAAGAGTGAAAAGATGCTGCATAAGGATGACTTTCACTCCCCAAGATGACTGGGGCAAAGAGCCTATGTTTCCTTCTGACCAGATGTTGCCCAGGAGGGCTGTCTTAGCTGCCAACCAGGAAGGTTGCCTGAAAGGGCAAAGTGAAGTCAGGAGAGAGTGTGGTTGGGTCCTGCTGGGTGAGGTTTGTGGGAGAAAACCCAGTCTTTGAGGAGTCTCTGAAGAACCCACATAAGTGCCCCTTGAGACAAAGAGTCAGTTGTATACAGCTGCCCATCCTAGGAAGTGCTGGTGTCACACCACTACGGTGGCAGGTGGGGTAGGATTGCTAAAGAAGACTCACAGGACCTCAACAGTCAGCGCTTATCAATCTACAGTTCATTGCAGGAAAAGGATGAAATAGACCATCAGCATTAAAGCCAGGACATACATCTCAGCCAAGGGCGGCCTCACAGCAAGGGGTCAGGAGAGCCCAAGTTCCAGGTGCCTTCCTCTGTAAGGGCTGAGGTGGGCTGCCCTTGTTCTGTCAGCTCAGGAACCACTGATGTGTGCACAGAATACTTAGGAACCGGGGAGCCCGGAGGAGAGTCTGGGCCAGGGTTTCTCATACTCTGCCAGTCACGTGGGTATAATTTTGCTATGCAGCCAGCTCCAATGGCCAAGGTTTTTGGGGTGGGCTCTCACCAAGACCAGGTGCAAATCATCAGCCTCACTGTTATCTAAAAAGATGCTGACAAGCTTGTACATACCACCCCAAACTCCTCAGACACATGGTTATAAAGTGACACTATTAATCATGCCTTGGCATGTCAGTGCCATGCTGGTGCATTTCATATCTGAGTAAAACAGCTCAGAATTATTCCAGGCTTGCTGGCATTAATCCTCTCCATGCACCAGCTCATGACTATCTCTGTCTAATAAGAATATTTCTGCCCCTGGCTTCTCCCTGCCCTCTAAGCCTAGAAGAGGTGAACGCGGCCTAGGGATTGGAGGGGAACAGAAACTCAAGATGAAGAAACAGAAAAGGAGCTGACCACATCTATTTCCTTCTCAAAGCATGTCTGACAGGAAGAAGATGTCATTCTAAGTGTAATCGAATCTTGTGACTCTTCTGTAAGACTGGATATTTTAATTATTGAACTGAGACTATTTTCATGAACTACACATAGCTGGAAAATTCTTTTTTTTTCTTATTGGTGATGATTGACCATAAAACCATGAGACTTGTCTTCAATTTCATCTAGCAAGCAGGGAAAAAATTAGGCCTCACAGGATGTGTTTGAATAGATAGGAGGAGAAGATGATCAAGCCACACATGAGCTTGATTCTTTTCATATATGGATTCCATGAGAATATTAAAGGTGAAATTGGACAAGTGTTAAGGAATGTCCAAGAAAAATGAGAGATGTTAAATAAGTAAAAATTGATGATTAAAACTCTCCCTTTCCCACGTCAAACCTAACTAGAAATAAGCACTGGAATCCTGCTGCTTTCTTTTTTTAAATTTTAAATTTAAATTTAATTTTTTTAATTGAAGTATAGTTGATTTACAGTGTCTCAGGTGTACAGCAAAGTGACTCAGTTATACATATATACATATATATTTATCCATTCTTTTTCAGATTCTTTTCCATTATAGGTTATTACAAGATACTGTGTACAGTTCCCTGTGCTATACAGCAGGTCTTTGTTGTTTGTCTATTTTATGTATAGTAGTGTGTATCTGTTAATCCCAAGTCCCTAGTTTATTCCTCCCTCCCTTTTCTCCTTTGTAACCACAAGTCTTTTCTTTTTTTTTTTTTTTTTTTTGCTTTTATTTGCATTTATTTTTTTGCAGCATTTATTCCCGGGCCATAAGTTTTTGTTTCTTCAGTTTCTTCTGGGATATCTTTTTCTTCTGTGCAACCTCCTCTTCTGGTTTAGGAACAATCTGTTCTTTTTCTGTGAGGATCATCTCAATGTGGCAGGGAGAGCTCATGTATGGGTTGATCTGACCATGAGCTCTGTAAGTCCTGTGCCGTATCTTGGGGGCTTTGTTCACCTGGATGTGCTCAATGACCAGAGAATCTACATCTAAGCCCTTAAGTTGAGCATTACTCTCTGCATTTTTGAACATGTGCAGTAAAAATTCAGCACTCTTTTTGGGCCTCCGACCCTGTGTCCAGCCCCACTGTTTGGCCTGGGGCACACCTACGAACTCCACCATTGTAATGATGGAATGGCGCACATTGCTTCTGTAAAGTGACATCCTTCAGATGCTTGGTGGCTTTCGGATATGCGTACCCTTAATGGCCTGGGCAGTTTCACCAGTGTTCTTAAAGCGAACACCAAGATTTGAACCTCTTGACTTGCATGATTTTGTGGGGTTTTCTGGGTCAAGTGAATATCGAACCATTTTTAGAGGTTACCTCAGGCCGTTTACCGGAAAAGGAAGCGCAAGTCTTTTCTTAACAAAGCAAAATGTTTACTTACATCGTTTGATTTTATGATGAAGGAAAAGGGATTAAGATACCAGTTTCATGAGTTTTAGAGCTGGTAGGCGGGATTAAGAGAGATCTTGAACAGCTGGGAAGATTGCAGGATTGACACATGGGACGTGCTCTTCCAGGCCATTAAGGCACGTCACCAGGAGCAGAATGATAGCTCCTTTTCCCCAGGCCCCCTTGCAGTTCTTGGTTTCTGGCCATCCGATGAGGGCGGAAGTGGTGTAAGCCACTTGCAGACCTGGCTCTTAAAAGCCAGGCAGACTCTCCAGTTTCCTCTTTCTCTGCTACTCTGAAGTTTTCTAGATGAAAACAAGACAGAGGAAGTTCCCCTGACCTGTATAGGGCTTTGTGTGAGCAAGTTCAGCCATAGAAATGTTGGGTTAACTGTAGGTTAAACCATCCTGACTAATATGTGGGAAAAGACCTAGGAAGAAAGGAAGCAGCAAAAACATAAAGCAGTTTTCCCAAAAGAGATCTAAAGGTGGAATCAATATTTCTCCTACATCAATATTTGTTGAAGAGAGCAGGGAATAGGGAAAGAAAGAAGAAATGATATTAAATAATTTTACCTTGTGGTTACACTAAAAAAAGAAAAACTTCTAAAAAAGAATAATACATATAAAGAAATGTATAAAAATCATACAATTTTCACAAACCGAATATGTCCATGTAACTGACAAGTGAGTAATAATAATAATAATAGTCATAATAATAATAAATCAACCCAGAGTATTACCAGGATCCTAGAAGCTCTCTTCATGACCCTGTCAGTCACAAGCCCACAGAAATACCTCTGTTCCGACTTCAAACTCTGTGGTTGCACCTGAGCTCTGCATGACCGTGTGGTTACAAATGAACCTCACTCCCCAGACCCACTTAAGTTTCCATATTATCCAGAAACTCCAGGCTTCTCAAAGTTTCTTATTTTTTTTGCTTTCATAACTAGTAGAAAAAAAATAAGTTAAAACAATGAGGAATTGAATGAAACCATTATCAAACTGATTTTAGTTCTTAGTGGATTTTATTTTCATTAATTTTAATTTCATTTTCTTGGGATAAATATCATATGTGTGTATGTCCACAAAAATTTATAAAACTAGTTATATGTTACCAAAAAAGGTCATCTTATTACATTTTTAAAGGTAGAGATTTTACAGGCAAATTGTATGGTTGTAATTCAATACAATTAAAAACAAAGACTGGAAATACCAAAATATCACTGCATGGAGAATAAAAATAAATAGAAAACACTTGGTACAATCCAAAATCAAAACTGAAGTTACAGTCTTTTTAAAACCATGAAAAGAATGCTTTATCTTAAAACCTAATAGCCACTGCAAAAGCTATTCTCATAGAAAAATCCATAGCCTTAAATATCTTTATTATTATAGAAGGACTGAAAATAAACATTGCCTATCTTAGAAAAATATATAATAAATCAAACAAAATAAGCCAGGAAGTGAGGATTACCATATTGCATCAATTCTAAGGCCCACTTTCCTTTTTCTTTTGACATCTCTTAAATCAGAACATGTCCTCAATTTCTGCTGACCATGTAGCAGTGTGACCTCGTTATTACCTGTGCCTGTAAGAACTTGGCTGTTCTTCCTGGTGGCATGATTGAAATCCCTTTAGATGTCAGTCAAAAAACCATTTAAGCACTGTTTGAAGAAGGGCTACGAATACTGGCTGATGTCTGAAATACTTTGAATGACACTTCCAGTAAGAGAGAACTAGCATCAAAACTTGAAGAGTGAGTATCAGCAATTTGGAAGAAAATCTTGGAAACAGTTGTGGGACGCTCTTAGGAAATGCTGTGTCACCAGCACGGAGGACAAAATTGTGTGGAAAAATTGGAACATTGATGACTGAGTGGATGATGATTTAAAAGAGCTGGTCTCTCAATCAGAAGACATCTTAGAAGTACTTTAAGTGATTTTATGTTTTCTTTTATGGATGCATAAGAGAAATATGATTAAAATTTATGCCTAATGAGTCTAAAAGAGCTCTTCCAATAAGTAAAAATTAAACATTCTAAAAGTGATAAGAAAGCCTTATGTCCTAGATAATGTCGAAGAGTTTTATTTTTTTAGTGGTGTCCAAAATAATGATGAAATGTGGTTACAGAGCCAAAAGTTAAAGTTATGAAATAGAAACCTGAAAGAGTAGAATGCATAAATAAATGGAAAAACTAGATTTTTGCAGAGATTGGTAACGTATAAATAAACTCTTCATGAGCCTGATTAAGGACAAAGTGTGGGAGCAAAAATATACAGGATTAGGAGTAAGAAAAGAGACAGAACTAACAGAGAAGGTAGATTGAAACAGTAAGAGAATATTACATGCAAATCATCAGCAACCTATCTGAAAATCAAGAACCGGGGTTGGTTGGACCTAGAGTCCGTCATACAGAGTGAAGTAAGTCAGAAAGAGAAAAACAAATACCGTATGCTAACGCATATATATGGGATCTAAAAAAAAAATAAGATTAAATGGTACGGATGAACCTAGTGGCAGGGCAGGAATAAAGATGTAGACATAGAAAATGGACTTGAATGTAAAGCAATTATACTCCAATAAAGAGGTTAAAAAAAAAAAAAAGAAAATGGACTTGAGGATATGGGGTGGGAGGGCGAAGCTGGAGTGAAGTGAGAGTAGCATCGACATATATACACTACCGAATGTAAAATAGTTAGCTAGTGGGAAGCAGCAGCATAGCACAGGGAGATCAGCTCGGTGCTTTGCGATGACGTGGAGGGGTGGGATACGGAGGGTGGGAGGGAGGCTCAAGAGGGAGGGGATATGGGGACACGTGTATGTATATGGCTGATTTGCTTTGTTGTGCAACAGAAACCAACACAGTATTGTGAAGCAATTATACTCCAGTAAAGATCTATTAAAAAAAAAAATACCAGGGGTTGGCAAACTTTTTCTCTAGGAGGCCGGGTAGTAAATATTTTAGGCTCTGTGAGAGGTAAATCGAGGCTATTACGTAGGTATTTAAATAACCATTTAAATATTTATAGAGAAAGATGTGGCCAAGATGGTGGAGCAGGAAGCCCCTGAGCTCATCCCCTTCCATGTGCACACCAAAATTACAACTATTTACAGAGCAACTATTGATGAGAATGACCTGAAGACCAGCAGAAAAGATTTTCCACAACTAAAGATACAAAGAAGAAACCACAGAGAGATGGGTAGGAGAAGTGGCGACACAGTAGAGTCAAGATTCATCCCCCTGGGGCAGGCAATCCACAAACAGGAGAACAATCACAACTGCAGAGGTTCTCCCCAAGGAGTGAGAGGTCTGAGTCCTGCATTAGGCTCCCCAGCCTGGGGGTCCTGCACCGGGGAGATGAGCCCCCGGAATGCCAGGCTTTGAAGGCCAGCAGGGCTTGCGTACGGAAGAGCCAGAGGGCTGTAGGAAAACAAGACTCTGCTCTTAAAGGGTGCACACAAAAATCTCACATGCTCCGAGTCCTTGCACAGAGGTAATACTTTGAAAGAAGCCTGGGTCAGACCCCCTTGCTGATCTTGGAGAGCCTCCTGGAGAGACAGGAAGCAATTTGGACACCTCCTAGGGACAAAGATGCTAGCAGCAGCTATTTTGGGGGAGCTCATTCTATCCTGAGGACACTGGGGATGACAAGGGCCATTTTGGAGTCCTCCCTCTAGCCTACTAGTGCCAGGGCATTACTGCCCACCGGCAGGCCAGCACCAGTCTTGGGACCCAGTCCCCCCACCCACTTATGGGCCGTCATCAGCCCTGGACACTCTGGTCTGTGCAGCCAGCTGCACGGGGACCTGGCCTGGCCCAGCAGGAGGCTGGCAACCACCACACCAGGCAGGACCTGGCAGCCAACTGGGCTGAGTGCCAGCTTCAGTGACCAGTGGGTCCATAGCAGTCACCCCTACCACAACAAAAAGGCCCACACAACCCAGATGAGGGGCACCCCTAGAGCATAAAGCTCTGGTGACCAGCGGAGAGTGTGCTGCTGGGTCCCACAGGAGGTCTATATAAAGCCACTTCTCCAAGATCAGGAGACGTAATTGGCCTACCTAACATGTACAAATAAATACAGCAAAGTACCGAGTGAATGGTATATTATAACCAAGGAGAAAAGGCAAGGGTGGTTGCCTCTAAATTATCAAGAAATTTATCAATAATTAATTATATCAGCAAATAAGAGAAAAGCAAATATGATCAGAGCAATAAACGCTAAAAAAATTTGATTAAAAGCAATCACAGCAGTTATTCCTAATAAAACCCCCTCTAAATAAATGGCAGTTAAGAAAAGCTACTTAAATATGATTAATGAGTGAAGAGGGTGAAAATATACAAACTACCAGTTATAAAATAAATAAGTCATGGGGATGTAATGTGCAGCATGGCGACAATAGTTAATAATACTGTATTGCACATTTGAACATTGCGAAGACGTAGATCTTAACAGATCTCATCACAAGAAAAAAAATTTGTAACTATGTATGGGGACAGATTTTACCTAGACTTATTGTGGTGATCATTTTGCAATATATACAAATATTGGATCATTATGTTGTACACCTAAAACTAATATAGTTATAGGTCAACTACACCTCAATTAAAACAAAAGGCTCTTTTTTGAAAACGAAATAGGAAACATCACTCTATGTACTGAAATGATGAAGGCAAGTCAATGAAATTCAAAAAAGACGTGCCAACTATTACCTTTATCATTCTATATTATTTTGGAGGTTCTATTGTATGTACTGAGACAAAATAAAAATAAAATACCGTAAGTCCCTTACATACGAACCTTCAAGTTGCAAACTTTCAAAGCTGCGAACGTGCATTCCATCAACGTCTGGCATGAGTGAAATTGCAGCTTGCTCTCCGTCTGCTATTGCTGACCTTCCTTCAGCTCTACCATCTCCCTTCTCCAGTCAGTAACTCTTCTTGCCTGTTCACTCCATGCCAGCTCCTGTATGCCAGGTGTTATACTGTACTACTGTACTTTTCAAGGTACTGTACTGTAAGATTAAACATGTTTTATTTTTTGTGTTTTTTTTTCATGTATTATTTGTGTGAAAAGTATTATAAACCTTTTACAGTACAGTACTATAAAGCTAATTGTGTTAGTTGGGTACCTAGACTAACTTTGTTGGACTAACGAACAAACTGGACTAATGAACGCACTCTCGGAATAGAACTCGTTCATATGTAGGGGACTTACTGTAGTAAGTATAAGCAATGGAGAAAAAAGAGGGAAACTGATCATATGATTCTACACCTAGAAAAACCAAGAAATTCTAGTTTTAAAAATTTCTAGGAAAAGAATTTTTCCTAGAGAATGAAGAGGAAATAAGAGAATTTGGTGATGTGGGACACAAGCTTTTCTTTATTCTAGAAATAAGACATGGAAATGGGAAAACATTTCATCGATAACGTCAACAAAAATTTAAACATATAGATAAGAATGGTACAGAACCTGTAAAATAAATGATAGTATGAGATGGAAGGATATAAATCAACAGCTGAATAACTGGAAAAACTTTCATGTTCTTGGATTGGAAGTGTTAAAATCAAACAAAATCAATTATGTCACTACTAATATGTCAATGCAATTTCAATTAGAATTCCAATGAGAGGTTTTGGGGGGATAATTGATTATGATGATATTACATTTCATATGGAGGAAAAAATGCCTATGAACAGCCAGCAAAAGTATAAAAAGAAGCATAGTAAGGAGGCATCTGCTTAACTAAAAAGCCACCATAATAAATCAGTATGATACAGGCATAGGGATGGCCATATAGATCAAAACACAGATGGACACTTCAGAAATAGATCCCATTTTATAGGATTAAAAAAATTTTTTTTTATTGAAGTACAGTTGATTTACAATGTTGTGTGAATTTCTTCTCTATAGCAAAGTGATTCAGTTATACATATATATATTCTTTTTCATATTCTTTTCTATTATGGTTTTTCACAGGATATTGAATATAGTTCCCTGGGCTATATAATAGGACCTTGTTGTTTATCTATCTTATATATAATAGTTTGCCTGTGCTAGGATGATTTTACATATGAAAATGTGGTATTTCGATTCAATGGAAGAAGAATGATTTATTTAATAAATAATGTGTGCAACAGGCTATCTGTCTGGAAGAAAATTAAAGAGGACTCGTATCTAGTGTCATTTATAAAAATAAATCCCAAATAGATGAAAGGAATGAGACTTGTAGGGTCTCTTTCAACGGATGGACTTCACATTTTGAAACTCTACTTTGGCCACTGTATCTGGAGTCAACCCTGTCCAAAGTCCTCACAGGATGAAGGGGAAGCTGGCATCTTCCCATCTGCCTAGCTGCAAGGGAGTGGAGGCTTTGAACACAATGAAGGAAGACAAGGAGAAGGCATACTGAGTAGGCGACTGGTGGTATCTGCTAAAGAAAGCCAGTTGGAGAGAGCGAGAGAGCGAGAGAGAGTTTATATTGGAGTATTTTTGTCATTGGCTGGGATCCATTGCTGTTACTACAAGACAGGATGGCTTTCCATTGCTTTGATTAGCTTTGGCTTCTGGCCAGGTCTTTGCTGTGGTACCTGCAGCCCCTAGGAGGACAGGAAGACTGACTTCTATCTTAGGTACCAAGGAGGAAAGAGTCCAAATATCATGTCTAGGACACCCGCCACCCCCTGCCTCCAACTCTCTAGAACTGCTCTTCCGCAGGAGGGAAAAGACATGTAATGAGTGCTGCCTCTTCCTTCATACTTAAATACTCTGAAGAAAAGGGGATGAAAGCCAGGAAACTAAGCAGAAGGCCAGCTGCTTTCTTCACCCACTTTTAAGGGATGCCCAAGACAGGTGCGGGGTCATTAACCGTTTCCCCAGCATCCTGCACGGGACGACCCTTGGGTGGGGTGTCTGGAAGTGAGCCGTGAAGGCCCGTCGGATAGTCGCCCTTGAAAGGCGTCCTATTCCTGGTGCTTCTGGCATCTGGTCCTGAGAGACAGAGGGCCCAGCATCACCTGAGGAGCGGTGGGTGTGGGGAGGAGAGAAGAGAGGCCAGCTGAGCGGAGAGCCCGGGAGAGGACTCTGCACTGTCCTCTCAGGCCTGGGGCTTGCTGGGGGAGCCGCTGACCAGAGCTGAGGACCTCAGGGAAGGGAAGGAGCCCTCTGCCACGCTGCTCACGGATGCAGAGGACGCTGAGCTCGGATCCCGAGGCGAAGCGTCGCTGCAGCCACAGGTAACCGTCTGAAGGACTAGAGGTGCTGGCGAGGGCAGGGGTGGCATTCTCCCCAGATGCCAGATTACCCTGCCCTGGCCAGAGAGGTGTTTATTTAAGGGCAGAGGCTAGGCACATCCAGAACCTTCAAGGCTTCTGTCAGGGGTTCTCTGACAGAGCCGGGGCCTGGGTGGGGCCTCTGTGCCCAGGAAGTGACAAAGAGGCACAGCACTAACCCCCCCCCCGCCCCCAACCCTTGCCCTGTCTCTGGCTCTCACCAACAGTGCCAGCTCGGGGAACTTCCCGAGCATGCAGTAGTCAGGGCAAGCCGCCCCTCAGCAAGGGTGTCTGAGGGAAGAAGTGTGGTTTTAGGGTCAGACAGACCTGGGCTTGAGTCCTGAGTGACCCACTTGCTAACCAGCTCTCTGATCTGGGGCAGGTCTCAGTTTCCATGCTGTTTGTTCATTTGTGAATTATGAGATCACACGGAGCTGGGGGGAGTGGTCAACAGGAATGAATGACACGGCACTTAGCACAGTCTGGCACCAAGTAGGCACTTAATCAATGTGAATTTCCTTCCTCCTCTCTGAGGAAGCAAGGTGGCCTTCCACGGCAGGCATCCTGGAGGTCCTTTTGTTTTCCTTTTGTTGGGCTCACCTGGCCCTGCCTCTGGTGGGTGCAGCGGGCACGGCTTAGTGAGCTCTATCTCCCGGCACCTTAGCTTACATTGCTACCTGCTGCTTTATCTAATTTCTTTACTGTTGTTTTGCTTTGCCTAGGACAGTGCCTGGCACATAGTAGGTGCTCAGTGAAAGTGTTCAATGAATGAGTTCGTCTCTTCTGTCCTTAGACTGCTTTGAGTGAGGCCCCCAAAATTCTATAATTTGCACCTGGACGATTACTGTCACTTCGAGATCCATCTCTGTTTTTTGGTTTATAGTTTTTCACAAAGAACTGTCACATTCTAAGGTCAGTACCAGGTTTCAGACCACATTCAGACATTATATGTATTAATACACACCCAGAGCCTGCATTAGAAAGAACTATTTTGCTGTAAAATAAGCCAAAGGTTTCTTTAGAAATTATTGGCTACTGGAAACTTAGTTAATTGACAATCTGCTAGGATTTCTTGGCAATCATCGTGCCTGCTCAGGAGTTTCTGCAAAGTGAGCAAATCTGACTTACAAATGGTTTTCAGATGTAAATGAAATTTTTATGAATACTAAACTGAACAATTAACGAGGTTGAAATAATGTTGTATTTTGGCAATAAACATTTATTAATTTATGTTTTGCTGGTTTCTTTTCACATTTGAGAGCCAATGATTTTATATTCTGGCCTCAAACATTTTTGTAGGTCCCTGAAGAACTCATGTGACATGAGCACAGGGCTGAGAGCGTCTGTTGGAGAAAATAGTCTCAGAGGATTGTAGACTCAGAATGTCTGTAACTTATTCTTATCTAGAGTGGGTCATGGGCTATCTTGGTAAAGGGAAAGGACATCTTAGGAGACTGTCTTTTAGCTCTAGCCTCTTCGGCATTCAGCCCTGATTCTCCTTTTAGTGTCTTTTAGTATCTTAGCCCCTACCTATTTCCTTTTGGTTTTCACCCTCTGCACTGAAACCTGTTATATCATTTGCCCTCAAGGCCACAATTCTTGGCTTATCAGGCTCGCTGATCTGCATTATTAAATTCTTGCATCGTTGGGCTGAGTCATTCATTTTTGTATTCCCTTAGAAAGGAAAGTTAGTAAATGTAAGTTGAAGGTAAGAAATAGTAGATGAAGTCTTTACATCAACTAAAAGGCATCTTCCCTTCCCAGGCGATGTGGCTATATCCCGTGGCCCCTGGTGGAGGTGTTCCTATCTGGAAATCCCCTCATTCTGTGTCCCTCTTCCTCATTCTGGCAGATGCCTCCGGTCTTGTCCCTTTTCAGAGAGAGGACAATGGGATGAGGGGGAAAGGAATGGAGAGTGAATATCTGAGAACAGTTTATCAACTGCTTTATTGGACTGCTACGCAGACTATAGTCTGAGGGCAAGTAGTATCTGTACCCGCTGGGGGCTTGTTGGAAATGCAGAATCTCAGGCTCCACCTCAGACCTGCGGAATCAGAAGCTGCATTTTAAGAAAGTCTCTGGGTGAATTCGTGTGAACATTAAGGTTTGAGAAGCCCTGGACCAGACATCATCACCTGGATGTCCCTTAAATACTCAATGTCCACAGGTCCGAATCTAAGCCCATCATCTGCTCCCACAACTTGCCCCCTCCTGAGCTTCTTCTCTTCCTCTGTGTTTCCGGGGTGCCTGAAATTATATTTCATCACAGGACTTGTTTATTGTCTATTAGGTTCCTTTTTTTACTGTTTTCTCCCAATTAGATTGTAAGCTTCCTGAAGACAGGTATTAAGTCCATTTATTTTCTGTCACCAACAGTGTTCGCTGAGCCTGAAACAAGTTTTGGCTTCTCTAACCTCAGTTTCCTCATCTGTAAGGTGCAGGGGCTGGGCTTCATCTCAGAGACTCTGTTCACCCATAACATTCTGTGATTCTATGATGTGCCTTAAAGAATCAGAACTGCAAGTTTGAGAAACACCTTGGAAGTCACCTAATTCGACAACTGCTCCCCAAACCCCCATATCGCCCCATGATACTCTGGCTAAAGCAGAAGCCCCTTCAGCCACATCCGCATGTAATGACTGTCCCACTTAAGCATGGACATCTTTAGCGACAGAGAAGTTAGGACCTCTGCGGTCAGTACATTCCATTTTCAGAAGGCTCTACCTTTTTAGAAACTTATTTTATAGTTTTGAGGCTTCATAGCTAAATTAAAAGAGAATGGATATTGGAATAGGATAGAAGTGGTCTCCAATTCCACAAGAGTTACTAACTGTGTGAGTTGAACAGACTCTAAGATGAGCCCATGAGCCCTGTCTCCTGGTGTTCCTGTCTTTGTGTAATTCGCTTTCCTTGAGTGTAGGTGAGCCCTGTGACTTATTTCTAACCAACAGAATGTGGTAAAAGTAATGGGTTGGCACTCCTCTGGTTACATTATGCTATGTGGCCAAGATGATGTCACTCCCATACCCATGATATATAAGACTCCATGTTCCTCACAGACCACCTCTCTATCTTCAATGCTGGCTTTGAAGAAGTAAGCTGTGATGAATCTTACAGCCACAAGGAAATAAATTCTGTCATCAGCCTGAGAAAGCTTAGAAGTGGAACCTTCTCCAGTCAAGCCCTCAGATGAGAACACATCTCTGACTGGCACCTTGATTTCAGCTCTGCAGAGGACCCAGCTAAGCCATTCCTGACCTCCTGACTCTCAGAAACTGTGCAATAATCAATGTGTGTTACTTTAAGCTGCTATTTGTGTAATTTGTTACACAGCAAAGAAAATGAATAACATACTGTATAATCTAGGGCTGGCTTCTTAACTTCATTGATTTTCTATAAAACATAATAATACCTACCACCTAGGGTTCTTGTAAGGACTGGAGACAATTTGCTTGCCGATAGTGGGTGCCATCAATGGTAACTTTTCTCCTTGTTATTTTGGTTATTGTTATTTTCTCCTTGTATCTCCCGAGGCTTTTCATAGCCAACTTCATGAGAGAGTTGTCTTTGGAAGCCATCTCCAATTCCTTGCTTCTCGTTCACTGGTCAGCCTTCTCCCATGTAGTTTTTGTCTGCATCACTTCATTGTCAAGATTACCAGCAACCTCTAGTTTATAAATCCAATGTCTCCTTTATTCTGTCATCAGTTTACTGACCTCTCAGACGATTTTGTTATAGCTGACTGCTCACTCCTTCTTGAGATACCCTGTTGACGTCCATGATAGAACACTCTTCTGGCTTTTCTCTTTGATGCTTTTTTTTTTCTGCTTGGCTGATGACCCATCTCTACCCAGTCTCTAATTTCTAATACAGCACGGTGTTAAGCCCTCCATTTCCTTACATACTTCTCCCTTACATGATTCATCCATTTTTTCCATGGTTTTCATTAGCATCTGCAGGCTCCCAAATTTGTAGGTCCTTCTCTGAACAATCCTCTGAGCTCTAGACTCATATATCCAACTGCCATCTTGACTCTTCCATCTGGCTACCTTACAGGTATCTCAGATTAACATGTCCAAAACTGAACATTCTATCCTCTTTATCCATTCCTCTGTGGATGGACACTTAGGTTAGTTCCATGTCCTGGCTATTGTAAATAGTGCTGCAATAAACATTGGGGTGAATGTACCTTTTCAAAGTATGGTTTTCTCCAGATATGTAGCCAGGACTGGGATTGCTGGATCATATGGTAGCTCTATTTTTAGTTTTTATAGGAACCTCCGTACCGTTCTCCATAGTGGCTGCACCAATTTACATTCCCACCAACACTGTAGGAGGTTTCCTTTTTCTCCACACCCTCTCCAGCATTTGTTATTTATAGACTTTTTGATGATGGACATTCTGATTGGTGTAAGGTGATATCTCATTGTAGTTTTGTTTTGCATTTCTGTAATAATTAGAGATGTTGAGCGTCTTTTCATATGCCTTTTGACCATCTGATAAAGAAGATGTGGTATATTTATACAATGGAAAATTACTCAACCATAAAAAGAATAAAATAATGCCACTTGTAGCAACATGGATGGACCTAGAGATTATCGTGCTAAGTGAAGTAAGCCAGACAAAGACAAATATCAAATGATACGGTTTATATGTGGAATCTAAAAAATGATACAAATGAACTTATATGCAAAACATAAACAGACCCACAGACATAGAAAGCAAACGTATGGTTACCAAAGGGGAAAGGTGTGGGGAGGGATAAATTAGGAGCTTGGGATTAACATACACACCCTACTCTATATAAAACAGATCATCAACAAGGACCTACTGTATAGCACAGGGAATTATACTCAGTATTTTATAATAACTTTTAAGGGAAAATAATCTGAAAAATATATATGTATATATGTATAACTGAATCACTTTGCTGTACACCTGAAACTAACACAACATTATAAATCAATTATACAAAACAAAACAAACAAAAACCCCCAAACCAAAACTGAATGTTCCATTCCCCACCCTCCCAGACTATTCACCAGCCTTCTTCCTCATCTTGATAAATGGTATCACCATCCACCAATTTGTTTCAACCAGAATCACCCTTGATTTCTTGCTTTCACTCATTCTTCCTGCCCCCCTGTAAGCAAGTCCTATCTATTACAACTAAAATAGTATGTCTTGAATGTGTCCTCTTCGCTCCCTCTATACTGCCACCACTCTGTCCAAGCCCCCAGGAGCAACCCCTTGAACAGGGACAACATCTAACTGCTCTCTGCTCTTTCCCTCAGGCCTCTCTTCAAACCATTCTTCAGGCCACAGCCAATGATCTTTTAAAAATTTAACTTGAATTATATCCCTCTACTTTTAAAAAACTTTACAGGCTTTTCTTTGTATTTAACATAAAATTCAGACTTTTAAGTGGCCTAAAGCCCTATATAGTGTGGGTCCTCCCACCATTTTCCTGTTCTTTCTTTTCCCATTGTTACCTCACCTTAAATATTCTTCCCCTTGTTCTCTGAATAGTGTCTTCCTTTCAGTGTTTTGGCTTCAGTTTAAACATAACTGCCTTAGAAACATCATTTCTTACTGCTCTATTTACTTTAGAATTCTGCTCTTCTTCTCTAATTCAGCACCTTGCTTCATTTCCTTCTTTGCACATTTTATACTTTGTAATAATTAATTTGTTTGCTTATCATCCATCTGCCCCACTGGCCCATAAGTTTCATGAGGGCAAGTTCTGGCTGTTAGGTGGCAACTTGGTAGATCTTTATTAAATGAATGAATGAATGAATGAATGACAATAGTGTATTCTATCCTTACCCTCTGGGTCCACCCAGAAACAGTGTCATCCCTCTCACGCACTCTGCCCCTTCAGTTCCTTGAAGACACGCTCCTTCCCTATCCCAAACAAGGCTTCTTCTTCCCTAAAATAAAATATTTTCCAGCTTTCCCTTTGTCACGTGATTTTGATGTCACTTTATAATCCTTGATATTCATTCAATAAATCTACTCAATAAAATAACAAATATTATTCACTCTCCTTTGGACAGGCCTCAGCTCTATTTTGTCAGGTTCTTATTAATATGTGTTCCCCTGCCCCCAGTAAATGGTATTTCCTAGAGTTGAAGAAACTCTTGTAGATGTTGACTGACTAGTCCAGCTCAGAGTTGACAAGGACTGTCATATCCCTCATTTCAGAGTCCATACTTCTATTGATTCATCCCAAGTGGGAGTTTCAAGAAGTCTAGAAGGGAAGGTGACGTCATCACAACAGTGGGGAGGTGGGAGTGTATCAATTACATGACTTTCGGTGAAAGTAACAGAAAACTCAACTATTAACAATGGATTGAACAATAAAGATTTTTAATATCTCATATAACCAGAAGCCAATCTTTAGGCTTGGTTAAGGAAGTGGTTCAGTGATGTCATTAAGGACTTAGGTCTTCAGTGTGTGTCTTTGTCCTTCAGTTTGCTTTCCTCATGCTTGCAAGATGGCTGCAGTAGCTCCAGGCATCACCAAGCCCAGATGTAGAAAAGGCACCTTTCTTTTCTTCTCATGCATCTTTTTTTTTTTTTTTTTTTGGTCTGGTAAGTTTAGGTTGAATTTATTAAGAAACATTATCAAGTTTATAGCAAAATTAATTCCAAAATCATTCAGTACTCAATAATAGTGTCTGAGGACAGTTCTCATTCAGAAAAAATTCAGTCTCAGTCCTAAGCTCCAAAAATTAAAATGTAACTTTACCACCATTAAGACATTAAGCTGCTATAAGGTAGGACAAGTCATTATATTCACCTTCTACTTCTGACAAAAAGTCATGGAACTGATGATATTTAAGTCCATAAGAGTAAGTAAAATACCCCATGGACAGTTCTGTTTCAATAACAAATGAATATTTTACACAAGTGCTGATAAATAGTACAAGGAATAAAGATAGACTTTTAGAATTTTACATTTTAATAAATTTAAAACGTAAAATTTGTAAATTTCTCTAAACCTTTTTCTGCCCCACATGTATTTTTATCACCTCAGTTGTAGCACATCTTAGCAGATTCCACTTCAGGTTGTAATAAATTAGTGCTTTTTCAACTTCTTTGAAAAAAAAATATATATATTTTAAATTTTTATTACTATTCAGAAAAGCTTAATCCAAATGGTGTTAACTGAGGCACCAACTAACTTTTGACCCAGTAGGAAAAGATGCAATAAAAAAATAGTAAAACTAGGACAAAATCAAATACACGAAGCACTTACATACATAAGTAACATTCAAAAACAAGCTAATTGTAAAATGTCTCAAAATTCTACTATTACATTATAGAGTCACAACTAATATAAATCTAAAAAAATGTAGCTGGATCTTTTTTTTCTTTTTCTTTTTTTTTAATTTTTGAATTTTATTTTATTTTTTTATACAGCAGGTTCTTATTAGTCATCAATTTTATACACATCAGTGTATACATGTCAATCCCAATCCCCCAATTCAGCACACCACCATCCCCACCCCACTGCAGTTTTCCCCCGTTGGTGTCCATACGTTTGTTCTCTACATCTGTGTCTCAATTTCTGCCCTGCAAACTGGTTCATCTGTACCATTTTTCTAGGTTCCACATATATGTGTTAATATACAATATTTGTTTTTCTCTTTCTGACTTACTTCACTCTGTATGACAGTCTCTAGATCCATCCACGTCTCTACAAATGACCCAGTTTTGTTCCTTTTTATGGCTGAGTAATATTCCATTGTATATATGGACCACATCTTCTTTATCCATTCATCTGTCGGTGAGCATTGAGGTTGATCCACGACCTGGCTATTGTAAATAGTGCTGCAATGAACATTAGGGACATGTGTCTTTTTGAATTATGGTTTTCTCTGGGTAAATGCCCAGTAGTGGGATTGCTGGATCATATGGTAATTCTATTTTTAGTTTTTTAAGGAACCTCCATACTGTTCTCCATAGTGGCTGTATCAATTTACATTCCCACCAACAGTGCAAGAGGGTTCCCTTTTCTCCACACCCTCTCCAGCATTTGTTGTTTGTAGATTTTCTGATGATGCCCATTCTAACTGGTGTGAGGTGATACCTCATTGTAGTTTTGATTTGCATTTCTCTAATAATTAGTGATGTTGAGCAGCTTTTCATGTGCTTCTTGGCCATCTGTTATGTCTTCTTTGGAGAAATGTCTATTTAGGTCTTCTGCCCATTTTTGGATTGGGTTGTTTGTTTTTTTAATATTGAGCTGCATGAGCTGTTTATATATTTTGGAGATTAATCTTTTGTCCGTTGATTCGTTTGCAAATATATTCTCCCATTCTGAGGGTTGCCTTTTCGTCTTGTTTATGGTTTCCTTTGCTGTGCAAAAGATTTTAAGTTTCATTAGGTCCCATTTGTTTATTTTTGTTTTTATTTCCATTCCTCTAGGAGGTGGATCAGAAAAGATCTTGCTGTGATTTATGTCAAAGAATGTTCTTCCTATGTTTTCCTCTAAGAGTTTTATAGTGTCTGGTCTTACATTTAAGTTTCTAATCCATTTTGAGTTTATTTTTGTGTATGGTGTTAGGGAGTGTTCTAATTTCATTCTTTTACATGTAGCTGCCCAGTTTTCCCAGCAGCACTTATTGAAAAGACTGTCTTTTCTCCATTGTATATCCTTGCCTCCTTTGTCATAGATTAGTTGACCATAGGTGCATGGATTTATGTCTGGGCTGTCTACCTTGTTCCATTGATCTATGTTTCTGTTTTTGTGCCAGTACCATATAGTCTTGATTACTGTAGCTTTATAGTATAGTCTGAAGTCAGGGAGTCTGATTCCTCCAACTCCGTTTTTTTCCCTCAAGACTGCTTTCACTATTCGGGGTCTTTTGTGGCTCCATACAAATTTTAAGATTTTTTGTTCTAGTTCCATAAAAAATGCCATTGGTAATTTGATAGGGATTGCATTGAATCTGTAGATTGCTTTGGGTAGTATAGTCATTTTCACAATATTGATTCTTCCAATCCAAGAACATGGTATATCTCTCCATCTATTTGTATCATCTTTAATTTCTTTCATCAGTGTCTTATAGTTTTCTGCATACAGGTCTTTTGTCTCCCTAGGTAGGTTTATTCCTAGGTATTTTATTCTTTTTGTTGCAATGGTAAATGGGAGTGTTTCCTTAATTTCTCTTTCAGATTTTTCATCATTAGTGTATAGGAATGCAAGAGATTTCTGTGCATTCATTTTGTATCCTGCAACTTTACCAAATTCATTGATTAGCTCTAGAAGTTTTCTGGTGGCATCTTTAGGATTCTCTATGTATAGAATCATGTCATCTGCAAACAGTGACAGTTTTACTTCTTCTTTTCCAATTTGTATTCCTTTCATTTCTTTTTCTTCTCTGATTGCTGTGGCTAGCACTTCCAAAACTATGTTGAATAATAGTGGTGAGAGTGGACATCCTTGTCTCGTTCCTGATCTTAGAGGAAATGCTTTCTGTTTTTCACCATTGAGAATGATGTTTGCTGTGGGTTTGTCACATATGGCCTTTATTATGTTGAGGTAGGTTCCTTCTATGCCCATTTTCTGGAGAGTTTTTATCATAAATGGGTGTTGAATTTTGTCAAAAGCTTTTTCTGCATCTATTGAGATGATCATATGGTTTTTATTCTTCAATTTGTTAATATGGTTTATCACATTGATTGATTTGTGTATATTGCAGAATCCTTGCATCCCTGGTATAAATCCCACTTGATCATGGTGTATGATCCTTTTAATGTGTTGTTGGATTCTGTTTGCTAGTATTTTGTTGAGGATTTTTGCATCTATATTCATCAGTGATATTGGTCTGTAATTTTCTTTTTTTGTAGTATCTTTGTCTGGTTTTGGTATCAGGGTGATGGTGACCTCATAGAATGAGTTTGGGAGTGGTCCTTCCTCTGCAATTTCTTGGAAGAGTTTGAGAAGGATGGGTGTTAGCTCTTCTCTAAATGTTTGATAGAATTCACCTTTGAAGCCATCTGGTCCTGGACTTTTGTTGTTGGAAGATTTTTAATCACAGTTTCAATTTCATTACTTGTGATTGGTTTGTTCATATTTTCTATTTCTTCCTGGTTCAGTCTTGGAAGGTTATACCTTTGTAAGGACTTGTCCATTTCTTCCAGGTTGTCCACTTTATTGGCATAGAGTTGCTTGTAGTGGTCTCTTAGGATGCTTTGTATTTCTGCGGTGTCTGTTGTTAATTCTCCTTTTTCATTTCCAATTTTATTGATTTGAGTCCTCTCCCTCTTTTTCTTGATGAGTCTGGCTAATGGTTTATCAATTTTGTTCATCTTCTCAAAGAACCAGCTTTTAGTTTTATTGATCTTTGTTATTGTTTTCTTTGTTTCTATTTCATTTATTTCTGCTCTGATCTTTCTGATTTCTTTCCTTCTGCTAACTTTGAGTTTTGTTTGTTCTTCTTTCTCTGGTTCCTTTAGGTGTAAGGTTAGATTGTTTATTTCAGATTTTTCTTGTTTCTTGAGGTAGGCTTGTATAGCTATAAACTTCCCTCTTAGAACTGCTTTTGCTGCATCCCATAGGTTTTGGGTCGTCGTGTTTTCATTGTCATTTGTCTCTAGGTATTTTTTGATTTCCTCTTTGATTTCTTCAGTGATCTCTTGGTTATTTAGTAACGTATTGTTCAGCCTCCATGTGTTTGTGTTTTTTATGTTATTTCCCTGTAATTGATTTCTAATCTAATAGCATTGTGGTCAGAAAAGATGCTTGATATGATTTCAATTTTCTTAAATTTACTGAGGCTTGATTTGTGACCCAAGATGTGATCTATCCTGGAGAATGTTCCATGCGCACTTGAGAAGAAAGTGTAATCTGCTGTTTTTGGATGGAATGTCCTATTAATATCAATTAAATCTATCTGGTCTATTGTGTCATTTAAAGTTTTTGTTTCCATATTAATTTTCTGTGTGGATGATCTGTCCATTGGTGTAAGTGAGGTGTGAAAGTCCCCCACTATTATTGTGTTACTGTTGATTTCCTCTTTTATAGCTGTTAGCAGTTGCCTTATATATTGAGGTGCTCCTATGTTGGGTGCATATATATTTATAATTGTTATATCTTCTTTTTGGATTGATCCCTTGATCCTTATGTAGTGTCCTTCCTTGTCTCTTGTAACATTCTTTATTTTAAAGTCTATTTGATGTGATATGAGTATTGCTACTCCAGCTTTCTTTTGATTTCCATTTGCATGGAATATCTTTTTTCATCCCCTCACTTTCAGTCTGTATGTGTCCCTAGGTCTGAAGTGGGTCTCTTGTAGACAGCATCTATATGGATCTTGTTTTTGTATCCGTTTAGCAAGCCGGTGTCTTTTGGTTGGAGCATTTCATCCATTCACGTTTAAGGTAATTATCAATATGTATGTTCCTATGACCATTTTCTTAATTGTTTTGGGTTTGTTTTTGTAGGTCCTTTTCTTCTCTTGTGTTTCCCACTTAGAGAAGTTCTTTAGCATTTGTTGTAGAGCTGGTTTGGTGGTGCTGAATTCTCTTAGCTTTTGCTTGTCTGTAAAGCTTTTGATTTCTCCACTGAATCTGAATGAGATCCTTGCTGGGTAAAGTAATCTTGGTTGTAGGTTCTTCCCTTTCATCACTTTAAGTATATCATGCCACTCCCTTCTGGCTTGTAGAGTTTCTGCTGAAAAATCCGCTGTTAACCTTATGGGAGTTCCCTTGTATGTTATTTGTCATTTTTCCCTTGCTGCGTTCAATAATTTTTCTTTGTCTTTAATTTTTGCCAATTTGATTACTATGTGTCTTGGCGTGTTTCTCCTTGGGTTTATCCTGTATGGGACTGTCTTCGCTTCCTGGACTTTGGTGGCTATTTCCTTTCCCATGTTAGGGAAGTTTTTGACTATGATCTCTTCAAATATTTTCTCTGGTCCTTTCTCTCTCTCTTCTCCTTCTGGGACCCCTATAATGCAAATGTTGTTGCGTTTAATGTTGTCCCAGAGGTCTCTTAGGCTGTCTTCATTTCTTTTCATTCTTTTATCTTTATTCTGTTCCGCAGCCGTGAATTCCACCATTCTGTCTTCCAGGTCACTTATCCATTCTTCTGCCTCAGTTATTCTGCTATTGATTCCTTCTAGTGTAGTTTTCATTTCAGTTTTTGTATTGTTCATCTCTGTTTGTTTTTTCTTTAATTTTTCTAGGTCTTTGTTAAACATTTCTTGCATCTTCTCGATCTTCGCTTCCATTCTTTTTCCTAGGTCCTGGATCATCTTCACTATCATTATTCTGAATTCTTTTTCTGGAAGGTTGCCTATCTCCACTTCATTTAGTTGTTTTTCTGGGGTTTTATCTGGTTCCTTCATCTGGTACATAGCCCTCTGTCTTTTCATCTTGTCTCTCATTCTGTGAATGTGGTTTTTGTTCCACAGGCTGCAGGATTGTAGTTCTTCTTGCTTCTTCTGTCTGCCCTCTCACATCTTTTTTTTTTAATCCTAGAAGTCTTTCCTCCCCCTCCCACTCCCATATTTTCACATCTCATTGGTAAGAACTGGGCCACGTGTCACCCCTAAAACAACCAATGGGAAAGGGAAGCAATCATGATGTTGGGATTGATTAATGAAGCTTCTCTGGAGTGGAGAAGGAACAAGTCTCTTCTGAAGCACAAGGCCCTGTCAGCCTTGAATCAACTCCGGGTTCTGCTAGCAAGGAAGTCAGGGCAGGGAATGACAAGCAACAGCAACTGCTTTAGGGCGGGTGATGCTTTTGGGTACGCAGACCTGTCTCTATGTCTCATCAATGTCTGCAGTGGTTGCCCTCTCCTGAAATGTGAACTTATCTTTTTCAAATTCTCAACCACTTTCAAGGGTTTTCTTGGGGGTGAAACTTATTCTGGACATGCTATATTTCATCAAACCTAAGAAACCATAGACTACAAAGTTCACCATTATCTAGTGAACTTCTAAGATAGAAAAAGTTATTTTAAACTCTTACGTAATGTCTTAACAGTCATTCTGCATGGTCCTTGATTGGTCATACTAACCTGTGCTGCTTTGAAATTTCTTTCATCTCTTCTGAAGGATTTGTCAATTTCTCCAGCATTCAGTTGCTTTGCTGGATGTGGGGCAAATATAACTGCTTCATTTCTTGTAGATTTCACCCTTTTTGAGGTCTTGAAAGAAGTTGATTGTTGCTTTGTGAGAAAGTATAGAATGGCAGTTTTCCTGTAGCAACAAATACTTGCTTCACAAATGTCAAATTTACAGCCCCTTCCTCTGTTTCTTTTTGCATCCACAATAGCTCATTGTTCGAATACCAAAATATAGGATAATCTTTGGAGGGCCTTTTAAACGGCATTGAACCTCCACACCCGTCCTTGCAGCCATGCATTGAACTCAGCTGAAAGTATGATAGCATGAACAGCTGTGACCAAGTTTGCCACACAGAGGCCATGACAACTATCCCATGATTGCCTTGATTCTAAGGCACATTTTGATTTTAAAAGATGTTAAAATGTGGAGGGCGGGGAAGCCTGTCTTAGAATCTGTGAAATATGGTACCTCTAAATAGCATGGTAGTCTGTGGCTTAATCAAAACTATTGATGGTTTCATGTCCCTCATTAATGGCCAACTCGGGCATGGGCCTGCGTGGACTAAAAATGCAGAGACTGGCTGGGCAGCCATGGCCCGAGTGGTTCTAATTAGATCAGAGAGACGTGGAGCGGGGCTCTTTGCTGAGCTGGCTGTTCGGCATGAATGGTCACCACTGGGGCCTGTGATTTTCTTATTGCTAATTGGACAAAGGCTTGTGTCGTCTGTCACTTCCTGCATTTGTTTTCTGCTTCACTGCACTCTTTGCCAAGGCAGTAAGATGTGGCTAGAAAGGAAGAGGGGTGTGTGTGTGTGTGTATGTGTGTGTGTGTGTGTGTGTGTGTGTGTGAGAGAGAGAGAAAGAGAGAGAGAGAGAGAGCGAGGGAGAGAGAGAGGCAGGCTTGCCAGTCTTGAGTTTAGTGATGAAAAACACTCACCTTTAAAAAATCGGTTCCTGGACTTCCCTGGTGGTAGAGTGGTTAGGAATCTGCCTGCCAATGCACAGGGAACACGGGTTCAAGCCCTGATCCAGGAGGATCCCACATGCAAGTATGTCCATGTGCCACAACTACTGAGCCTGCGCTCTAGAGCCCGCGAGCTGCAACTACTGAGCCCGAGGGCCACAACTACTGAAGCCCACGTGCCTCGAGCCCATGCTCTGCAACAAGGGAAGCCACTGAAATGATAAGCGTGCACACCGCAATGAAGAGTAGCCCCCGCTTGCCACAACTAGAGAAAGCCCGTGCGCAGCAACGAAGACCCAATGCAGCCAAAAATAAATAAATAGGATAAACTTATAAAACAAAAATAAAATTAAATTAAAAAACAAACAAAAACAAAAAACAAAAATCGGTTCCTGAAATGATGGGATCCAGTAGGCCATGTGAAATCAAAGAGGAAAACACAAGCCCTGGGTGGGATTCTGGCAAAGGGGCTCATGGGCACAATTTTCCTCCAGGACCCCCTCTCTGAGGCAAGGTCGGGCTCCTGCTGTGGCTGGGTCTGGACACTGCAAATCATGGAAAACAAAACCAGACCCAAGATCAGACTGCCTTCTGATGAACCTAGGGGCAGGACAGGAATAAAGATGAAGACGTAGAGAATGGACTTGAGGATATGGGGAGGGGGAAGGGTAAGCTGGGACAAAGTGAGAGAGTGGCATGGACATATATACACTACCAAATGTAAAGTAGATAGCTTGTGGGAAGCAGCCACATAGCACAGGGAGATCAGCTCGGTGCTTTGTGACCACCTAGAGGGGTGGGATAGGGAGAGTGGGAGGGAGGGAGACGCAAGAGGGAAGAGATATGGGGACATATGTATATGTATAGCTGATTCACTTTGTTATAAAGCAGAAACTAACACACCATTGTAAAGCAATTATAGTCCAATAAAGATGTTAAAAAAAGATGATCAATTAAAATAAAAAATAAAGAAAGGAAAAAAAAATGTGCGAGAACCGTCTTGTCTGATGTCAAGCAATTGAAAAGGCCCTCTCGGTTCGGATGATTCGCTGAAAAAAATGTGCCCTTTCGGCCAAGCTCCCTCTGCCTTGAAGTCTGTTGTTTTCAGCGTCTCAGTCCCCGGCCCACCCACTCTGCATTGTGTTCGCAAACCATCCTAACATGTCAGCGTGTGCTTGTCAGCTTCAGAAAGGAAGGACCAGACGGAGGTCTGTTCCCTATGGTACCCTTTTTCCCCCAGCACAGGCAGGCTGGGGCAGAGGCAGTTTCTGTTTCCGTTTTAGTAATCCACGCCCTCCTTCTCAGTTCTCCTAGCCCCCAAATCATGGTTTCTTCTTCTAATGTTTGCATTGTAAAATTTCTCCTCTTGGTAAGGAGCAGAGGAAAAAAAATAGTTCTTTTCTTTCTGGAAATAGTAAGTGGGATTTGCACCGCAGGTTAACTGTTTGTGCTCTGCACTCTGATAAAACTGGCAGCAAAACCCGCCTCCTTCCCTTATAATGTATAACCCGGGGCAAGTCCCTTAACCTCCGCAAATCTAGACTTGCTTATTTGAAAAATGAGGACAGAAATGGGAGACATGTCTCCGATCGTTTGGGGATGACATGGGATCACTCATGCACTGCCTGGCACCTGCTAAGTGTCCAACAAATGGTAGCCAGCACCGGCGTATTATTTTTATGCATTTGAGGGGCTGTAAGTTTCTTATTAGTCATTACAGAGTCCATCACCGTCAACCCCTCTGTTTCCAGAGGGAGGATTCTCACTTGACTACGTGTGCATCTCACAAACACGCTTTCTGTGGGCAATCACATCTCCCTCCATCCTGTATCCCCAGTTTTGTATTTCTATCGTGGTCAAGCCTCTCATCCCAGCCCCACATTTACACGTTCACCTGCTGACAGGACCCAGCTTGCAACTAACACTAAAACTGAACTCTCCCCAAACACGCCTTCCTCCATGGTTTCTCTCTCACCAGCATCTCCCAGTCACCCAGGGCAGCAACCAGCTCATCCCAGCCCCCACTTTCTCTCCTCCTCACTCCTGCCTTGGTGCCCCTTGATTTCTACCATTTTATGCAACGAGCTTCCCAACTGGCTTCCTCATTTCCATTTTCTCCATCTTCCAATCCATCCTTCACTGTGCTGGTCTTATCCATTCACGACACTGTTTAAAACCTTTGGCGACTCCATGTTACCTTCCGTGTAAAATCCAAACTCCTTAATGGGGTTCTCAAAAGCCCGGTGATTTGGTCCACCCCTCCTGCTCATCCCATCTCTTTCCCTTTGTCTTTAAATTCCTCACACTCCAGCTGTGCTGGATTGCTTGAAACACTCTTCCTGATCCACGGACATGTCTTGGACTTTGCATAAACTCTTCCCTCTGCCTGGAATGCAATTTCCGTAATTTTTCTTTGTGTTATTTATTTCATCTCAGTTGAGACTCCCATAAAGCCTTTCCTGACTAAACCCCTCAAATCTGGCTTTTGTTCCCCTCACATTGCACATTGCATCCTAAGCATTCCTTCATCCCAGCTCTTTCTGAAACGGAGCAGGACCCTATGGTCCTTCCCCGCCATGTCCTCAGCCTGCTTTTTGTCTGTGGAAAAACTTTAGCCAAAGAAGAAGTTTAATCAAAGAAGTGAGAAAATGCAGAAACAAAGGGAAACATCCAACAAGACTAAATAATAATAGTTTAGTCAGTGAGCAAGTTCAAGAACCTTGAGTTCCTCCTCTAGGGCTATAGATAATATTCTGAGCCGTATCCTGTGAGCCGTCTTATAGACACTAAAACCCCCGCCAGGTGGAAGAAGTTAACTACATGATGACCAGACTGTAACCATGACATAAGCTGCCATAATTCCAAGAATTATCCTCAAAGAAATGGGAAAAAACTGACCCTGGAACTGAAGATTCATTGTGCTTAAAACAATCAAGATGACGCTGATCAGACCACTGATGACCAATTTCAAGATGACGGTCAGAGCTGACTGTGCTGTTTCTGCATGTGACCCCCTCCCTACATCTATAAAAGCTCTTGCCCACTAATTGTCAGTTGGGGGGGGGTTGGCCTTTGGACAGGAGTCCGCCCTACCCCCGGTTGCTGGCATCCAAAATAAAGCAAACTTTCCTTTCCACCAACCTTGCCTCTTTAATGGCTTTTGAGTGGTGAGAAGCCAGACCCCACTTTCGGTTACATTACCACACTCCTTGAATGAAGGGAATTTTTTTTTTAAGCTTGGTATCCACCATACTTTGCATTAGGTCTGGCACACCGTACAAATATAATATGTTTCCTGGAAGAGTGAACAGAAGAAGGAAGGAAGAGATGAATCATTTTGATGGGAAAATATCAAGAAGGTAGGGACTTCCCTGGCGGTCCAGTGGTTAAGACTCTGCCTTCCAAAGCAGGGGGTGTGGGTTCAATCCCTGGTCAGGGAACTAAGATCCCACATGCCTCACAGCCAAAAAAACAAAACATAAAACGGAAGCAATATTGTAACAAATTCAATAAAGACTTTAAAAATGGTCCACATCAAACAAATAAACAAACAAACAAAACTTAAAAAAAAATAAATCAATCAAGAAGGTAGATGGTTCTCCAGGATAGTATGTCTGCATCTCGGTGCTTGCTGCAGGGGATGGCATCCTGAGATGAATTGCCTGCATTCCATCTCGGTTATCTGCACACGGAGAGAACCCTAGTTGCTTCCTGTGCTCTCCATAATCAAATAACATTGCCCACTAGGGTCAGGTCCCCGGCCTGGGAGGAATTAACCAGACGGCTTCCCAAGTTCTGTCCTTCTGACAATGGCGATCACATAAAGAGTTTAAGTCCACTTTCTCAGCTACTTGACCTCGGAGTACTGAGGACTTTGGAAGAACAAAGGCTAAGCTGCATCTGTAAGTCAGTCCTGACCCTGGTCTTTCTCACTGGATATCATTGTTTAGTTTTTGTATCGGTTTTTATTGTTAAGAAGGCTTGTCATGGTTAATAAGTTTCTACCCTTATTTCCTGTTTATCTGTAACAAGAAAGAAATTTTGACAAGGCACGAATTCATCTGTAGATATGGGGTGCTCTTTGAAAGCTTGTGGGTTTTTATGCTTTTTTAACAGATTGTTGAGACTTCTGACGCTCTGATTTACCCTGAACATATTTCAACTCTGAGTAGCTCTGATCAGCTTAATTTTCAAAACATTTATCTTCAGCGCACTGAGGGAGTTTTAATATGTCCTTAATCTAGTTTGGTCCATTTCCAGTGGTTTTGTCTCTTGTTTCTGTAAATAGAGAAGTAAAGCAATGGGAAGGGAGTAAAGGTAGCATTTATCAGGAGGAATTGTCCTTCTCTCCCATTAACAACTTCTGTGGCCTGTTTTTTCATTCATTTATTATAGGTCAAAAGTTACTTTTTGATGAGAGCTAATGCCTTTTGTTTCTTTAAAGGATCTTTAAAGGGCCAAGAAGGCCATGCCTACTCCTCAAGTGGGTAAACTTGATAAGGGAGGTTAATAGATTTATCCAAGGTCACATAACAAATGAGTGTCAGAGTCTGGGAAGAACAAACACCCAGGCCTAGACATGGTGTCACTGTGAGATTTTGCTAACTGTACCCTGGTGGTCTGATCCTTTATAACTTAGGGGACAGGCTTCCTTTATCTGTCAGTGTCTTCCTTTGTGAGTAGACAGTTTTCTTCCACATAAGCACAGATTCGCCCTCCTTTAAAGCTGACCTCAGGATCCTTTAATTCTTAAGCTCATCATCCTTAGGTATTCAAGACACAATGAAGGGGACACACAGTTCCTAGGACGTTTGTAGATGTCTCTTCCCAGGTGACATCAGCCTGCAGATGAATCAGAAATGATGATCTGGACTCATTCCCTGAGAAGCCCAGCATCTTCTAAGCCAGGTGTCTCCAACCCCCTGGCCGTGGACAGGTACCGGTCCGCAGCCTATTAGGACCCGGGCCGCACAGCAGGAGGTGAGCGGCGGGCAAGCGAAGCTTCATCTGTCGCTCCCCATCGCTCGCATTACTGCCTGAACCTCCCCCCCACCACCCTGGCAGGTGCCTGGTGCCAGAAAGTTTGGGGACCGCTGTTCTAAGCAGTAGTTCTTAACTTAGCTTCACGTTTAAAAGAAAATTCCAGAATTTAGGCCCCAACCTCAGAGATTTGTATTTAATGGGCTTGGGGTGAGGTTCTGGCATGGTAATCTAAAAAAATCTCCTTGAATGACTTTAACGTATAACCAGGGTGAAGAACACATATTCTTGGCTATCTTGCCGATTTGGTGTGGAACCACTTTATCCTTAAAAGCAAGCTTTGTAGAGCCATGGCCAAACGGTTGGAACCTTACTCTATTTTTTTTTTAATTAACTAATTTATTTATTTTTGGGTGAATTGGGTCTTCGTTGCTTCGCGCGGGCTTTCTCTAGTTGCGGCGAGCGGGGGCTACTCTTCGTTGCGGTGTGAGGGCTTCTCATTGCGGTGGCTTCTCTTGTTGCGGAGCACGGGCTCTAGGCGCACGGGCTTCAGTAGTTGTGGCATGTGGGCTCAGTAGTTGTGGCTCACGGGCTCTAGAGCGCAGGCTCAGTACTTGTGGCGCTCAGGCTTAGTTGCTCTGTGGCATGTGGGATCTTCCTGCACCAGGGCTCGAACCCGTGTCCCCTGCATTGGCAGGTGGACTCCTAACCACTGTGCCACCAGGGAAGCCCTCTATTTTTAATTTAAGCCACATTTATTGTACTCTGCAGATGCTGAAGAAAAAATCTCATCCTTGGGAATTACAGACTGATGATATAACTTCTCTGTAATGAGGCTGAGACAGACAAAGCAAAATGAATCACTCAAGAGTCTTCTAAAGCACCTGGATGGGTAGAATTTGAATGGAACAAGCTGGCTTGCCTTTGGAGTGGGTAAAATTATGCCTCTTGAACCTGTCAGAAGTCCTTGAAATAAAGCCGTGGATAAAAGGGACTAGTGGCTATAATTTATTTAGTCTTTCCAGAAGCCTTTGATAAATTTCTTCATGAGAAGAGAACCTGGTAACTGGGGAGGGAGACTGCAGAACTGCCAGGGATTAGGACTGATTAGGAACTGGGACCCCTGGGGTCAGGGACAAATGTCTGTTTTCAGTGTAGCCAGCTTCAGCGGGGACCCGCACAATGATCTGATCAACAAACTTCGTGATATCTAAGATTCTCTTTTGTTTTTATTACCCAATTTTACAGCATCTTTTGAGAGACAAGGGTTCTCAAGCCAAGTGGTTAATGACCAGCTCTCTGCCCTCCTCCTTGTCTATGACAGCTTGTCCAGAACAGGGCGGCAAGGTTGAGTGGCTATTTGTCTGGCTTTGACCCCAGACCTTGATTCACACTCTGAAAATGTAAGATCCTCTAAAGTGCTGTAAAGAAAATGAATCATGGGTATTCCAGAGACTGGAAAGGCTGATGGGATGTGGTAATCTACATAATCAAAGGCAGACAGGGCAAGAATTATACGCAGAAGAGCTGCTAGGAAGTTATGTGTCTCTCCTCCCATCTCTGGGGTCTGCTGTATTTGCTGGGGACCTTTTGTGGCTCAGTTAACCCAGGCCCCCTGTGTCTTAAGTCCCCTGGAAGGTTGTGCTTGGCCAGCGTCTACTTCTGCTTCTTTTAACCTTAGCACTTTTCTCTTTCTTTGGCAAACAACTCATCATCCACTCAATCCATGGAGCTCAGGAGGGAGCTGTGACTCACCCGCCCTCCCAGCACGCATCTATCTTAGCTCCAAGGTGGGCATGTTCCCTCAGCCTGGCCATTAGCATATTCCATCTCTTTGGCCTCAGTGACTTGTATAGGGCTGGTCACCTTGCCCAAGTTGGTCCAGTGAATTCCAACCCAGGGATTTTGTTGGAACTCTTGGAAAGAGGCTCCCTCTGTCCATTGTGTTTGCTAAGCTGGTGACCAGGGGCCACCCTGAAGAAGGTAGCTTCTTGAGACAGGGAAACAAAATGGAAGAAGGCAAAGCCAAGAGGTGGAGCATGACACACTTCTTGACAACATCTTTGGCGCATCCGGATCTACGTGTATTTACGAGATATGTCCACTGGACTTTTCTGTTATATTAGTCAACAGATTTTTCATCCCACATAGTCTTTCCTTACGCTTCTTAAAGCTGTGTTTCTGTCACTCACAGGATCCTTTCATAAGAGGTCCCTAAGTGAATACCCTCCTACACACCTTAGTGGCCCATCCCATTAAAACTAGTCTTTCCTTTCTCCTTAGGGACAGGCTCTCTGGACAGTGGTAGTGGCAAGCTCATTTAAGAAATGAGTCTGTGTTGAGGAGCCAGTCAGGGGGTTGTCTCAGGTAAAAAGTTTACATTAAATAGAAATTATTTTATTGAAGTATAGTTGATTTACAGAGTTGTGTAATTTCTGCTGTACAGCAAAGTGAATCAGTCATACATATATATATATATATATATATATATATATATATATATATACACACACACACATATAAATATATATTCTTTTCCATTATGGATATCTCAGGATACTGAATATAATTGCCTGTGCTATACAGTAGGACCTTGTTGTTTATCCATCCTATATATGAGTTTGCATCCGCTAATCCCACATTCCCACTCCATCTCTCCCCCACCCCCTGACCCTCTGCAACCACAAGTCTGTTCTCTATGTCCGTGAGTCTATTTCGTAGATAAGTTCATTTGTGTTGTATTTTAGATTCCACATATAAATGATATCATATGATATTTGTCTTTCTCTGTCTGACTTACTTCACTTAGTATGATTATCTCTAGGTCCATCCATGTTGCTGCAAATGGCATTATTTCATTCTTTTTTATGGCTGAGTAATATTCCATTGTATAGATATACCACATCTTCTTTATCCGTTCATCTGTTGATGGACATTTAGGTTGTTTCCATGTCTTGGCTATTGTGAACAGTGTTGCTATGAACATAGGGGTGCATGTATATTTTCGAATTATAGTTTTGTCTGGATATATGCCCAGGAGTGGGATTGCTGGATCTTATAGAAACTCTATTTTTAGTGTTTTGAGGAATCTCCACACTGTGTTCCATAGTGGTGGCACCAATTTACATTCCCACTGAAAGGTTTACATTTTGACAGCATTTTTCTGGAGCCAATAGTTCTTCTTTTCAGTTAACCTAGCAGAGTGATTGTGAGGAACACAGGGAAGGAGGGGATCGGGAATGAATTGTCACTGAGCATCTTCTACATGCCGGGTCCTGTGTCAGGTGCTTAACATAATGTTACCTCATTCTTACACAAATTGTGTGTATATTACTACCTTTGTTTCACAGATGGGAAAAAAAATATCAATAACAATAATAAATAGCTACAATTTATTGAGTGCTATGTTCTCATGTTAGCTATAATTCTACTTTATTCATTACAATAATAACCTGCAAGGTAGAGATTAGAACCTATATTTTATAGATGATGAAGCCAAGGTTCAGAAATGTTAAGTTCACTGTCATGCAGCTAAAAAGAGGGCAAATCTGTATCCAGACAGACTCAAGTTGGAAGCCAAGCTTGATAGGAAGCAGGTCTTCATTATAGGCTTGTGATGGGACTGGATGGGGAGATATTTGGGGCTAAGGAGGGACTCTTGCCATGGACGTTCAGTCAACAGGAATAAGTCACAGATAGTGTTGGCCTGAGCTACCTGACTCAAGCCCTGGCATACTGACCACCAACTTTAGTTGGGAGCTCTGGTCATGTTACTTGCTTGATGAGATCTAAAGGAGTTTTCTACTTGGGACTTTATAAAGAAAAGAAGAAAGTATAATTAAGAGCACAATGTAGAGCACAGTTGTCATCTAGCCTATATATTGTAAAATAAACCCTAAACATACTGGATACTCCTTAATTTGAGCATCAGTGTAATTACCAGTTGGTAAACGTGGAGCTGACTGGGGCTCGGGATGTCTGCTGGGCGCTGTTAGTATTCTCTCCTAGGTTGTGCCGGTCCTGGGAGTTCTGTTGGTCTGTGCTAATGTCCTGTGGTGATTTGTGTCCCACATGGATCCATGCCAGCCCCCTTCAGACGTGCAGCTCCTTTCTCAGTCAGAATCGATATCCAAGATACAAAGAGTTCTCTGCCTTCTAGAATGCAGCCCCTTGGAGCTCAGTCTTTAAGGTTTATCAATTGCATTTCAGTTGTGCCATTTACTTCTGTCCCAACTGTTACATTAATTAAACAAGGAGGCCATTGGACTGGCTCCAACGCCTTGACAGCCTACATAAACTAACCAACATTTGAGCCCATAAATGTCTCCAGGTTACAAGTCCAAAATGCTAAGGACAACGAATCACAAACAGCCAACCAGGCTTTACGCTACAGACGATCAAATCATTTCCTTTCTTTGCTTTTGCACCTTCTCTGCATAAGTCTTTCCCACTGCGCCTGTCTGCAGAGCACTGCTAACCACTTCTGGTTTGATGCTGCCCCAGTAGAAGAGATTTTTGCTCAAACTCTTATAATTTTAAGTATCTTACTTTAAATATTTTATCTTTCAACACCACCCATGGCTATGATGCTGTTGTAGGCTGGAAATGGCTCCCACAGACATCCAGGTCCTCATCCCTGCAACCCGTGGATGTTGCTTTATGTGATGAAAGGGATTTTGCAGGTGTGATTAAGTTAAGGCTTTTGAGATGGAGAGATTATCCTGGATTATCCAGGGGGGTCCAATTACAAGGTCCTTCTAAGAGGAACGGTCAGGCGGCTCAGAGTCAGGAGAAGGAAATACGATCACAGAAGAGGTTGGAGTGATGCGGGCAAGGGGTGATGAACCAAGGAACACGGCAGCTTCTAGAAGCAGAAAAAGGCAGAGAGACTCTCCTCCTGATCCTCCAGAAGCAACCAGCTCTGCCGACACCTTGACTTTAGGCCAGTGAGGCTGATTTTGGACTTCTGACCTCTAGCACTATAAGATAACAAATTTGTGTTGACTTAAGCAACTGAATTTGTGGTAATTTACAGCAGCAATGCTCCAAACCATAACTTAGATGCTTGAGGGACTTTTTTGTTTTCCTCCAGCAAATGCCTTTAACAAACACATGCCGCACATTGTTTTACTGATGTTCGTGAAGGTGTACAAATGACTTCCCCTGAGCCACCTAGGGTGGGGGGTTTCAAGGGTTCCTCTGGCTTGAAGAGGGGAGAGGATAACTTTTTTTTTTTTTTAATTGAGAAGATGGTGAGTTCCATATTTTAAATTTATTTATTTATTTATTTATTTATTTATTTATTTATTCTTGGCTGTGTTGGGTCTTCATTTCTGTGAGGGCTTTCTCTAGTTGCGGCAAGCAGGGGCCACCCTTCTTCGCGGTGCGCGGGCTTCCCACCATCGTGGCCTCTCCCGTTGCGGAGCACAGGCTCAGCAGCTGTGGCTCACGGGCCCAGCCGCTCCGCGGCATGTGGGATCCTCCCAGACCAGGGCCCGAACCCGCGTCCCCTGCATTAGCAGGCCGACTCCCAACCACTGCGCCACCAGGGAAGCCCGAGAGGATAACTTTTGGTTTGTGTGCATCCTCAAAAAAGCTCCCCTTCCTTACAAGGTCTCGATTCTCCACTTGCTTCCTGTGTTGCACTAACAATCGCTCCCCTTGCCACAGCAGCTGCCCGTTAAAACTGTCCCCTTGCTCTTTCACTGGGTTTTACTGTGATAGAAGAGTTTTCGTCAGTTGATGGATACAAAGTTAACCATTTAATTCACACTTACATGTTGTAATTTGAAGATAGTGGTGGAAGGCCAGGTTCTACTGGGTTACTGAAGGCCTCGGGGGGGTGGTGAATTCATCACGGGGCTGGGCTTCAGCTGGATAGGAGGATGACTTGACTTGGGATATGACTTGTGTGTTATTGGAGCCAATTAAACTCAGAAGAGACTGATGATTCAGCTGGATTTTATACATCCATAACTGAGCGTATTGAATGTCGCCGACTGGTATTGATACTTGCCATTTGGAGCCTAAGGAAGAAGAATTATCAGAAGCTTCCTTGGTAGACATGAAGTCAGAGCAAAGGGAAATATTAATATATCAGAGTTTGGGGACATTTAATTCAGGACAGTTTTCAAAAGAAGGCACTTAAAAAATGTTTGGGGAAGTCTAGTATGTGGAAGTTGGTGCATCAGGGGTGGAGGTTTCTCCGCCCCTGTGGTGGCCCCCAAAGGCCCTCAGAAACCCACCAGGGCTCTTCCAGGGACAGGGCTGGTGTGTCAGCCCTGTGCCATGGCAGGATATGCCTCCTTGCTGATGCCAGCTTTGGGATCTCTCCCATCCAGCCTGACAGAGCTGAACAAACACTGTCAGTGATGGGGTCTCTGGGCTTCCCTGCTGTGTACTCCAGGCCAACCACGCCCCCTGAGTTCCAGAGACTGTTCTTAAACTGGGTACAATATAATTGATTAGGATTGATTTTTCTAAATTACAATTACAGTTTGGTTTTTTTCTTTAAAATTACACTCTGGTCCCCTTGATTGGAGTTTTGAATATTCCCAATCTTTTCAGTTATACATTTACAGTCTCTGGGTTTATTTCCACAGATGGCTGAACTCATGCATTATGTATGGGTTTTTCAGGTGGTGACTCGGAGGGCAAGTCTGTTCTTGAATGTTTGCTGGGTCCTATGGTCACTCCTATGTTTTATCCACATGTGTGGTGCTGTCTCCCCGTTGAGTGGGGCTGCTGATACTCCTCATGGGAAACCGGCCCCTTAGCATTGCCAGTGTACCTGTGAGGGAGTCAGGATGTGTTTTCATCTTCCCCCCAGATTCCTGTACGGGGAGGGGATTGTAAGTGTTGACATTGGATCAGAACTGTCAAAAGCGTATAAACTCAGCTTCAAAACTTGAGAAACTTGAGTTGTGGTTCTCTTTGTTCTGCAGCAGGGCTAAATCCCCCTGTTTCTCAGCAATCTAGAACAGAAAAACAAAGAAACACATGGAACCCTCGGGTGCTACTCAACTGATGAGGACACTTCTATCCCAGCAACCCTGTCCTCAGGGTGGCCGTGCTCACTCAGCTTGGGTTGGCTGAGGACCCAGATTTCTTACTCTCCTTTAATCACTTGCGATTTCAGCTGTGGTTGGGTGGGACTTCTTGTAATTGTGTTTAATTAACATTGATGTCGAAACAAGAGTTCCCCCCTACCCACAACCTAGGGCGTCCTTCAGGGACTGCGCCTATAGTAGAGCTTCTGGTCGCCCTCTCTGCTTCCTTTTCTCTCCCACCTCCACCAGCTGTGCCCTCCCCTGGTTCAGAATTCCTGTGAAAGGCTGAATGGGAGGAGCAACTACACCAGCACACGTCAATCACGTGCTCCCTGTCCCCCATCCCCAACTCCCATCAACACTTTAGTCACACACTGTAAGGTTCAAACTATCGTCCTGTCTCCCAGGGCATCAGTGTTTGTTCAGAGACCCTCAGGGCTCCGGCCCTCTCTCCACAGAGGGCTTGCTCTCATCTTCTGCAGCTGTGCCACCTGCCTTCCTCCCTTGAACTTGACCTATTAATGCTTCCCTCCAGAGGATCAGCACAGTGTGGGAGATGCATCAATGGGCTAATTACATATGGTGGAGAAAAGTTTACCCCTCAGAGCAGGAACTCTTTTGAGGTTAAAGCCACCATAAGCGCTTATGAAATGCTGATGCCTGGACAGAGAGAGAGAATCATTCCTTCTGCCCCCTGCATCATTTCCAGGCCACAGGAGAAAGCCAAGGCTAGTGGGTGTTGGAGGAAGGAGCTGTCATTGGAATAAGTGTGATGGCTAGAGGTCACCTTAACTGAGCTGCTAAATGGAGTTGTGTGCTTTGTCTTTTTAATGTGGATGGGTCACTGTTTTTATGGCTGTACTTATGTCATCTTTCTTATAACTGGCTTGGCTTATTGGCACCGCTGGGTATTGTGGACTGAGAATTATTGGGAGTAATTTTTTTCCCTTCAAATGAAAAGCCTGCCCTACTTCTTCCGAGCTTATCCGTCAAAAGTACTTAGTATCACCTGACTGGTGGTAAGTGAGTGACTGAATTGGGTTTACTTGCAGCTTCTTGGCGTGTGTTTCTCAGAATGTTAGCCTACCAGAATACCTATCAGACATTTGATACACCCACGGACCACCGTTTTCATAGAAAAAAGATGCAACACAATTTTTAAAATAGTAAAGTGAAAACTGCATTCAAAATGAAAAACAATGTTTTTTTTTTTTTCCCCCGGTGAGAGACATGATATAGTTTACCATCTTTCACTAATGTGTCCATATCCATATACAGACCCATCATAACGTATCTGTTCAGTGAGGGAGAGTTTGAGCCACAGAGGAGTTTCCCTATAATCTATTGCTTTTTGGTTTGTATTTCTCCTAAATTTGAAAATCCTTATTCAAAATTATGTGTTTGGTAATGGAGGGACATATAGGGTGACTCTGTCAGATAGTTCTGGATATCAGCATAGGAAGGACAAGAATCCCAGATTATGGGGTGCTTTCTCATTATTGTCTTTCTGCCCATCAGCCCCTTGTCAATTAACACGTCCTACTAATGTAGATGTTTCAACAAGGAAGATGATGGCGAATGAATTCCTTATTTCTTCTTTGGTTTTATTTGTAAGTTTTCTTCATATTCTTCTGCAATATTCAGATATGGATTTTCAATATGCCCATTAATAAGCCATATATTTCTCTCTATCAGAAGACAAGAGAAATTGTTTTGGAAAATAGCTACTTCCAGGGATGGAGTTGTCTGTACCACTGTTTGTTTCTTAAAAATCCAGATGTCTCATTTCCAATATTAAAAATGATGACATTTCAGCTCTGAAGTGAGAGTTGCAGGCTGTTTAAGACACTGAAACTTCAAGTGTGATATGTAACTTGAACAACACAGTTGAAATGATTAGTTACAGAATTGGTTCCTACTGGAATCCAGAGTCATGAAGTAAAAAATCATATTACCCATTAAAAAAAAAAACTACGTGAGTCCCTTTCTCCTTGACATTCAAGATATTTTGGTGAGTCAAACACAGAGGACTCCCCATCCATGCTTTACGTGGTACACAGAAAAACTCTGTACTTGGTGACCACAATTTGATTTGATATGCCACTTTTTATTGTAAAATCAAGATCATTGCTTAAAAGAAAAATACCATCTGTATGCCAATGATTCTACTGAAAAGAAAATTCCAGGTCTAGCCTGCTGGTCCCAGAGGAGGATGGGATTGGAGGTACAGCAGGGCTAGACCAGTGACCACCCCAGTGGGACCCAGCCTGGATTAACAGACATGCCCCCCGCCCCCCAACAAATGACTCATGACACATGAGCTAAATAAATGCATACTGTTTGTATTGCTGAGATTTTTGTATTTGTTTGTTATCTAGCAATAGCTGACCAAAATATCTTATTTCTATCATTACCTTCCTAGAGTCTATTTTCAACACAGCAGATGGAATGATCCTTTTAGAAGTCAGATTTTGTCAGTTATGTGTTGCCCATGCCATGAGTTCTCATTTCACTAAGGGTCAAACAAAAATTTTTACAAGAACCCATATGGATGACCTCTTCGCCCTACTCATTTCCTCCTGATTTCATCGTCCACAAGCCTCCTCCTTGCTAGCTCTCCTCTAGTCACACTTATTTCCTTGTTGTCCTTAAACATTCCAGACAAGACTTTAACTCTCTCCCTGCAGGTATCTCCATGGCCTTTGCTCAAATGCCATCTTCTCAGAGAGGCCGCCTCTGATCATCCTACTTAAAATCCCAACTTTCATGTTACTCCTCATCCTGTAATCTCAACCTCCCTTACATTGCTCTATTTCCTTCCCCTTTGGTGCTATCACTCATTAATCTACCACTCAGTAATCTACCAGACAGTCATTGTTAAAGTCTGTCTTCTGCTAGAATGTAAGTTTCGGAGGGCAGGAAACTTTGTTTTGTTCACTCAGTATCCTAAGCACCTAGAACTGTGCCTGACATAGTGTAGGTGCTCATTAAGTATTTGCAGAATAAATAAAGGTCAAGAGGTATACTGGTGACCAGAGAGGTTCTCTCTGAATAATGCAATGTGTGGATGGACATTTCTGCTTGCTTGTCAAAGCCCTCGCTGGCCACCTAACAGCATTTTGTCAGTATGATCCAAGCACACCTTTCCTGGTCTACGTCACCAGGTACGAAACAATCATTTCCAAAATAAAGAGTCTTTTCTGTAGAAAAGGCTTTTAGTAACAAAGAGAACAAAAACTTGCAGGGCATTTTTTACTTCATTTATTTATTTCACATAAGCCTAGAGCTGATTTATATTCTATTCAATGGTGATATTATCCAAGTGAAAACTGAAATACTCACTCGCAAACTCACAAGATCACAAAGACCTTTCACCTTGAAAATCGTTTCCTAAAGTTTACTCTTGTTTTCCCTCTAAGCGGAGTATTTATAATTAAACTGGTTTAACAAACATTTTGGCGAAAAGTATAGTTTGACCCATTTTTTGCTGTTAGGCATACAACTTTGAATGGTGTTTCTGTGGCTTATAACTCTTCTTCAACTTTGGGCCAAGTTTGTTAATTTTGTACTGGAGTGTATTATTTTGTATTTGTTGTAGAAAAAGGGAAAGATTTTTTTAAAATTAATTAATTAATTTACTTTTTATTTATTTATTTTTTTGGCTGTGTTGGGTCTTCGTTTCTGTGCGAGGGCTTTCTCTAGTTGCGGCGAGCGGGGGCCACTCTTCATCATGGTGCGGGGACCGCTCTTCATCGCGGTGCGCGGGCCTTTCACCATCGCGGCCCCTCCCGTTGCGGAGCACAGGCTCCAGACGCGCAGGCTCAGTAGTTGTGGTGCACAAGCCTAGTTGCTCCGCGGCATGTGGGATCTTCCCAGACCAGGGCTCGAACCCGTGTCCCCTGCATTGGCAGGCGGATTCTTAACTACTGCGCCACCAGACAAGCCCCAAAATGGAAAGATTTTACCACAGAAGGAAAAGAAGTTTCCCTCTGCGCTCTGAAGTGGAAGTAAAGCTTTATGCCCTCCTCTGACAAGTTTTGTAAAAGATGACGTTCTTCGAGGGAGGGGTGAACTGATAACTGAGTTTCAGATACTTTTCCTTTGTGCTGCTTGTGTGCAGTTGTCATTCGATGAATTCACCTGCCTGGTCAGACACCAGAACCGCAGAAGCAAGCTCTCGCTCGAGTCTTGTTTGCTACCTACGTGTATAACATTTTGAATTATAGTATTTATAACCTAATGGTTCTGTCACTTAATTTCTGAACCCGCCAAACTGCTTGCCGACCCCTTGACTGATAAAGATTGCCTGTTAACTGCATCCCAAGCCTGAGAAACACTGCTCTGGCCCTCTGGCCTCTAGCTACTTGAAGTATGGTCCAGGGACCAGCAGATCAGCATCACCCAGGAGCTGGCTGGAAATGCAGAACCTCAGGTCCCATCCGAGACCTTCGGAATCTGAATCGTTATTTAACACAGTCCTCAGGGCATTCAAATGCCCTTTAAAGTTTGAGAAGTGATGCTCTAGACAGCCCTTCTTAAGATGGGTGTCAGGAGGGTGGGGTTACTCTCCTAATAAAGAACAGCAGCCTTGTAGGCCTCCGAGGATGGCAATAACACCAGCTGAACGGGCAATTGAGGGCCAGCAGAATAAGCCACCCCAGGAGGCGCCACTTGGGCATGTGGATTATCTCAGCCTGAAGACAATCGGGGCCCAGCAGGCTCAGGAAGAGCTTTTTACCTCCCCTTTAACTGCCTAAAAGAATTTAGATAGGGGGTCTGTACCAGGAAGAGAGCTATTGCCAGAGAGAATTTTTATACCCAAAAGACTCATCTGCGTGGCGAGGCAAACATTTGTTCCCAAACGTTGGCTCTTCCCATCTTCCTGTGAATTGTCTTCCTCCTCTTTGAAGCCCCAGATCCCTACTCCCTTCTCCTTAGCTCAGGATGGCATAAAAGCCTCAATTACCTGACTGCGGGGGTGTGTCATATTGTTATGGGGCTCCCATATGTACAAACTTTGTTTTTCTCCTGTGAATCTGTCTTATGTCAATTTAATTATTAAACCAGCCAGAGAACCTAGAAGGGAAGGAGAGAAGAGTTTTCCACCCTACGCAATCCCTGACTGTATCAAGAGTCATCTCTTGGGCTTCCCTGGTGACGCAGTGGTTAAGAATCCGCCTGCCAATGCAGGGGACACGGGTTCGAGCCCTGGTCTGGGAAGATCCCACATGTTGTGGAGCAACTAAGCCCGTGCGTTGCAACTACTGAGCCTGCGCTATAGGGCCCGCGAGCCACAACTACTGAATCTCGCGTGCCTAGAGCCCGTGCTCCGCAACAAGAGAAGCCACTGCAATGAGAAGCCCGCGCACTGCAATGAAGAGTAGCCCCCACTCTTTGCAACTAAAGAAAGCCCGTGCGCAGCAACGAAGACCCAACACAGCCAAAAATAAATAAATAAATTAATTAAAAAAAAAAAAAGAGTCATCTCTTCATTTCTAGCAGGCGCAGATTGTTGGGGGAGGGTGGGAAGGGCAGGGCTGGCTCTTGGTCAAGGTTTCACCAGGAAAAGGATGCACTTGGAGACCAAGGCCAGCTCCTGATGCAGTTCGTATCTTTGGACCCAGTGGTATGAAAAGGAGACAATTTGAAGTGATTTGGCGGGTGACGTTGCATGGTCACGGGGGCTTGAAGGGAGCAGTTATTTTTTCTTCTTTTGTTCAGGCAGCAGCTGTGGCTCCCAAATGCGTTGTCTGCTGGGGATTTAAAACTTGATGATTCACAAGTTTTGTGAGTTGGTGCTTTTCTAGCTGGACAGTGGTCTCGGCCGTGCATGTGGTTATAGCCTGAGGGTTGAGAATCAGACACAAATGAAGGCAGCATCCTCATGACCTCTGTTACTTCTTAGCCATTGTGTGGTTCCTTGTTGCCCCAGCAAGCAGGATGCCAGGGACGCGCCCTCCGGCCCCTGCCGTCACAGTTTGCCCTGCTCTTCCCCTTCCCTAGGCTGTCCCCCCGCCCCACATTCCCAGCTTGTACTGCCCGTCCCAATCACCACTTCCTCTTTGATGATTTTCTGCAACTGGATGATACTGCTCCCTCCTCCAAAATCCCTTTCATCTAGTGGTTTGCAAGCTTGGCTGCACATCAGAATCGTCTGAGAAGCTTTAAGAAATCCTAACATTCAGGCCACAGCCCAGACCAGTTAAGTCAGGATTGCAGGGGGTGGACCCAGGCATCAGGAACTTGTAGAGCTCTCCCGGTCCCTCCAATGTTCAGCCAGTACTGGTACCATAACACTTGTCTGATCACTGTAAACCGCATGAAGCTGAGGTACATCTGTCTGGCTTTCTGCCCCTGGTGCTGGGGCATCAAGGGTTCTTAGTGCATATTGACAGACTTGTGCTAAGTCTGCCTGCAGCCTGGTATAATTGCAGAAGAAGTCATGGTCTTTGGAACTATACGGTTCTGGGTTCAAAACTCCCCTCTGCCATGAATCAGCTGCGTGATCTTAGGCCAAGACTTAACATCCCTTTCTCCCAGGTCCACGCACGTAAGGCGGGAGTTGAAATGTGATGCTCCCAGGGTGATTGTGAGGATGAAATGAGATATTGTATCTGGAAAAGTGAGGCCCGTATCAAAAGGTCAACTAATATTTGTTTCCTTTTCTTCCTTTTGTCATTTTTCCTTTTTCCCTTTAGGCATGGTGCCAGGTACAACCAAGCTCTACCAAGCCATGACTGAATTCAGTTCAGTTCTGCTAAATCAGCATATCCTGAATGCTGGCCATCTGCAAGATAATGAGTGGACAGTGGGGTTTCAGGGAGGGGGACCTGGTGATTTTGGTTAACTGAAGGCTGCCTGTAGACCAGGCAAAAGATGGGTGAGTTTCACAGTACGACTGCATTGCTTAGGCCACATCCTGAAGTAGGGGGCATTTGAATCTGATCTCTTGTGTTTGGTCCTTGCTGAGGTGCTCCCCTCCCACTGACCAGTTCCCAGTGGGGAGGGGGCACAGAGGAGGATGCTGATCTGCAGAGAAGCTGCCTCCTGTGGTGCCAAGGCGCAGATGGCACAGTCCCCTCCTTTACCTCCGGGCTGGCTTGGTGGAGCTCCCCTCTCCTCTGCACTCATTGCTGAAACTAATCAGTCTGCCTATTGAGGTGATGCAACGAACCAAGATGTCTTTGAATTCATGTGCTGTCTGGACTCATCGTTAGTCATCTATGCCATCTTGACTGATCCCATTAATGATGTTGACACTGGCAATTACTAACTTGGATTATCAGCAGTATATTGTAAGCCTCTAACAAATGTTTGTGAAACTGAAGGGATGACAGGTTGATGGACAATATTTGGGAAGACTATGGAACCTTCCATAGGCAGGCGTCTTATTCCTTGCAACCTCCCCAAACCTAGCCTAACAGCTGCCCACGCTCAGTGATAAACACACCTGAAGGCTTCTTGGCTAATCTCACAAGTACTTCAAGAGCGTGCTTCAGGATCATCCTATGAACATCAGTTATCCTTGAACTGTGCTACGTATCTCCACACAGAGGGATAAGAGACTGGGGCAACACTATGAGTAAATCAGAAAACAGCACGGAAGGTGGTTTTTTTAGAACCAAATCCCTGAAGTGCTCCTTTCAAAAACATTTGAATTGATCAAATAATCTACCTGTTTCATTTATTTATTTTATTTTATTTTTTTAACATCTTTATTGGAGTATAATTGCTTTACAATGGTGTGTTAGTTTCTGCTTTATAACAAAGTGAATCAGTTATACATATACATATGTTCCCATATCTCTTCCCTCTTGCATCTCCCTCCCTCCCACCCTCCCTATCCCACCCCTCTAGGTGGTCACAAAGCACCAAGCTGATCTCCCTGTGCTATGCGGTTGCTTCCCACTAGCTATTTATTTTACATTTGGTAGTGTATATATGTCCATGCCACTCTCTCACTTCGTCCCAGCTTACCCTTCCTCCTCCCCATATCCTCAAGTCCATTCTCTAGTAGATCTGTGTCTTTATTCCCATCTTGCCACTAGGTTCTTCATGACTTTTTTTTCCCCCTTAGATTCCATATATATGTGTTAGCATGGTGTATTTGTTTTTCTCTTTCTGACTTACTTCACTCTGTATGACAGACTCTAACTCCATCCACCTCACTACAAATACCTCCATTTCGTTTCTTTTTATGGCTGAGTAATATTCCATCGTATATATGTGCCACATCTTCTTTATCCATTCATCTGTCGATGGACACTTAGGTTGCTTCCATGTCCTGGCTATTGTAAATAGAGCTGCAATGAACATTGTGGTACATGACTCTTTTTGAATTATAGTCTTTGTCCTTCTGTTCCCATCTGGAAGGAGAGGGGAAGGGAAGAGGGAGGGGAGAGAGATCAGGTGAGGGAGGGCATATCTTGGCAGGCAGGCCATCAGAGTGGGCAGTTTGGAAGTCTCTGCTGTGAGCTGACACTGCGGTCACAAGCAGAACTTCTCCTCCTCAGAAACCTCAGTTCTGCTCTGAAGGCCTTTAACTGATTGAATGAGGCCCACGCAGATTAGCTAGCCTAGTCTCCTTTAAAGTCAACTAATGATGGATGTTAATCACATCTACAAAATATGCATTCATAGGAACACCTAGATTAGTGTTTGAATGACTGGGGATTATATCATAGCCGAGTTGACAAGCGAAACTATCACGGCTGAGGAGAGGTAGGGTCGTACACGACCTCTAGAACAGTAACGGTAGATATCGATGCTTCTCTGATCTAGTTCCCTGTCCCCGGAATGCCAGAGCTTCTTGAATTCTCCGTGAGGGCTCATCCAGGCTCTTTTCCCGGGTGCACACTCCGTCTATCCACTGAATGTAGCACTTAGCCTCTGTCCGATTCTCTCTTTCTTCTTATTGTCAGTGGTTCTCCCCAGGGACTGAGTGAGAATCATCTGTGGTGCCTTCTGAGGAAAAATATGCTTGTCCCCTTGGAGATTCTGACACGGTCCCTTTGTGGGGAGGGCATATCAGAATCTCTTTGCAGGAGTTAGAGAGAGGTGATGAAGGTCATGTGGCATTTGAGAAACTCTTCAGTGAAGCTGTGATGCACATCTCGTCCCTCCAAACACTCACCTCCAGCCTGGACGTTTTCCTTAAACTTCAGATCCTTGTAAACCTCTGGATAGCTCCATGAAGCTCTACATGGGAACCTCAGGCTCAGCATGTCCAGAGCTGAATCCACTGGCTTTTCCTTGTTCCTCCTCCTAATACCCTCAGTGAATGGAGCCATCAACCTATTGTCACCTAAGCCTTAAACTTGGGATTGTTCTGGGCTCCTCCAGCTTCCTCATCTTCCATATCCAATCAGTTACCAACTTTGTAGATTCTCACTCTGAAACCTGTCTAGAAGGTGCCCCCTCTCCATCCTCCTTGATTCCACCTGAGTTAAGTCTCTTATCATCTCTCTCCTGGGCTAGTAAAATAGCATCCTAACTGGGTTGTTGCACCAACTCCCAGTCTTACTTGCACTCCGTCTCCTCACAATACATGTAATTTTCTTCCCTGTTTAAAATATTTCAATAGCTCCCCATTCTCAAAGGATCATGGCCCAGACTGCTTCATTTGATCTACATCTACAGAATTATCTCTTATTCTTCCATTTTCTCACACTCAAACACATAAACAGCCCCATGTGGAATAATTTACAGTTTCTCTAATGCGCCAGGCTGCTTCATACCCCTTTGTCCCTGCCCAGGCTGTTCCCTTTGATTGGAATGCCTTTGCCATATTCTAATGATCCACCGTACCTCCTGCCCCACGGGCCAGCAGCACCCATCATGTCCGCTTGGTCAAATCCTCTCATCTTTCAAGACTTCACTCAAATGTAAGTTCCTCCTCGAAGCCTTTCTTGACCATATCTTCACCCCCCACTCCCATCTTGAAGCCAGAGCCACTCTAAGAACCGATCATACATGAAAATGGTATCATTGTAAAAATTAAAAGTAATGTGGATAAACCAAAAGGCTCTCTTGATTCAGTCCTCCTATTCACACTCCTCTTTTTGTTATCAGTCTGCTGTGGATCATTCCAGACTGTTTTTTCACTAACAATTTATCTTGAAAATATTTCCATGTTGAGTGCATATGTATGGGTCCATCTCTACATAGAGTATAACTGCTGCAGAGTATGGGTATAATACAGTTTAGTTAACTCTTCTCCTACTTTTTTTTTAACCTTTTAAAAGGAGTTTTATTGATGCTATGCAGGCATTAACATTTCTCAAAAAATTTCAAATAGAAAGAATTAAATTGCTTTGCTTAGCAATCTTTTTTCCACTAATTTATCTTTTTTTTGAATTTTTGAATTTTATTTTATTTTTTTATACAGCAGGTTCTTATTAGTCATCAACTTTATACACATCATTGTATACATGTCAATCCCAATCTCCCAATTCACCACACCACCACCACACCCCCGCCCCCCACTGCTTTCCCCCCTTGGTGTCCATACGTTTTTTCTCTACATCTGTGTCTCTATTTCTGCCCTGCAAACCGGTTCATCTGTACCATTTTTCTAGGTTCCACATATATGCAATAATATACGATATTTGTTTTTCTCTTTATGACTTATTTCACTCTGTATGACAGTCTCTAGGTCCATCCACGTCTCTACAAATGACCCAATTTCGTTCCTTTTTATGACTGAGTAATATTCCATTGTATATATGTACCACATCTTCTTTATCCATTCATCTGTCGATGGGCATTTAGGTTGCTTCCATGGCCTGGCTGTTGTAAATAGTGCTGCAATGAACATTGGGGTGCATGTGTCTTTTTGAATTATGGTTTTCTCTGGGTATATGCCCAGTAGCGAGATTGCTGGATCATATGGTAATTCTTAGTTTTTTAAGGAACCTCCATACTGTTCTCCATAGTGGCTGTATCAATTTACATTCCCACCAATAGCGCAAGAGGGTTCCCTTTTCTCCACACCCTCTCCAGCATTTGTTGTTTGTCGATTTTCTGATGATGCCCATTCTAACTGGTGTGAGGTGATACCTCACTGTAGTTTTGATTTGCATTTCTCTAATAGTTAGTGATGTTGAGCAGCTTTTCATGTGCTTCTTGGCCATCTGTATGTCTTCTTTGGAGAAATGTCTATTTAGGTCTTCTGCCCATTTTTGGATTGGGTTGTTGTTTTCTTAATATTGAGCTGCATGAGCTGTTTATATATTTTGGAGATTAATCCTTTGTCCAACTTTTCTGCTATTGATGGACATTTTCTCCCCCAGTATTTTGCAATAACAGTGTCACAATGAATATCATTTTGTACACTTCCTTATGCATAAATGCCAAGTATTTCTTTTCTACAGGGATGCCTAAAAGTAGAAGTCTGGATAGAAGGTATACATATTTGATTCTACATTTCTTGACATATTTTTTTATTTGGTAGTTTTTTTCTTTCTTTTCTCATGCATCAGTAAAAGTTCTTTGTATATTTTGAAGAATGATCCTTAGTCACACAAACAAAAAGTATATATATATATATATATATATATATATATATATATTTCTCCACTTCATTTAAAAAATTTTGCTTATTGTGTCTTTAATTATAAGAAATTTTGTATTTTTATGTAGTCAAATGTATCATTCTTTGTTTCTGGTTTTTATCTTTCTCAGGAAGACCATCCATATGCCAAAGTTATTTACATATTCTATTTTATATTTTTTGTTATTCTGTAGCTTTATTTTTTACATTTAGCTGTTAAAGTTACTTGGAATTTAATTTTATGATGTTTGAGGGTATTACCTAATTTCCTTTCTTTTTCCAAATTGAAAGTCCACTGGTCCATACTGTTTATTGAATAATAGTCTATTCATCCATGCCCCCAAGTTGAAATGACATTTTTTATGTATTAAGTTTCTAAATATATTCATGAGTCCATTTCTGTCCTTTGTAGTAGATTTTCTTGATTGCTTTGCTTATTTCCAGGCCAATACTACACTGTTTTGGTTACTATAGCTTTATCGTATATTTTGATACCTTATAAGGAGTCATTATTTTTTAGCTGTCTGTCTCTACTAGATATGGGCTGGATGGGACTGAGTCACATGTCTTTGAATTTTAAAGATCTTTTACATAGTTTGCATCCATGTGTGTTGAATGATGCAAATGAATAAACCAGAAGCTATTGGTGTTATTGATGCTGTACTTTGTATTCTCAAGGTCTCAAAGATTGCAGTGTAAAATAGTTTTTCCAGTCCTTACTTCCTATTGCAACTCAGTACCTTAATGTGTTGCTTCATAGGAATCTTCTTCTTATTATTATTTTGAATAAATAGTGCATTTACAGTGTACAAAACCCAAAAGCTGCAAAAGTGAGAAATCTCTCTTTAATTCTTAAGAGGCAATCATACTACCAATTTCTTCTTCAACATCCAGAATGACAGCACACCATCTGTTCTGCACCTTGCTCTTTTTGTTTAACAATATATCTTGGAGATCATTCCACATCAGTACTTACGGTGCTGTTTCATGAGATGGCTGTGCCATGTTTTATTTAACCAGGATGGCAATTCAGTTGCTTTAATAAATATTCTTTATATGTATAAAATTCTCAAATATCTGGAATAAAAATTTTGCTTATGAAACTGGTGGGTCAAAGGGTATTTGAATTTTCAGCTTCGATTTTTATCATTAAGTTGTCCTCCAAGAAGTTTCCAGAAACTTCATGAATGAAGACCGTGATGGCATTTGCCACCAGGCTTCAACTTGCTCAGACGTGTGCTGAGTACCAGGGAGAACACTACAGAGACGTTAGCTGGGACCCTGACAGTGAAAGGAACTCGTGTGTGTGTGTGTGTGTGTGTGTGTGTGTGTGTGTGTATGTGAGTGTGATGTATACACGGTAAGAAGTTCAAGGAAGAACCTTAAGTGAATTAATTAGGGTCCTGTTTAAAGCTCTAATAATGAATGCAAGCATTAATGGTTTGAATAAAGCTCCTTTGCCTTTATTATTCATTAGAAACTGGCAGTAAATAATAGGTTTGAATTCCACCATCCTGATGCTGCTAATGAAAGCACAGAGCATTTCTTAAGATCATAAATTATTATCCTTCACAACAGGAGCAGAAAGGGAATTTGGTTTTATGAATTGCTAATGGGACACTAGCTAGCCTCTGTTCTGGTCTTGGTCTGATTCAGAGGGAAAGAGGCTGGTTATCACATCTTGAAGCTGGAACCCTGTCCAATTGGGCGGGACACACATTTCCTCAAACTCACAATATCATACCTACCTGGAGTCAGCTGGGATAAGTGGTCCAGCCCAGATTAAACAGCCCTCATTCTCCTTGTGGGTAATGGTTCATGATGTTCAGATGGAAAGAGATTTTTTTCCAAGCAGGAAGAGGGCTTTGCCTGTGGGCCAGGAGGCTATTTCGTTGTCTGCCCTCTTAGCCAGTTGGTACTGGGTGTAGACAGTGTATCGTCCCCTCTCTACCTCACCTCATTTCCATCCAGTGTGTCATATTTCTCTCCCTTCTCTCCACTCCTTCCCTCACTAACGTTTGTCTGTTTTGGGGGGATCTTCTCTTTCCCTGATGTGTCTTCCTCCACGCAGAGGAAAAGAAACAAAACACCGAGTTCTCATCCCTCCCTTTCACATGATAAAGGCAGAAATAAGATGAATCCTTCTCTCCCACCTTTCCTTCATCCTTTCTCCTCTAGCACCTCCTGCCCTGTTTTGCAAGTTTCTGGTCCCCTGCAGTGTGAAAGGAGGAGGTGCTCCCCTCTGCCTGACTCCGCTTTCCCTTCTCACATCCTCCCAGCCCGCTGTGCTCTCTCCACGCGTCACTGACTAGGCCAGCAGCCCCCATGGCTCTTCCTGGCCCAGAGGACCCCTGCATCTCCCTTACATCACCTTTCAGTCCCCCTTCACCTGGCACTTCGAGAGCAAGGGCTTAGCACTGCCAATTGGCGTGGACAGTAGAAGATGGCTTTAAATACATAAATAAAACAATCGTGCTTTTTAACAAAATTTTATTAGGATGAAGTCAAATTAGAAAACTTCCTGCTTTGCCATTTGCCATATTTACCCGGAATGACCATGTTATACTTAGCTGAGTAGAAAACAATTTGTGCCCTTGGATTCTACTGTTTGGAAAGCAAGAGAATCTGCGTAGTGGCGTGCCCAGCACCACCATGGTTCACGTCTAAAGCCAAATAACTGGTCAGCAAAGCCTATGTTACTTCCGAGCTTTGGGTCCCAGGAAGATGCCATTCCTAACCTGTGACTGGGGTCTGCTTTCTTGGAGTCTGATGTTAACATTTGTATTTCAAGAGAAGCTGTGTTTGAGGTATCTTAATGGCTTAAAAGTTGTGCAGCTAAATTAAAAGCTATTGCGTTGGTCTCCCCGCCATGGGCCGTGAGCCATGCCTTGTAAAAATGCTCCTGATGCTGCGTCCTTGTCTCCTCCGCGCGGTCTCTGCGCACCCTCCGCCCTGCTCCTCTCGCTCCTGCCCCTGCGCTGCTGCTGAGCTGTGAGAGTTGGAAATGGAGGACAGGTCAGGGTTCCTGTCCCGACTCCTGCTGTGTGGAGAGGAACCTGTGCTAAGGAATCTCATCACTCAGCAGACAGAGGGACCTGCCACAGAGCCAGGAAGTGACTCAGTTGCAAACAAGGACATGGTACGGAGGAGAGGACCCCGCTGTCCCTGGAAGGGGTCCTACCAAGGTGAAAAGTGGCACTGCATTTAGTGCAGAGCGCAACAAAGCTGTCACCAATGGCTTCAAGCAAGGGGAGGAGCAACTTGAAGAGGATGCGGAGGAGAACAGCGGGTCCCCAGGCGCCGTGGGTTCTGTGAGGCCGTCAACAGTGGTATCAAGCAAGCACTTATCTGGGCAAATATCCCCGGATCATTAGGAGCGAGTGGGAGCCTAGGTTCTAAACATATAAAACGTCTCACTTCCTGAAGAACTGGGCATTCCCTCCAGCTTAGGAGCCGCACATTTAAGCTCAGAAACTCTTTTTCTGATGTTTAAACTCTCCTTAATGAAGGGAAGAGAATCCCAAATCTGAGTGAAGGGCCCAGAGAGCTGCACACAGAAAAGAAACACCTTGCAGACACAGCACATCTGTTTCATCCTCCCAGCAGCTAGACTCCTCCCTCCCTCCCCCTGCACCCTTCCCACCCCACTCGATTCACTAATAAAAATGGCGCTGTCAAAAACTTAAATGCAGTTGCGTAACATAGAGGGATGATAATAAATTCTCATTTCTGCAGGCACCAGAGGATACACGTGATAAGGTTTTGAATCTCTCCAATTTATGCCCTTCAGACATTTTCCAGCCTCTCCCCCATGCAGCCGCGTCGGCTTGGCTTGATCGTCAGTGATCCCTGCATTACCTGTGATTACCTCGGCGTTGTTCACGCCCATTAATTCAGCTGGGATTCACCCGGAGTTTGCTCAAGCTTGAGTTCATAGCCTCCTAGGCCAAGGTCCCCCTCATAAATGCTTTCCTTGCTTGGAGTCTGGGGTGAAGCTTTCTGGTCCAGACCTGGCCTTGCAGGAGGGCTGCAGGGTGAGGTGGTTTGTTCCTGGTAATTCATAGCCAGTTCATCCTGGTTTACAATACATTCTACATCATCCTCTTTAACCTGTTCCTGGTTTTGGAAAGAAAGAGAGGTCACTTCCTGATAAAAGCAGAAAACAATAGCAGTCCTACAGTGTTAGAAACTAGGATGTTTGCTTTCCTTTTTTAACTGCCCTGTCTTGTCTTGGCTGAAGTGGCTGGTATGGCAGATGTCACGTTTTCCCTCTCTATGGGTAAGAGAACATGTGCTAATTGAGCACCTCTGTGGATAAGGAAGTTAAAATAAAATGCAGTGGATTTTTTGAATGGATACCTAATCTGGGTGAGAGGAGTTAGGAGTTTGCAGAATCCTGTGACCTCAGAGTACGGAACGATTCTCAATGTAGGTTTTGTAACGCCTATCACAAAATTCTTAAAATGCAATGTCTGTTATATTTTCTTTGAAGAGTATATCCTCACAGCATGTTTCTTGGGATGAGTGTCACAGGGCTAAAAAGGGTTGGAAGTTACCATAGCAGATAATGGTAGAAATGAACTAGATCCGGCCACTAAAGTTTTCCTCAGACAGAGATTCCCTTAAAGAAAGGAATTAAAATCTCAACTCTTCTTCCATTGGTTTTTGGAAGACCACACGAAATTACCTGTAGAATGAACCCTGGCTAGGTGACCTCAGCTCAGTGGTTTCCAACTTTGGCATGTCTCGGAATCACTCGTTGAAGCACAGATGCTGGGCCCCTGAGACCAGAGTTGTGATGTAGGGCCTGAGAATTTGCAGTTCTAACAAGTTTCCAAGTGATTCTGAGGCCGCCGGTCTGAGGACACACTTGGAGAACCACTGGCTCAGGCTGCGGTGTCCTGAGCACGTCTGAGATCTGAGACGCCTTTTTCTCTGTTTAGACAAGGGGTCGGCCAGCTGGACAACCTCCAAGGGTGCCACAGACTCCAAGATTCTGCTCCTCGCCAAGCCCTGACACTCTGATTTACTGATAAGGATTCTCATTGCTTCTCAGCATTTTTGATTCCACCCCCTTGAGCTATAAAGCCCAGGCCTAGTATTCTAAATCTCAAAACACAGCACTTTGTGAGGGCATATTCCTTCTTTTATATTTTCTAAATTCATTTTATGGTTACAAATAGTGGTCACAATAAAAAAAAATTGCATTTTTTTTAAAAAAAGAAGAACGAGCCCACATCAGCAACAACTGAAAAGAGAAGAGAGATGATTCTTGGTGCCGTGAATTTTAAAAATGCTTCCTCCTCAAGCTGGGAAGAAATAGCTCCGAGGTTCCCCGGGCTCATCAATAGTCACCATGCCTGTCCCTCTCGGGATATTTACTCACCCCGTAGGCCTGAGGACTGGTGAGCAGTCTGGAAATTGGGTCACACCATTCAGGTAATGTTGTGGTCAGCGGAGGACCAGAGTGGGTTAAAATTGGTTTCAGATATCTGCGAGGGCTGTTAGGGAATACTTGCCAAGAGGAAGCCAGGATTTAGTTTCTTACACAGCACAAACCTTTGCATGCCGCGAAAGAGACGGTTATTTTTACGTTTAAATCGCCTACTCCCTCATTTAGGAGGTAATTTGGCCCGCAAAAATGGCTAGTTATAGTCTTTGCTCCACACACGTTCCCAGCCCTCCTCGTAGTCTTTAATCATGGAGAAATGGCGCCTCGACCTGAATGACTTTAATAGCAGCATACGAGACTGTGTTTTCCTAAAACCGCACGCACATCTTAAACCAGAGGTAATTGTCACAAAGAAGCAAGAGGTATTTCATAAAACGTTCACTCATTCTAGGACTGGGTAGTGAACAGAGATTGTTTACCAAAATACTTTATTTTCACTAGTCAACACAGTCACTTTATACTTCATACATCAATGCATCTCCATACGAAATAATGTAAATAAGCTGGAGCCAGGTTTATTCTACTGTCTAGCACCTGCCTTTCTCCTCTCTTCATCCCAAAGTGCTCTAACAAGTGAAAAGAAAAACCTGTTCATCTAAAGCCGTTATGTTTCCCTCCAATCTATCTGTAATGAAATCCCTAGAGGCTGCCTCAGGTTGCCTTATTTATTTATTATTTTCCTCCAAGAAAAGTAGTGAAATTATTTCACCATTCTATCAGAAACAGCTTTTAAGCTTTGTATTATTTCCTCTTCTGGAGAATAGCTCACCTCATCGACTTTCTGAAATGCTCTAATAAATAGGGAAAGGGAAAACAAAATGGAAAGCAGGTACCATCGGCTCGTGAGGATGTACCGTCACCCCCAGGCACTCAAGACAAGAGGTCATCCAGGCAATGGCTCGTCTGGAGCCCACCCACCGCTGGACGACACCATTCTGTCATGCCCTGGATACTCTGAGCGTGTGGGACAGAGGGAGGATGCAGCCCACATGGGCCAGGAATCTGGTTGCCTCTGGCTTCAGATCACTCACCACCACAGTGGGGACAGAGCAGGCGAGGCTCATGAACACAGCCTAGTTATGATGCAAGGAGAGCGACTGAAAAGATGCTTGAGAGGGTCTGTAATTGCAACTGCGAATAGAAAACTTGACGACTCTTTTCAGATGAGCAGCTGTTGTGCTCAGTTAAGGACCGGGAAGATATTAAAGTTCAGAGCCTGGCATTCTTTGCAACATCTTGTAAGTCTATCTACAACTCTGGGAAGCCCTTGATGATTTGCCATTAATTTTTATTACAGAGTGTTACTACCTTCATTTTATGGATGAAGGAATTGAAGCCTAGAGATATGATGATTTTAAATAATCCGGAGGCTCCCTTTGCTATTCGAATCCACCACCGTCACCCCCTAGTGAAAGGTAATTTATCAGAGCAGAATCGTGCATGTGACCAGCTGGTTCTCTAGAGAGAAAAGCTTGCAGACAGCACCCCTGCTGGTGAGCTGCGGACCCTCTCAGGCAGGGGGCATATGGTCTTACTAGGTTTTATGGTGTGCATAGGTCAGAGAAGATTTTTTTTTGTTTTTTTAGGGAGGTGAGGTGGATGAGATATATATATTATACAACTGGAGTATAAATCAAAGAAAATCCAGCCAATTTTATTTCCAGATGGAAAAGTGACAGCAAGTAAGCAACATTTTTAGCGATGTTGTGTAAATAAAAATGAGGTCTGTTGTTCAAGAGAGGCCTGGGCAACTTCCATTGTTTGAGATTCTCAATATAATGAAAAATCAAAATGCCAAAATCATGTTACAAAACGAAAACACAAATTTAAACTTGCACAAGGCACATTTTCTTCTTTTCATCCTGATGAGGTATCTCTTCAACTTTATGTGTCTTGTTATTGGAGCTAACACTTATGACTTACTTTGTAGCTTTTTGTGACCGTGAGGCCTGGACCAAATGGGCTACCGTCTAGCCCCTCTGGACAAGCTCTTGGATTTTCGACTCAGAAGACTTGGGCACAACTGCCATCTCTGCCCCTTCACCGACTCTATGACCTGTGGTCTAGTGATTGACCCCTGTGAGCCTCAAGCATTGCCATGGCTATTAACTGAAATAACATGGAAAAGAGGTGTTACGCTTTCACATGCCATTCAAATGCTATTTTATTTAAAAACATTATTTTCTAAGCAATACTTTCTGGAGAGAGTGGTGTGTCAATTATTGTTCAAATAACAGAGGGGAAATGATATGAGGGTAGAGATGAGAGAGTGGCACTCCTGGCATTTGCTGCGGCATTGAGAGTCACAGGCTAGTTAGTGGTTGGAATATTTGAGCTGCTCCTACACCAAAAATAGCTATTTGGGTTAAACATTGTTGTATGGGGGGCTGGCGTCAGGTAGTAGGTGAGAGGCGGGAGAATTTGCTGACATAAGACTCTTCTAGGAAACTCATGATGCCATTCTGGCTGTGCTGGCATCTCAGTAGCGGCAAGTCAAAGGAAGGACACATACACCGCGTGGCAAAAGTGAACGGAACGTGTAAGCACCATCCGCAGACACGGCAGATGTGGACCAGAGTCTACGTTCTCCAACGTCTTGGTTTGCCCAGTGCTTGCCATATATAATGTGCTCAGTGGATGTTCGTCGAATTTATAGTTTAGGAAAATATTCAGGGGTATTATGAGCGATGGAGGTGGATTCTGGGTGACTGTGTCAAGGGAAGAATGAAGGGAGCAGATGACAGCCAACAAATGAGGATTTCCTGAGGATAAAAGCCTAAGGAAGGTCAAGTCAGAGATGGATCTCTTGGGCCTAGGTTATCAGAGAAAGGGGACCATGTGGTAATGGCATAAAATAAAGTGGTTAGAAAACAACTTTGTGCTTCACTCATTCAATCATTCATTTGTTCCTTCATATACTCACATGTTTTTATATTATGTGCTAAACTACTGAAGTATCCACACAAGGAAATTAACAATTACATTATAGAATGGAAAGCTCCCTTGTCTCTAGATGGTGGTCTCCTTGAGGGCAGGGCTGTCCAGTTCAGCTGGATACAATGCTTGGCACATATTAGATGTTCAAGAAATAGTTGTTGAATTAATGTTGAAAACAGGCTCAAAGAGAGTAAAAGAATTGCTCAGTGGAACAGAGCCAGCTAGTTATTGGCAGAGCTGGGCCCGAGACCCCAGACATTTCCACCACATTGGGCACCTTCCCGCTAGTATAGAGACACTGAGTAACAAGTCTCATCTAATTGGATAACTTATTTGGAATTGGGGACTCAATGACTTTCTGCGTTCTTCATCGCTGAGCAGTATCTGGGAAGTGGCTGGATCTCCAGGATTACCTGAATTATTAAAAAGTAAGAAAACTCTTTTGATCTACAGGAAACCCCAACTGCCAATTTTGCAAAATGTGTTATTTTTCTTATCAGGTTCTAGTATATGTTCGGAGAGAGAGAGATTCCCCATTGGGTATTTCTGGTACAGCTAGTTTTGCTTTTCTAATAAGCTCGAAATGCATCGAGATGAAATGTTAAGCTCTGGGGGGAAAAAAAACAATGACTTTTCTCATCTTTAAAGGGCATAAGTTTGGGAAGAGCAGTCTGGTTCAGGAGATGTAAGTAAAAGCTGGAACTCTACCCGGAATTTAACATGTGTGAAATAGGAAAGACAATTAACTCAGGCCAAAGGAGAAAATGCATCTGCTATCAGCAGGTCCAGAGCTAAATTTATTGCTTAACTGAACCAACATCCAAAATAGTGGTGACATTGATTTCTCTCTTTTGTTAGTTTCTGTTTTGATTATTCTAAGTCCTCATGTTTTGTCCTTTGTAAGTTGCCAAAACCAATGGGTGCACAGCTTGCACTTATAAGAGGCCTATGCCTCTTATAACACGGTCCTACATAGATTGCTCAGATGCAGAAACCCCAAGCAAAGATCCAGCTCCACAAAGAACATCTGCCCCTTTGAAGGGAGTAAGCCCCATTGCCCTGTACTATGGATTGAATGTTTGTGTTCTCCCAAAATTCACATGTTGAAGCCCTGACCCCCACTGTGATGGTATTTGGAAATGGCGCCTTTGGGAGGTAAGTAGGGTTAAATGAGATCATGAGGGTGGGGCCTTCCTGAGGGGATTAGTGTCCTTCTAAGAAGAGAATCCAGAGAGTTTGCTCTCTCTCTCTCCACATGTCCACAAAGGGGTCGTGTGAACACACAGTGAGGTGGTGCCTGTTTGCAAGCCTGGAAGAGAGTTCTCACCAGAACCTGACCATGCTGGCATCCTGAGCTCAGACTTCCAGTCCCCAGAACTGTGATAAAATAAGTTTCTGTTGTTTAAGCCAGCATTTTATGGTATTTTGTTATGGCAGCCTGAGAAGACTAACATGCCCCTGTTTCTGGACTTCTTGAAAAGTCTTTGATTTTAGAACCCTGAAGAGCTATGTTCTATCTTGGCTTTCTCTAAACATGCCTCATCGTGAAGACTGTCTTGGCATTTGTTAAAAATTCAGATGTCCAAGTCTTGCCCTGGAGATTTTGATTTGGCAGGTCTGGGAAGTGGCCTGGGACTCTGTATTTTCAATGGTCAAGGCGACTGATGATCAGGCAAGTATGGAACACAGTGGTCTCTCTCCAGAGTATTGCCCTCCATATGAGATTTAGAGCTTAAATAGGAAGAAAAAGAACATGGCCTCTTATGTCCATAAAGCCATCATTTTTAGGGTGAGGATAGGTATAAGATAAGCCCATTTTGCCCAGAACCCAGACCTGACTAATGCCAATTGTTTCAATTTGTCCCTGGGGGATGGGTCAGCAACTTGGCTCAACAAGATACAGTCTTGATGATGTTACACCTGAGAGTGGAGTAATGAAGCATCGCATCTTGTAGGAAGACTTTGTAGGAAGTCTTTGTAGGCTTGTGTAGGAAGACTTTGTAGGCTTGTGTAGGAAGACTTTGTGCCTATTGGGAGCATATGCATGTGTTTGTATGTATAAGCTTGATAAATGGTCTTGTTATCAGGAAAAAATTCTTGTTAATTCAGAGGTGTGTAGAGAAGGAAAGCACATTTATCTTTTTAGGAATACACCCTGCATCTTTTTATTTATAAGACATTTCTCTATACCTTATTTTCTCTTTACAACTGTAGGTGGGTATTATAGTCCCATTTTATAGATCAAGAAATGTGTAATCAGATGGCTTTTCGATTCTCTTCTAAACTATCTTTACCTCCCTTTCCAGAGTGCATTTAACTTCCAGGGCTGACTTGCTACCAGAGATGGTCAGGGATCAATGGCAGGTGGGTGGGGAAGGGTAAGTGCATCCCAGAGTGGGAGCCGACCTTGCCCTCCAAGCCCATATGTTACTGCAAGAAACCAGGTCCCATTTGCTATGGATTTGCTGAGTCCCCATGCTGGTATTTACTCAACATCCATAAACAGAACAAGTAGAGGATACCCCCAAATTGTACACACCCCATCATTCTTTGATTCCAATATACAAATCACACACTTTATGCTTTATTTCACAGGAAATGTGGGCTAACAAATTGAATTGAGTGTGTTCTCCCTCTTCCTTAGGATATGTTGGATTCTGTAATTGGACACACTGTCTTGCCATCTTGCTTAAGTATGTGATGAAAAATTTTGCTGAGCTGTATTTGGGGTTCAGGTTGGAGGAAGGCTTTAAGAGTCCAACCAAAAGCCCTCTTCTTTAAGCTCTTTCATCACTCTGTTCTCTCTAGCTTGAGGGAGGACTTCCCATTCTGCACTGGCACACGCAGAGAACGTAGAGGTGTGGTCCTGTCTTTGCAGCAGCCACTCTATTTCAAGAACAAGCTATCAAGAATATACAATGGAATATTACTCAGCCATAAAAATGAACGAAATTGTGTCATTTGTAGTGATGTGGAAGAATCTAGAGTCTGTCATACAGAGTGAAGTAAGTCAGAAAGAGAAAAACAAATATCGTATATTAATGCATATATAGGGAATCTAGAAAAATGGTACTGATGAACATATTTGCAGGCCAGAAAAGAGACACAGATGTAGAGAATGGACTTGTGGACACAGGGGGGAAGGGGAGGGTGGGACGAAGTGAGAGAGTAGCACTGATGTATATACACTACCATGTGTAAAATAGATAGCTGGTGGGAAGCTGCTGTATAGCACAGGGAGCTCAGCTTGGTGCTCTGTGATGACCTAGAGGGGTGGGATGGGGGAGTGGCAGGGAGGCTCAAGAGGGAGGGGATATATATATACATAATAGCTGATTCACTTCGTTCTACAGCAGAAACTAATACAATATGGTAAAGCAATTATACTCCAATTAAAAAAAATAAGAAAAAATAAATAAAAACAAGGAAAAGGCAGAAACCCGCAATTCACATACAAGGGTGAACATGTGTTCCTTTGGTTGACAATCCTAACCTTTACGATTTTAAAGGAAATTGCCCTAGACAACTGCTAGGGCAGAAATGAAGCCCGAATAAACACCCTGAGTGGTAAGCAGAACTGCCTGGAATAAGATAGCAAGGAGTGACCGCAAGCCCCTTCAGCCTGGTCTCTGAGCTCTGCTACTCACATGTCTGTTTGGAGAATGGCTCTCCCTTCAAGGCCAGGCTGGTGTGTCCCTTCCTCCCAATAGCCATCTCAGATCTGCCACGCTGAACTGCTTCAGCTCCATGGCGGATCCGGAGCAACATGTATAATACATACCTGCCTGACTGCATTTATCACATTGTCTTAAAGCTGATTGTTTACATCTCCATCTTCCTCTTTAGACTCTAAGCTCCTTGAGGGAGCTTATAAAATAAAATCTTTTTGTTGTAAAATGAAAAAGTGATACATCAAACATCACAAATCTAATGTGTTTCTTAATGGATCATTATAAGGCATGGAAACCTTCCAGTTTCCAGGAAATGGAACTATGTCGCCTACCCTTGAAACCCTTTTCAGGTGTCTCATCCTAATCAAAACTTCTTCCTCTCTCCAAAAGTAACTACTATCCTGATTTTTATACAAGTCACTTCCTTGAGTTTTTATTACAGTTTTGTCACTTAAATGTGCATTCTGGCACACTACAGTTTGGTCTTGCCTATTTTAAAAAATGTGTTATGTCTTTTAATCTATAGATTCCTCTTCCACCCTTTTCTTTATAATTTATTTGCTGAGGAACCTGGGCCATTGGACCTGTGGAGTTTCCCATGGTCTGAATTGCTGATTGCAAACTCATGTGCAGCCCAGCATGTTCCTCTGCCCTTCGTATCTCCTGCAAATTGCCAGCTGGATCCAGAGACTGGATGAGATTCAGGTTTTATTCTACCCCTTCTGCAAGACTAAAGAAGGCACATCATATCTGGTTGTCTCTCTTCGTGTGATTTTAGCAGACACTGATGTGTAATAACTATATCTATTTGCTCACTGGAGTATGCAAACAGTGAAATTCTAATTTTATCTTTTTATTATTTTATTAGGTAGAATACTTTTATAAAGAGACACTTTTCATTTGTCCTATTGGGATATTCAGTGGAATAGTCAATACAGGAAAGGCAAGATAAATGTTTGATATATTCCCTCTATTTACTAGTTTTCCAGATAATGATTGGTTATGACCCTCTGAAAATGACTGATTCTTTGTTTAAATATCACCATAAAGTAATGCATTTAAATGAATTTGATTGCAATTTTTATCACTGTTGAGGTTCAAACTGAAGCTCTTTGGTCAATGGGAATCTTCAGTTTGGCTTCTGAGTCCTACTGACATGATGCCAGTATCTTTGATAGCTTCCTTGTCATCTGCATGGCAAGTTGTAGGTTCATCTTATACATTTCCTGTTTCAGACCTCAAAGAAGCTATTTCTCCAAACTTCTCTGGGTTTTTTTCTTCAGTGAGAAAGGGTATTTTAACAGCACAACCTGGGCACCAAAGGTTGCAATATAAAATGGGGTGCTGGCAAATGTTTAACAACTGACTCTCTTAAAAAAAGGGCAGATTTGTAGCATTTCCCAATTTTCACGGTGTAAATACTCCCATTATGGCTGATTCCACTATACCAACATGGAGTCATTAAATGTGGAGTTGGGACAAAATGTGTACAATCTGTTCTTACCAGCTCTTGTAAACCAGCTTCACCACACCACTGATTATATATCTCATGAGTTCCTATGTATACTTCCAATTCAAGTTCAAGAACTTCTGATTCTCAAGGACATAGGGGATGATAGAATTAGATTACTCCACAATGACTCATTTGTATTATCCATAGTATTATACTTACAGTAGTCTCATAATCATAATATACTACCACTGTAATAATTACATCATATATTTAAAATTTTTGCTTATCCTTCCTCCATTCTAACTTCTCATTAAAAAAAGAAAATCTATAGTAGAATTATTCATAGTTGTACTATATTTACATTGTCAGAGTATATAACCATTACATTCTATACTCTCTCTCGACCCTCATGTAATCTTAGCACTACAGGTAACTGTATATTTAATGTTCACCTTCAGGCCTTATGTCAATGTCTTTCTAGTCATTTTGATTCTTTGAAGCTTGTTCTTTAGTAGATTCCTTAGGAAGCACTCATGGAAAGATTCTCTGAGTTCTTGACTATTGATAAGCGTTAGGGCCCTTTATATATTGAAACTCTGTTTTTCTGGAAATAAAATTGTGGGCTTATACTTTCTTTATTTGATTACTTAAATATGTTTCTATTTTCTTGTAACATAAGGAGTTGCTCCTGAAAAGTCTAATGAAAATATAATTTTCTTTCCCTTATAAATCACGTTTTTTTTCTCTAGATGTCCAAAGGACTTTTAAAAAAATTTCAATAATTTCACTAATTTTTTTCTGATGTTTGCTGTTCCTAGTTGATAGTCTCAGGTACATGGTGTACTCTTTCAGTGTGTTGTTCCCAATGTGTTAAATGTGTTGTATTTCAGGGAAGTTCTCTTGAGTTAGGACTTGTTCTGTTGCCTTGCTTTGCTCTTTTTTCAGGGATTCCTGTTTTCTAGATGTTCAATCTCCTGTGCCTATCTTCAATATTTGTCACTTTCTCTTGAATCTTTTTAATCTTTTTCTTCATTTATTTTTGACTTAAAAACTTCTCTTTCTTTTCACTTGCATTTTCTCTTAAGGTATTATCCATTGTGTTTATTTGCTTTTGTAGTCTTTCTAATTTACTATTCATTTCTGAAATAATTTTTTAAAAATTTTAAATTGTTTCCAGAGTTTTTTTCTAATTCTGATTTATTTTGTTCTTTCATAGCTCGTATCATTTTCTTAATGTCTTTTAACTTGTTTTAATATAGTATATTATAGTTTTGATCTATTTATGGGCACATCTTCTGGCATGCTTTCATTATTTGTAGAGATGTTATTCTGCTCCTCATCTTCTTTTTTGTTTTTTTTTCCTTATAATAAGTCTCTATGGGATTTGACTTCTTTTCTGTTGTTCGTTTTTATGTAAAATTAGTTTTCCTAAAGTTGTAGAATAAGGTAGGGTTCAGGAAAGCTGTTCTGACTTCACAGGGTTCCCTCTTCTGTTGTTTTTATATAGTGGTAAACATGGTGGCTTGCATTCTGAGATTTCCTGCCCTGTTTCCTGTGCCCACCGCACTCCCCCCCACCCCCCAGCTGATCTGGACCTTGTCTTTCCTTTATCGCTATTGTCTCTATGCAGCTCAGTTTTAACTCTACTCCAAGGCCATTTCTCCTGAGTGTAGGACCCTGACCTGGAAGGGAGACTTCTGGAAAAATGCCCGTGTGCTCATCACTTGTGTACAATTTTGAGAGATCTCAGGGTTCTCGACAGCTCCAGCCCATTCAGTCCTTCTTCCTGGGACCTTCCACTTACTCCTCTTAGAGAAAACTACATCCCCCACTCCCTGCCCCAACACCAGGTTTAGAGATGTTTATCAAATTGGTCCAACTATACTTTCCAGGAAATATTATTGGCCATTCAGTTCTCCTGATTTCAAGCCCCTCAGATGCTACGCTGTTGCTTCCTTTTTCCTCCTGAATGGACACTTGTACTATTGGTGGTTTGTTTCCCCTTACTTCTAATTTGGAGTTTGTGAGAAAACTTGCCCCTAGTTTTGCTGTACATGTGTCCATGGATTTTGGTTTTGTTACCTAATTGTTCTGCCTATATTTTTTTAAACTTAAAAATTTTTTACTTACTTTCTAAAATTGTTCTGCCTATTTTTATGTAGGGATTTGGAGAGATTGAGAGACTGCTGTTGATGCCACTGCCGTCTTCCCAGAATCCTCCAGGACTGTATTTTATTTGATCTTCTATCTTTGGTGATTAGTATCTATCACATTACTAATGAATGGGGATGTGGTCTAGTTAGATTTGTAAATTGTGCTCTGTCTGAATTGCCTAAGCTAACTGGGGACCGTCCATAATTCAACCAATGTGGCTTAGATTTATCAAAATGGACATTCTATGTCACAGTCAGGTAAGCTGATGGTACCTGGAACCATGATTCCTAACCTTCCCTGGCCTTGGATTGGCATCTCTGAAAGAATGCCTGTGTGCTCATCATTTGCGTAAAATTTCATGTGACATTTCAGAGAGTTCCCAGATGCCTTGAAATGCATCCATGTTCCCCTAGAGGTCCTGAGCTAGGAGACTCTGGCGATTAAGTATTAAGGACAAGGGCAGACTAAAGGCCGATAAAATGATGTGCTTGCTATCTTATTTGTACCGGGAGTTGGTTTTATCAGTGATATCTATAGGATCTACCTATCAAATGTTAATTCTGTTGGGCTTCTCGGTTCCAGATAGACAATCCAGGGACAGAGAAAGGGCAGTGGAGTTTGTTTAAAGGTTAAAGGAAAGAAGACAGTTGTAAGATACCAAAGCAGCCAGTGTAAGTAGGGCAAGTGTACAGGAGATAAACAGGGGGAAATATTGAAATCATGAGGCTGGAGGAAACCTGAGAGTTCATCTGAGCCACAGCCTTGGATCTCAATACAAAAGAAAGTCTAAACCTGGGGTTTCTCCAAGTGCGGTCACCTGCTCATCTGCGTCAGAATCATTGTTGCTTCTTAAAATGCAGATTTCCAGGCCCTTGACCCTGACCCCCTTAGGTGGGGGCCTAGCAATCTGCATATTAAGAACTCTCTGAAAACCACTGGTCTAAATGATGCAGAGCAGAATGGCATCCTGTCTCTTGAAGAACTCTGGATGTGGAGGTACAATATCTATGAGCTGCACGGTGCAACAATAACAATAATAATGATGACAATAGTATTACTTTCACTCTTAACCACCACTGCTTCTCCTCCTACTATTGTGGACTTAAAATTTTTCCCTTTGGGCACAGGATGGGATCACAGATTTCCAGGAATCTTTGCTGCCTATCAGACGCATTTCAATCCATTTGCACCACATGGGAGGTGACATTTGGCTCATTGTTTCAAGAGAAGACAGTTCTGGAGAAGAATGCTGCTGATACTCACATGGAGTGGGTCTTGGCTTTTCGTGGCCTTCTGGTTATTAGGCGAAGTGCTGCCAAAGACCCAGACCTCCTCTGTTAGCTCACGGTGATTTTGACAAGAGGCCTTTATGGGTCACCTCCCTTGTGGTGTTTTGGAGAACTGGGCTCTGAGAAGTAACTCTGCTCCAGCGTTCCAAGTCTTCACTCTTGTTTGGAGGGAAATTTTTATTTGATTTCTTCCCCCCAACACTGATTGCATCTGGTCTTGTGAGTATTGGAGCCTCAGCTGGCTACCCCAGGATTCACATTTAAGACGGAGGTGGCCAGCGCTGCCCAAGCCCTCTCGGGCTCATCCACGGGGCTGGGCCCTTCCAGAACAGAGTGCGTACCTGAGGGACATGCTTCCCCATGTGGGCATGGGCAGGGACCCCCTGGGGATGCAAAACTGTACTCATCTTCTACCTGTAGGGGGCCAGGAACAGTCACTTTTGCACTGACAACTTCAGCGTGGACTCCAGGGGTCAGGATACTCAGAGCACGAAGCTAAGGAGGAAATTACCTTCAATGTTTTCATGCGGAGGCAGATGGCAGACACCAAACACAGATGGCTGAGGTTCTGGCTCCATGACTGCTTCTCAATTTGAGCAAAAGTCTCCAACTCTTTGTGGCTCTATTTTCTCATTACTGAGGAGACTCATAATGCGATGTTAGATCCGGTTAGGTAAGTATTTAGAGATTGCAATTACCTCGTGTCTTTGTTTCCCAGGGCTGCGTTAACAAAGCACCACAAACTGGGTGGCTTAAAAATAACGGAAATGTGTTATCTCACAGTTCTGGAGACTGGGAGTCTGAGGTCAAGGTACTGGCTGGGTTAATTCCATCTGAGGGCTCTGAGGGCCAAGCTGTCCCATGCCTCTCTCCCAGCTCCTGGTTACGGCCAGAACTCCTTAGTATTCTTGGCTTGCAGGTGCATCACTGCATTGCTACCTTCATCTTCCCATGCTGTTCTCCCTGAGTTTTCACAGGACTGTCTTCTTATCAGCAAACCAGTGATATTGGATTAGGGACACACCCTATTCCATTATAACTTCATCTTAATTTAAGTAATTACATCCGCAACGAACCTATTTCCAAATAAGTTTACATTGTGAGGTACTGGGGCTTAGGACTTCAGTATGTCTTTTTATGGGAAAATAATTCAGCCAGTGATTTCCCGCTACTTCTGAATAATCCCAAGTCTTCTGTGTGTTTATCTATTTATTTTGGGGGGAGTAGTTAAAAAGGCAGACAGGCTGGGTTTGAATCACAGCTCTTATTATCTGTGAGTAAGCAAATTTCCTAAGCTCTTTGAGCCTCATTTTTGCCATCCATAGAATGGAAATAGCTTACAATAGTGACTTCATGGGGGGGATTAAGTGAGATGAAAATAGATACTTTTTTAAGCACAGGTCTGGGCACATAATAAGCACTCAGCAAACATTAGTTAACGTTATTATTATTATAATTTTCACTGTGTCCTTTGAGGAGTTGTATGTATTAGAAATATATTCCAAATATCCCCAAGTCAATTTACTCATGAAAACCCTTCCATGTGCCCCAAGGATTTCCTAATATTTCTTCTGCTGGCTGCTGGAGCCCAGAGGAAGGTACTGCAAAGTTTGTCTCAGGAGATTCTCTTCTGTTCTTGGAGCTGTGCCCCAGGTGATGGTGCCCAGGGAGGATCTGCTCACTGTTTCATGTCAGCAGGGTTTCAATGGAGCACTTACGTTCCGAGGCTCCTGACACAGGAACGACCTGTCTCCACGGGAGTGAGGCACTCACTCAGAAGGGGGGTGTTTTCATGTTGGGCATCGGGCTTTTAAGGTCGCCCTAGAGCAGCCCTTTCTCATCATTGTATTTGTTTCTCTGGGCTCTGGTTGTCCTTGAGGCCGATCCAGCTTTCCTGTACTCTGAAGACACCGTCTCTTCCTGGCCATTTAGTGAACTCCTTACTATTGAGAAAGACAAATCTCTGTTGCTCTGTCTCTCTCTCACACACACACACAAACACACACACACCCCAGCAAGGCTGACTGCTGTAACCCACTGAGTTAGTTACGCATATGGGAATCAGGGTATGTGACACTGGGTTATTTGGAGCTATGGAATGAAGCCCCATTCAGGAGACATTAGAAACTCTTTTTCCTTTGACTGAGAGGACACAGGAGGAGAGCCCTTTGTTGTTACAGGGTCACATGTCATAAATAATCGCATTCTGCTCTCCAGGCGCATTTTTCTCTCAGATGCAGTCACTTTCAAACTTGTTTTCACCTCTAACCCCTACCTGGAAATACATTTTATAATTGCTTCTCAGTACATGTCCTAACATCTGCCAAGTCATAAAACTAAAAATACTTCTGTGATGCACTTGGGTCTATTCCTATTCCTATTTTTATTCTTTGTCCTATTCTCCATCCTATCCTATCCTATCCTATCCTGTCCTATCCCATCCCATTCAGTCTGTCCTCTATATGTTTCTCCTGAGCATTGCTAGGATGCACCAATATCCAGGTCTCCTCGTCTTTCAGGTACATCAGCATCTTTGAAGAAGGTGCCTCGGCTTCCTTGAAGTAGGTGGGGCTATATCACTAATTCTGGCCAACGTGCTGTGGTCACGGTGACTAGCGTCACTTCTGCGCTGAGACATAGGAAGCCAGCAAACCTCCAGCTGACTCTTTCCCTGATACACTGATCCCAGGAGGCCTCAGGTTGAGTTGGTGGAGGCACAGATCAAAGCTGCCTGCATCACTGTGTTGCCTCATGGAGGTCTGTTGCCCTAGAGGGTCACCTGCATCCTTAGCGGCCTTGAAGTAAGAGAGAAATAAAAATGTTTGATGGGCCACTGAGATTTGGGAAGTGTTTGTTACCACAGGATAGTCTATCCTATTCTAATATGGTATTCTCGTGTATTTCTTTTCTTTCCTTTTTTTAAGAAATGCTGGTCCTGGGTTACTGAAACGATTCCATGACCCACTATGGGTAGCCTCCTACAGTTTGCAAATCTTTTTTTCAAAGCATCTGTCACATCGATAGCCCCAAAGTTTAGATAGAGAGAGAACGCCACAGAGGAGGGTACACACATGTCAGTGCTGTCTCTCTGCAGGGCTCCAAATACTGGGGATTGGCTGACTTAGGACTACCTGGTTGTATGACTTGGGACCTAGAGAGTGAGGCTACAATAGTTTTGGTGGGGAGGCACCAGAGACCAGTTCCAAAGGTGACTGAGTAGTGCATTTACCCTTTCTGTGGGACTTTTTTTTGCCTTTTGGATGTACATGGATCCAGATTCAGACCTCATATATACTGCATTTTATCAATAGTCCTGTGTGCACTGAGAACCCAAATAAGCAGTGTATCCTGCTTATTATTAAAAGAAGTTGGAGTACAGTCGCATGACTGCTACTACTGTACTGTCAAGTGGTGAGATCA